>NW_012103510.1:2956894-2957422 GCF_000951045.1 Mandrillus leucophaeus
GGCTAGCAAGGTTGTTAATGCGATCCAAGACATAAGACTGTTGTCACCAGAATAATCCTGAAAGGATTTTCTCGGAAAATATCATGTCACTCAGAACAGGTGATCCCACTATAAACCGTCCCCACTACAAACCAGAACCCAGTGCCACATGCAGAAGAAAGGCATTTTCAGTACCATCCCGATCGGCCATGCTGTCAAAGAAGAGCCAGGCGGAGTCGTCCTTCCCATACTTCACAAAAGCAACATAGTGGCTTGTTTCTATGCAGAGAACAGCAAATAACTCCATCTTCTGGCAAGGGATGCAGCCGTGTCTCCAGTCCCAGTCAGGTAAGTCTTTGGGAAGTGACACTGGGTTATATTTATGATTCAGCCTCTTGGGATGAAGGTGGACCTAAAATGGACCATGAAAAGAATATCATTAGGTTGAGGTGGGTGGATCACAAGGTCAGGAGTTCAAGACCAGCCTGGCCAAGATGGTGAAACCCTGCCTCTGTTAAAAATACAAAAATTAGCTGGGTGTGGTGGCGG
>NW_012103510.1:2963392-2968595 GCF_000951045.1 Mandrillus leucophaeus
AGCATCTTTCCTTCTAAATATTTTACTATAGCATGGCATTAGTCTTTAAGACTAACTCTACCAGAAGGACTAATAATCCTTAAGTTTACTATTTACCTTTTCAGCACAATTTCTGGATATAAAGTTAGACTGTTTATATCTAAACTTATATCTAGATTTCAAGATTTTCAGCGGGAAATATTAACATAGTTTTCACTTAAAAAAAAAAAAAACTCAGCTATTCAGAGATCAGCCTACAGAAATCCTCAGCTTCCCAAAGCAACTTACATCCCCAAATAAACAAAACTTAACTGATAACAAAACAGGAGATTCTGGAGACCCACAGCAAATACAAACAGATGATAATCAAAAAACCTGAAGGCTACGCTATACCAATGTTTTAATCAGTTGTTGATGACTATGACAAAAGACCAGAATTTTTCTGTGAAAGTCAAAAAGCATAGAAAATTAACAGTTTACAGGAAAAAAAAATAAGAGAGGAAAATAAGAAACCAGGAAGTAGTAGAGGTTAAGTAGTTGTAATCATAATAATGGCAGCAGGGGAGGAGGGCTGGTCGCTGAACGGAGCAGTGCATTGCAAACACTAAGAGAAAGGAGGCAGAAATGAGGATGGAGAAGACAATTTACTAATTTCCCACTCCTTTATTCTAAACTCAGTTTTGTTTTACTGAAGTACATTCTATAGTAGGTCTCTGAATGGTAATTTAGTACTGGTTCTTCCTGCTCCGAAATTCTGAATATTTTTATTCTTAGAATTTCAGTCTATCAAAAATTCTAAAAATTCTTCAGCTATTATCTGTTGAAACATTGCCTTTTCCCTATTCTCTCTAGTATCTCCTTCTGGAACTCCAGTTAGAATCCATCTTCCATGTGTATTATGCTCACTCTCTTGTTTTCCAACTCTTTATTCCTTTGTGCAACATTCTGGGTACTTTCTTCAGCTCTGTCTTCCCAATGAGCAATTCTCTCTTTAGCTGTGTACACTGCGTCAATGAGGTAACATCATGATATAGTTTCTATTTCTGGAGATTCTGTCTTTGGTTATTTGATTCTGTTTATCAAATCTGTTTTACGTTTCATTGGCATCTAGTTCTTTTGTCTCTTCAATCATTTAAGAACATCTTATGGTCTCTTTTAGACTATCTAATTATTTCAGATTTTTTAAGGTACTCATCCTATTTGTCGCATCTGCTGACTCTGTCTGTCAAAACGAAACGCTAGTGGAGGGGAAGAATTACTCTGGAAAAAGAGCCAACTTAGAATATTTATAATCTTTAAAAAGTGATTCTCAATATGAAGAGGTTGTTTGCAGGTGTAAAGGGGACAGTGTACCCTTCAGGGGGTGTAAGAACTTCCCAGGGCCCTTTCAAGTCCCACAAGGCATTCAGACTCTGAGATATATTCAGAGATGCCCTGATCCTTCCCTGCCCGCTCTGAGGATCACTGCAGTATTCAACCTATGTTATTACTGGGTGTGTATTACATTCCATAAGTGTGTAGGCTAAAAAAGGGGGTAAAGAGGATGAAAACAACTGTTTGAAGCATCTGAAATTTATCTCTTTAAAATGAAAAACCAAATTGACTTTTTTCTCCCACAGTGCCTTCTAGGTTTCCTACATCATGTACTAAACATATCTTTCCTTTCCCATTTCTGTTTGAAAGTTGACTTATAAGACACTGAAATTCTACATGCAGTTAATTCTATTTCTGAGCTTTCTATCTGGCCCCATTGATCCATATTTCTAATCTTATGCTAGTATCACACACTATTTTAAAGTCTATTGCTTTGCCTTCATAGCTTATAATAGAAATCTATTTTAAAAGCATTCTTCAAGATTTTGGCCCACTTCATTTTGTAGAGAACTCTAAATCCACTTTCCTGAAGTATGTTAAGATCTTGCTTGTGTGCAAATTATTACGTAATCATCTTTAAATTATTTCATTGTCCTACCCAGAATGCAATCTTTCTCACTAATTAATCAAATCCCTTTTAGCTCTGTATAAGTCTTTAAAAAATCTATCTCAATAAAATTGATTTCTTGGTATTTTATACTTTCATGAAGTATGAAATTACTTTTTCATATCTGCTTGAAGGTATACAGAAATGCTATTGATTTTTCCATGGATATTTTACGTAGACAAATTATGAATTCTTTTTTAGGTCATTTTCTAGGATTTTTTAGGTGTACATATGGCTATTATCATCTTTGAAGAGATAATATGAGCTCTTGATGGTTATATATCATGTCTCATTTCATTAATTAGAACTTCCCAAACAATATCAAACCACAGCCATGGCACTGTCCACCCCTCCTCTCTTCTCCTCACCCATCAATTCAAAAGTGGCATCAAACAATATCACTTTAAGACATAGAGATGAGGAAGAGTACTTGTCTATGCTTAGCTTTTCGGGAAGTCTATAGGATATCACTAAGATTCTCAACAGAGAAACCCAAGCTAAAATGTAAAAAAGGTTCATTGTTTAGACTGAGAACATTCAAACTACCTGGAAAGTTCAGTCATTTAGAACATTTCATTAAGAGCTTTACTACATTAAACAAGGCTTTCATTCAACATGGTGGGTGGGGAGGGGAGACAAAGTTATACAACTAAGAACAGGAAAGCTAATTTAAGACTAAATTTTTTGAGTGATGAGTAGACAGAAAACAGTGTTCCTGAAGTGTCTGATTAAGTTAGAATAAGATTTTTTTTTTCTTAAAAGGTTCATTAATTGAAATTACGAAAATATATATACAGTATCAAAAGAAAATGATATGCAATAATACTTATCGCTAAGGTTAAAAATTATAGTACAAATTTACATTGGATTTGATCTTCAAGTAAACTATGGTACTGTGGCGAGGACAACAAATAAAATTAACTTGCATGATATTCCCCTAGACTATTAAGAGCCCTAAACAAATACAATATTAAGAAATCATTCTGGAAATCATGTCTGTTGAACAATGGCAGTGGAAATGAGAATTGTCTATTTTTCCAACGCTTCTAGAACAATTTAAAGGTTACCTTATTTTTAGCAAAGGTTCTACCCTTAAAATATGATGAAACAGGATATTCAAGAATTCCTCAGGATCTAGGAGAAAATTTAAAAATCAAATAAGTCACAGACAAAATTTTTAAATCATTTTATTTTTTATTTCTAACAGTCATATTTTAATACTGAATTCTGTTTCATTCGCCCAATATTATTTCAATTAAAAGCACAGTTTTCAAGTTTTCCTGACAAAGGAAAAACACAAAAGGCATTTAAAAGTTATAATCAAGTATTATGTTTCAATTTTGTTGTAAGTTTATTACATTTGAAAGAGTGCAACAGATCGCACATAATGAAATAGCTGTTATTTCTTTTGGGGGGTTTAAGGTAAGTGGAGTACAATCTGAAGTATGCCCTGTTTTTTCCTGCAAGCCTCTAAACATTACAGCTGGTTACAGTATGCTGCTGACAAGTTCAAAGTCAGGTGGTGAATCTTTGAATAAGCCCATTAGCTAGGAAGAGATTGAAACACTGTTCCCTGACTATAAACTTAATCCTAGTCAGCAGCTTTCTAACTCCTTTTATAACAAGGAAAACTCAGTGAGAAAATGTAGAAAACCCAATGCAACTCTGCACCACAAGAGAGAAACAACTGAGAATATCATTGCTGGGTGGAAAGGAAAGGACTTTTTATTTAAGCATTTAGTATACTAGAACCAGCCAGCTTCTTAAAGGAGTTCATTATTCCACATCATCGATCACTTTTAGAAGAGAGGAAGAATTTACAAAAAGGGAAGATAACCATATATCACATAGAAAGAAATTTCTAATTTAAAATAAAACCCCCCAACTACACAGACACACATTTCAGTTAATACTTTGACATGTGAATATGCTCTTCAGTTAGGTTTAATGCATGTAAGTTAAGATGGTCACCTTTTTCTTCAGAGGTAAATCCTGATGCAGCCTCCACCTTTTCAAGTATTTTCCTCAGTTTCATAATTTTTGTGGCACACACATATCCATATCTATGTTAGTAAAAAACTATTAATTGATATTGGCATGTATGAAATTATATAACACATCTTAATCACACAGTTCTTTTTTTTTTTTTTTTTTGAGACAGAGTCTTACTCTGTCACTCAGGCTGGAGTGGTGCAACGGCCCGATCTTGGCTCACTGTAATCTCCGCTTCCCAGGCTCAAGAGATTCTCAAGCCTCAGCCACCAAAGTAACTGGGATTACAGGCGTGCACTACCATGTCGAGTTAATTTTTGTATTTTTAGTAGACACAGCATTTCACCATGTTGGCCAGACTGCTCTTGAACTCCTGGCCTCAAGTGATCCACCTGCCTCGGCCTCCCAAAGTGCTGGGATTATAGGTGTGAGCCACCGTGCCCAGCCAACACATTTCTTATACAACTCCAGTATGTCATAAATCAATAGGTTAGACAATTAGTTTGAAGAAAACAATTACAGACTTCTTCTTGAAGCTTGCAAAATTAAAGATCTAGAACCAGAATTATTCTAGACACTATTATATGCTCTACAAGTAACTGTCTTACACTAATACAATACAAAAATTATTTTAAGTTTGTGGTGACTAATTTTTTAAATAATATTTGCTTGGGAAATTAAAGCATTTACTTTATAAAGCAGAATATACAATTTTGAGAGACAGTATCCTTTTAATAGTAAAGTGTGAAACAGCCACTAAGGGAAATGGGAAAAGGAATTTATAAGAA
Organism: Mandrillus leucophaeus; assembly: GCF_000951045.1. Classification (NCBI taxonomy): domain Eukaryota; kingdom Metazoa; phylum Chordata; class Mammalia; order Primates; family Cercopithecidae; genus Mandrillus; species Mandrillus leucophaeus. The sequence continues at coordinate 2,968,133 of NW_012103510.1, forward strand.
ACTGAAAAGGTAAAATCTGCAATCAAACCAACTGGCATAATGATGACATTTTCTCTCTTCTTTGTCTGAATGCAAGACACATTCAATAAGTTTAATATCACTTTAAATTTGTAATTCTAAAAATGGCTTCAGAGGACAACTTAGTGGCTACCATAAGTTTACTAAGGACAAGTCAGAACTAGCTAATTTTATATCCACTTTTTGTACTATTCATTCACTCGTTCGTTTCCTGCAACCAATGCAGACTGAGAATCTACCACTTACATAGTAATGTAACCTGTCAGCCACTGGGAATACAAAACGAGTATAAAAAGACAGAGTGTCTGAAGAAAAGCAGAGATTTCAGCACCAAATAAAACCAGCCAACTATATACAGATATGAATGCTACAGACACAGACACAGGGAATCCTGATCACAACAGGGCATCTGACCAGTTTCTTACTGTATACAGGGTAAGAAAGT
>NW_012103510.1:2968645-3013486 GCF_000951045.1 Mandrillus leucophaeus
GTGCAACAGATCGCACATAATGAAATAGCTGTTATTTCTTTTGGGGGGTTTAAGGTAAGTGGAGTACAATCTGAAGTATGCCCTGTTTTTTCCTGCAAGCCTCTAAACATTACAGCTGGTTACAGTATGCTGCTGACAAGTTCAAAGTCAGGTGGTGAATCTTTGAATAAGCCCATTAGCTAGGAAGAGATTGAAACACTGTTCCCTGACTATAAACTTAATCCTAGTCAGCAGCTTTCTAACTCCTTTTATAACAAGGAAAACTCAGTGAGAAAATGTAGAAAACCCAATGCAACTCTGCACCACAAGAGAGAAACAACTGAGAATATCATTGCTGGGTGGAAAGGAAAGGACTTTTTATTTAAGCATTTAGTATACTAGAACCAGCCAGCTTCTTAAAGGAGTTCATTATTCCACATCATCGATCACTTTTAGAAGAGAGGAAGAATTTACAAAAAGGGAAGATAACCATATATCACATAGAAAGAAATTTCTAATTTAAAATAAAACCCCCCAACTACACAGACACACATTTCAGTTAATACTTTGACATGTGAATATGCTCTTCAGTTAGGTTTAATGCATGTAAGTTAAGATGGTCACCTTTTTCTTCAGAGGTAAATCCTGATGCAGCCTCCACCTTTTCAAGTATTTTCCTCAGTTTCATAATTTTTGTGGCACACACATATCCATATCTATGTTAGTAAAAAACTATTAATTGATATTGGCATGTATGAAATTATATAACACATCTTAATCACACAGTTCTTTTTTTTTTTTTTTTTTGAGACAGAGTCTTACTCTGTCACTCAGGCTGGAGTGGTGCAACGGCCCGATCTTGGCTCACTGTAATCTCCGCTTCCCAGGCTCAAGAGATTCTCAAGCCTCAGCCACCAAAGTAACTGGGATTACAGGCGTGCACTACCATGTCGAGTTAATTTTTGTATTTTTAGTAGACACAGCATTTCACCATGTTGGCCAGACTGCTCTTGAACTCCTGGCCTCAAGTGATCCACCTGCCTCGGCCTCCCAAAGTGCTGGGATTATAGGTGTGAGCCACCGTGCCCAGCCAACACATTTCTTATACAACTCCAGTATGTCATAAATCAATAGGTTAGACAATTAGTTTGAAGAAAACAATTACAGACTTCTTCTTGAAGCTTGCAAAATTAAAGATCTGGAACCAGAATTATTCTAGACACTATTATATGCTCTACAAGTAACTGTCTTACACTAATACAATACAAAAATTATTTTAAGTTTGTGGTGACTAATTTTTTAAATAATATTTGCTTGGGAAATTAAAGCATTTACTTTATAAAGCAGAATATACAATTTTGAGAGACAGTATCCTTTTAATAGTAAAGTGTGAAACAGCCACTAAGGGAAATGGGAAAAGGAATTTATAAGAAACTGAAAAGGTAAAATCTGCAATCAAACCAACTGGCATAATGATGACATTTTCTCTCTTCTTTGTCTGAATGCAAGACACATTCAATAAGTTTAATATCACTTTAAATTTGTAATTCTAAAAATGGCTTCAGAGGACAACTTAGTGGCTACCATAAGTTTACTAAGGACAAGTCAGAACTAGCTAATTTTATATCCACTTTTTGTACTATTCATTCACTCGTTCGTTTCCTGCAACCAATGCAGACTGAGAATCTACCACTTACATAGTAATGTAACCTGTCAGCCACTGGGAATACAAAACGAGTATAAAAAGACAGAGTGTCTGAAGAAAAGCAGAGATTTCAGCACCAAATAAAACCAGCCAACTATATACAGATATGAATGCTACAGACACAGACACAGGGAATCCTGATCACAACAGGGCATCTGACCAGTTTCTTACTGTATACAGGGTAAGAAAGTATGATTAACTATGATTCTTAACCGGTTGAACAACAGAATCCAAAGAATGTTTATTAATGAACTTATGGTACTTTGGAAGGAAGGAAGGAGGCGGTAACATCCCTTAGAGTTTCGGGTTTGACCTGTCTTGTTTCAGTATCAATTAGTTGGGGAAAAAAAATAGTATGTTTAAAAATTTGCATAAGATAAAATAATTGATGTGAAAATCAAGATTCACAATTATCTTAAAAGGTAAGATCATTAGAGAATTCATTACAGAATTTAAGGAAAGCAAAAGATTCAAGTGAGGAAATTTATTCTCTTATAATTTACTTTCCTAGTCATGTGATATAGCAGATAATTTGGGATGCTCATTGTATTTGAGTATTCTGCTTTTTTTGGTTCAAATTTGATATAAAACTATTTTTTACTTTAATTGATAAATAAGAACAGTATATAAAAGGATTCAAATTTATCTTAATATGGACTTTAAATTATATCGCTTTCTCTCTATACTCCTGAATGAACAAATTTATTTTATGATCTATCGCCCTAATTCTTCGTAGTTTAAATTTTATAATGTGACATTATCACATATCACTACTACCACTTATTCAAAGTCTTTACTAGATATCTGTCACTTGTGCTTGTACCATTACAAATTGCTTCCTGTGGCCATAAAAAGACATATTTAATATTCCTAAAGTAGGAAATGGAAAAATAATCACCTTTTTAAGGCAGGTGGAAAGAGGCCAAATATATTCCTTTAACCAAAAAATATGGCACTAAAATACATCTCATCTGTTGCTAGTCCAAAGTATTAAACATTAGCTATTCTATAAAGAATTTCCCTGGTTCCTTTTCTTTCAGATTTAAGAAGCTAGACTATATTAATTTAACTAATAAGCATGATTACTTGTAGCAGAGGTGCTGGAATAAACTATTTCAAAAGATAAGAATTCTAAGTATTATGTATTAGCTTTCCTAAATGTACTGCAATTGCTAAATTACAGTTTACTCTAGCAAAATGGGTTAAATCATTTCATGGAATATGCTATCAGATTTAAGAAATTAAATAAACAAAAAAATACAAGAACCAAAGGTTTAAAAATGTAATATTTTACCATGAGAACTAATTTTCCCCCATCTCTTATTATATGAAGACAAGGTATAAATTAATTACTATACCAGAAAACAGCAAATAGAACACCATGTAAAGGCAAAATAGCAATATGTCTTCTACTTACATTCTCAGAGGATTAACAATTTCTGTCCTCAGTAACTCTTGGGTTTCACTATAATATTCTACATCATTCTTTTCTTTGGGTCTAAGTAACACAGTGTCCAGAACAGAACTAAAAGCAAATAAGCTGCAAAAGAAAAAGGATATTTTTCTTCATGCTATAAACATATTTTTCAAGAAATAGATTTTTTAAAGAATTAGAAGAGGAAAAGAAGTAAAGTCTAGAGAAGAAATAACGTAACAATTTGTGTTTTTCGTTAACACAGGTACCAGGACCCCTGTGAAGATGCCCATGGTTCAATCATCAGGACCTACAGATCTTTCCATGTTAAGGACAATACCAATAATACTGAAAAAGCAAACTGCAGATCAACGGTGTTAAAGGATAACAATGTGCCCATAGAATATTAAAAAATAAAACTTCTTTGCAAAAGTTGAAAGAGGGACTACAAATCTGTCAAATTACAGACAACAGAGGACATCATTTATAAACAACTTCCCAAAGCAAGCACTACTCAGTGCCTCACTTAATATCACTTATGAGTGACTAACAGGCCAGGTGCGGTGGCTCATGCCTGTAATTCCAGCACTTTGGGAGGCCGAGACGGGTGAATCACCTAAGGTCAGGAGTTTGAGACCAGCCCAACTAATATGGTGAAACCCCATCTCTACTAAAAATACAAAAATTAGCTGGGCATGATGGAGTACACCTGAAGTCCCAGCTACTTGGGAGGCTGAGACAGGAGAATCGCTCGAACCCAGGAGGCGGAGGTTCCAGTGAGCCAAGATCGCACCACTGCATTCCAGCCTGGGTGACAGAGCGAGACTCCATCTCAAAAAAATAAATAAATAAAATGAGTGACAGCAGTAACTTGCTGGTATCAAAGAAAAAGAAAATTTAGCTAATACAGATTTTTATCAGGAAATCTAAAGAATATATCAATGCTGTAAGGCTTGTTTTTATCAAAGTATTCTGCAAATAAAATGACCACCACTTCATTCTCCCTACTTTAAAAATGTTAACATCCCATATTAACTTCCTAATTCTTATCATCTGGCTACAGAACTGGCAGGCTACTCTCAATTTAGCTCAGTCTACAATCCTCAGAACCTAAAGATTCTTGGTTCAATCTCCAGAGCTTAAAGATCCTTGCAATGTTAAGGCTGGGCATGGTGGCTCATGCCTGTAATCCCAAGCACTTTGGGAGGCCAAGGCAGGTAGATAATTTGAGGTCAGAAGTTCGAGACCAGCCTGGCCAACATGGTGAAACCCCATCTCTACTGAAAATACAAAAAAAAAAAAAAAAAAGTTAGCTGGAAGTGGTGGTGCAGCCAGTAATCCCAGCTACTCAGGAGGCTGAGTCAAGAGAATCGCTTGAACCTGGGAGGCAAAGGTTGCAGTGAGCCCAGATTGTGCCACTGCACTCCAGCCTGGGGGACAGAGTTAGACTCTGTCTCAAAAAAAAAAAAAAAATATTGCAATGTTAAGTTGTTCCACTTTGGAAAAAAATTGCATATATGAGGGCAGCAGTGCTGCTACTGAAAATCGTTTTTTAAAAGAAAGTAGTTTTATGACTGCCTTTACCTACTAAAAGAAATACAGCACACAACAGCCAATGGCTTTACTGCAAGTTATGTTGCTTGACACTTGCACAACTATTTCCCAGATACCTTCTGTGTATCTATTTCATTTGTAACAATTTCATTTGTAACAATATCATTCACCTTTCTGGATACAGAAACATGAGAGGACATTCAAAAGCTTCCAAGGAGTATGTCATGAAAAGCAAATTGCCTTTCGATCCTGACCCATGGTCATCAAGTTTCTCTGCTCAGAGGCAGGTGGCAGTTTCTTGCACACACACTCACACACGCACACACACACACCCCCATATGCGTCCCTGCCCTCATGGCACTATCTATACCTATTGTATTTATTTTACACTTACCAGAATAAGGTTGAGTCTAAGTAACAAGAATTGTAATGACCCTGAATGCCTTTCTTCTTCCCAATCATTATCTCCAAGCCTTCTTTTTCCATTTTTGGCGGAGTATTTTCTTCTACTACTTCACTTAAGTAGCCTCCAAATGCTGAAAAGATTTTTTTTTAAAAAAGTAAATGAAAAGAATTCTTTTAAACTATTACAATATGTATTCCCATAAATGTTTTTTCATTTTAAAATGTTTTTGTATTTTGATGCAAAATTTGTTTCTTAACTTCAAGTGGAAAGTAGGCTTTGGTTAACTGCTATTCAACTTGGCTTATAAAAACTGCTATTGTTCATTTTCAACTTCATTTCCTCCAAGATTTAAAAACACACTTTAGGGTATTATGTGTAAAAAGCATCTGTCAAGTAAAATATGTTTCCCAAATATTTTACTATTTATCTGAAGATGCTTCATTTTCAAGTTTGAAAAGAAAATGAAAATTCCAAAGTACTATTTCAACATAATAAGAAGTGTTTTTCATAAAGATGGCTTTCCTGTTTGCACCTGCTGAAGCCCCAAGACGCTTTTTCACTATTATGTAAAAGTGGAAAGGAACAGCACCAGGAAACTGCCACCAATTACACGTGATGAGGAGAGCTGTCCTCCAGCAATCAGTTGAAATCTACTTCCTTCACCAAAATGCTGATTTCTTTGTAAGATACACTCACTGCTGTACTTAAACAAGATACTGTGAGGGAAGTCAGTTAAAAAAAAAAAAAAGGTCACATTTCAGTTTCTACCACTAGCATTGCTGAAAACTAAATGTCTGTCACCAACAGGAAGAGAAAAACAAATCACACTATTATTCACTTTATAAGTCCCAAACACACATCCTAATACTTTTTAAAGATGTCCCCTCTTAAAACAACTTTCTTATACACCATGCAACATTTTTACTGATTTAAAGCTTAATGAAAGTTGGCAAGAAATATATTAAAACACTGTCACCATCACCTAATATAACATGATATGAGATTAGAATTAGAGTCATTCCAGGTTGTTAAGTAAACGAAAAGCATCCAAATACCTAAGGAGTTACAGCGCTCGATCTGATTGGAAACCGGCTGCAATGATGCAAACCTAGAGTCAGGCCTGCAGCTCTTCAGTTTCACAAACAGCGCCTTCTTCAGGGCACAGGTGAAATACCGAGTGCCTCTGAAGGTTCCATCCGTACAGCCTGCACACTCATCTTCCTGAAAAAGAAATGCTTCAATATGCATTATACCGTGCCTTACAGAGACAGTATACAAAGAACTAAGGTTTCTAAGACCTGTTTCTAGTATACCCTTTCCCACCACTCCCTCTTCGCACCTGTACTGAGAACCTCGTCAAGAAAAAGGAGTTGAGTAATCAGTGCTTCAGCCCACAGCTACTGATTTAAGAAGTGAATTCCTTAATCCAGGATAAAGCCCTTCTTGTATTTCCTTTCAGAATATATGCTTCAACCTCCCCTGGTTAAACAGGCTTTCCCGCACCATTTCTACAAGCATTAAAACAGGCAGGGAAGGAGAAGGCTATTTATTTTAATCCTCATTCTTGCCTTCCCGCCGTGCCCCACAAGATAGTATTCACTAGCATGGAAACAAATAAGAAAAAAAAAAAAAAGAAAGAAATATATTTAAATTGGCCAGGTGCGGTGGCTCATGCCCATAATCCTAGCACTTTAGGAGGCCAAGGCAGGCGGATCACTTGAGTCCAGGAGTTTGAGACCAGCCTGGGCAACATGGCGAAACCCTGTCTCTACTAAAAATACAAAAAACTAGCCAAGCATGGTGGTGCATGTCTGTATTCTAGCTACTCAGGTGACTGAGGCAGGAGAACAGCTTGAGCCCAGGAGGTCAAGGCTACAGTGAGCCCTGACCGTGCTACTGCACTCCAGCCTGGGCGATAGAGTGAGACCCCATCTCTAAATAAATGCTAAACATACTCAACTTCTCCTTTCCTGATTACAAAATATCAAACGATATGTTCTCCTGATCTCTAAAGGGAAAACCTTTCCCTCTAGCAAAGGTCTCAAAAGATCTCTAAAAATGGTGATTAATTTTAAAGCCAGTGATATAATTCTTAGAACTGACCAGGGGAAGTGGCTGAAGAAGAAAGACAAAAGATGATGGCAAATTTGTTTGATTTACTAAATTTAGTTTAATATAAGGAGCCTAAATCGATTGGCCTAAAAATCAACTTTCATTCCTTGAACGTAAATCAACTAACATTAGGACAAGTGGGTCGCAAGCCTCAGGGGTGGCAAAGGGAAGTCAGGCAACATGGTGAGAAAATTCTTCTGCAGTGATAGCTTTTCTGACAAATATAACAGTTTGTCAAAAAGCATATAATAGGGTGAAATCTGCATAAAACCTCATAGAGAAAAAAATTGAAATTTTGGGGTCAAGTTAAATTACCAGTTCCAGTCCAGCAAGTACTTCATTCAGTCCTGGGGGCTGACCGATCCAACGGATTACCCCGTAGAAAGGAGGGTTCTCCTTAACTTCAGCCAGTGAGCCCACTTCTAGACCATGTGAGTTCCCAGGAGGCATAGCCAAGGGTGGACTCTCTTGCACGGGTGCAGTGTTTAGCTCTTCCATCACAGACTGGGCTGACAGAGAAAGTGGACTGTGGCCAATACTTCCATTGGTATTGGGCATCTTTGTGAGACTGAACGGTAAAGAGTGGAATCTGTTCTCAGTGGACAGTGAGTTCACAGGAGGAGGCTGGAGTGGTGGTGAAGAACGGTCAAAGTCTGTAGATATCTCTGTAAGAGATTTTGCAGGGTCTTCTGCAACTAAAAAATTATTCCTAATTAGAGAAATGTATTCAAGGACATCGACTGTCTTCCATTTCTAAAACTTAATATACAGATATAGTCCAACCGCCCACCTGACCTCCCTGCTATTAATAGTACTCTCATAGGTACAAAGTTACTATCTCCAACAGTGTTCTCGCTTCTCCCTCCACCTCCATATTTATGCACCTCAGTCAATGGCACCCAATTGTTCAAACCAAAAAATCTTCATCAGTGGGTATCGTATAGGTGATAGTCTTTGTCCAAAATACAATTAATTGAGAAAGCAGTACAAAAAGATACCAAAAACCTTAAGAAACGCTTCTAAATAACTAATGGATCAAAAAAGAAATAATAAGTTTTAACAATAAAGAAAAAAGAGAAAAAGAAACAAAGAAAGAAAGAAAGAATCCTTGCGGAACATGGTTAAATTAATACTTATAAGGGAATTTTATAGGCTTAATTGCTTATTTCAGAAAAAAACAAAAGCTAAATATGAACTCAGCATACAACTTGGGAAGTTAAAAGAACAGAATAACCCCCAAAAAGGTAGAGAAGAATAAACTAAAGAACAGAAACAATAGAAGAGAGAAAACAAACATACAATAAGAAGTTCAAAGCCAGAACAAACACAAACACACAATGTAATTTAAGAGAAACCAAACACATGAATAAAGAGAGCCACGGCCAAAAGCTATTTCCTTAAAATGACTAATACAGTTGACAGGCAGGTACTGCAGATCATTGAGGGAAGAATGAACTTCTTACTAAATGCTGTTGAGATAACTGGTTATCCATATGTTTAAAAAAAATTAAACTGGAATCCTACTCATACTCTATACGAAAATCAGCTCCAGGTGGCTTAAAGACAAATGCGGCAGGCAAAACTCTAAAGGCTGGGAGACCACAGAGTAAGGCCTGTTTGCCTTTCCATTCTCATCTCGTGAGTGCCACGCCTCTTTCTCTGTTTCAGTGCCTGGCAAACACCAGCTTCCATTCTTCCACGAGGACTTTCCATATGCTAGTTCTTCTCCCGAGGAGGTTCTGGCCCCTTTCACTTTGTCATCTGTCACTCCTCTGGTAAACCTAAGCAGGTGTCACTGCCCCAAAGAAACATCTCCAAGACGCTGAGAAAAGTCATCTTTGGTGTATTCTCACAGCATCATGCACCTTCACTGCACACAGCACCAAGGCAACTCTACTTCTGTGTCTGTGGTTGTTTGATTAATTTCTGTCTCAACAACTTAACTGCAAACTCACAAAGGGCACGAACCATGTCTACTTTTTCTCACCATTTTCATCTTGATGCCTAAAAGAATGCCTGGCAATCATAAGCACTCAATAAATATTTGTTGAACAAATGAACAAAGAAGAGAATAAACTAGACGAAAATGATGTCCCAGGACCAAGGGAAGATAAACTTTTTTAAAAGGGAGTGCTTTAAAGAGGTCAGGAAGGAACCAGACAGAAATCTTCCACCCTAAATAGATCGGTTAAAGGAAAAGAACAAATTACTAATCCATTTCTTAAACATTTTAATAATCTTAACAGCAGTACAGTTCAAACTGTGTACAATATTTTAGTTCAGCAATATTACAAAGAGTGGTCTACTTACTCTGTTTCCAAAAACTACAAATATTGCTATAAAAAGCCATTTTTATTTGATGAGTTAAAAAGAAAGGATCATTATAAAGAGCACTAAAATTACAGATTACCTTCATCAATGTACCATGTATTTTTTGATTTGGATTGTGGTTGTGAGTCAACAGAAGACCCATTTAAGGTATAAAATAATTCAGATCTGTTTCTATTTCCAGGGTCTGAGGTAGATCCTATAGAACAAGAAAAGTTTCATTTAAAAATAAAGTCAATATAGCATCAAAGGTTTTTCTAGTAAGAGAAATTAATATGCATATGATGTTAATAACTGTTTACATAACCAATAAATGTATATAAACACAATATGTTTTTTAACTGTCTTCAGCTTTTAAAAATTTGGTAACCATTTTGGCAATATTAAAAATATTCTTCAGCTCAAAAGTCAATATAGGAGGGAAACAGGAGTAAGTGAAAAGAAAGGTCCACTCATTTAAAAAAAAATGAACTGCTTTAAGACATTGTTCCATGTACCACAGCTTATTTTTAAATGTCAAAATCACCATTCCCCAGCTTCATTTGATAGACCCACTGGTTCACAAATGTAACCTATTATTTTAAAAGAAGGTAATCCTCAAATGCTATATATAAATCGATACACAAATTATGTTTAAAAATAGTTAAGTTTTAAACATTTTGGAATTTTTGGTCATCAAATTCCTTGTATCTTTGAAAAAATCAAGCACTATTATTTCTTATAGATTGGATTTACTGTATGTGAGAGGGCAAGTGTAGCTATGCCACAGCCATTTCAAGACATTACCTTGCCTCAGTATTAATTCAAGGACATGCCACACACAGTGGGGGGGCAGTGGGCTCTCCAGAACCCACAAAAAAACTGATTTTCCTTTTCAAATTAAAGTAGGTAGCTGTACATTTTATAACTTTAAGATCTACTACAATACAATTAACACGACATATCTTAAGAAAATCTTTAGTCTGTTTCTATTTAAATGAGAGTAGCAAGTTTGAGCTATCCTGTATAGATCTATAGGTTAACACAAAAAAGACTGTTACCTATATATCCTGTAATTAATCCTAAGTCTCCCAGGCTCCAATGTCACACAAAATAATTCTTAAAGTACAATTTCCTTTTAAATGAGCCAAAATTGTAATAATTGAGGAAAAAATATTCTTCTTCTAACCCGTATCTGAGTTAACAAAAATTCTTAGAGCCTTTTTAATGAGCTGTTTGGCTTGTATAACTACCATTCTATAAATCTATGAAATATGTGAAAGCTAACAAAAAAAGAGCTGTAAGCTCCACACATATTGTGAGGAAGCTTCTGGGAAAAAGAATAAATTTTTGCTTAGCAGTTTGAGATTCAATTTGTGCCACATCTAGTCAGTAAAATCCATTTAATTAATCTCTAGTATACTTTATCCTATATAACATTATCCATAAAGGATTATTTTACACAGTTGCAATCCTAAACTACACATACAAATATTCCAAGTAAGGAGTTCCAAAAACCAGTTGATTATAGACCAGCAAAACACACAAGTCCTTATAGGGAACTCTTCCTGAGGTAAAAAAGGCTGGGAACAGTTGGCTTAAACAATATTTATATACAAGCTTTAGTTTCACTACTAAAAATGTTTGAAAGAAAAAAAGTCTACATACATGTTCAGAAGTAATAGCTTATAACCTTTTTTAATGCTATGGCAAATTAGGCATTATGTAAATTACTAAAGGTTATATGCTATTAATCCATACCTGTAGCCTTTGGTTTATTATGACTGGATGAACCTTTGTCCCCAACACCTCTTGACATAAAGGCAAGTTTGGGAGGCCTCCTTTCCTGTGTCACGCTCTCTGAAATAGTGAACATGTTTTTTAAAGATAAAGGCAAATTCTTACAGAAAAGAAACAATCAAGAAAGCAATGACAGTAACAAAATTTAAAAAAAAAAAAAACCCTCTTTCCACAAAAAGGCAGAATTTTTAGTTTTACAAATTATTTTTAAAGGCCATCAAAAGTATTGAAAAAGATAATACCATGGGGGAAAAATCAATGCTGTATTTCAAAATGTAATTTCTATAAGAAAATACCCTCTCAAAATACAATTCAGCTAAATGCTTTAACCTCCTGAAAATTTAATTGCTTGTAGTCAATTGTATTTGATCTCTTAGAACACAACAAAGAAAATCTTACTCAGTTTTTTTACAGCATTTCCCAAATCAGCAGGCCTAGAACACCCCTGTGTATTACAAAGTGTTTCGAACTCAAATATTTCTTGAAGATGCTGAGATAAACAAAGATAAATAATTTCTTTACTGCATGGAACCAGAACCTTTAATATGCTAATGCGCATTGTGAATTGCTCAGGGAGAAACAAAATAAATTTACTGATAAAAATTTTTATGCCACTTTGCTTAGCATCTTAGATTAATATATTTCATGAACACAGTTTGAAAAAAGCCTGGTTAGGAACATGTGTCATCGTTAGGAAAGTTCTGGTTAAGAACATGTATCTGCTTTTAAAAACATATATGTTAAGAATAACACAGATGTGTATACAAACACATATATATACAGGAGGAAAACATAGAGAATTACACACAGATTAAAAATACAGAAAGCCAGAGACATAACAATAATATATGTGAAAAAACACTCAAAATTATTTCTGAAATATAGGTGTAATAAGTGTGGCAAACTTGTTTTGAATACAAAGACCACTCTAGAACTTAAAGCCCAGCAATGATCATAAAATACTCCTAAATACTGATCAAGGCAATGTAGAAGAGGCAGTGTGGAAAGTTCTTCCTTTGAAAAATTCAACAACACATCCGTGGAGTCCAACACGACACTTAGGAGTCATACCTGATAAAGCTGTGTGTCAGCAAAAACGGTATCACCCACAGTGGATTTGAGGACAGAAAGAAAGAAATAGGAAAATTTTTACATTTTAAACACAAGGAAAAGACTTTTCTTAAAAAAAAGAGGAAATCATACTACATGAATTATATGTAAATACTTGGTAACTTTTTCCATGGTTGAAGGAGAAGGGGGATGTATTACTAAACTATATCTTAAACATCTCATAATACGATCCAATAGAATATGAAAATATTTTAATTCAAAAATTATACCAGTTAACCATGATTTCCATCAAGTGATATAAGAAGAGAAAAGCTACGTACTAATACTGTGGTCCCCACTTATCCACACTTTTACCTTCGATGGTATCAGTTACCCACAGTCAACCACTGTCCAAAAATATTAAATGAAAAATTGCAGAAACAGACAATTCGTAAGTTTTAAATTGCACACTGTTCTGAGTATTACAACGAAATCTTGCACCATCCTAATCTATAACCCCTGGACATGACCCATCCCCCTGTCCAGCATCTCCACACTGTGTCTACTCCCTGCCTTGGTAGTCACTTGGTAGCCACCTCAGCCATCAGATCAACTACTGCAGTATCACAGTGCTCACGTTCAAGTCACCCTTATTTTACTTAATAATAGTTCTGAAGTACAAGAGTAATGATGTTGCCATATTGTTATTATTGTTTCTTTTCCGATTAATTATTGTTTTTAATATCTTATTGTGCCTACTATATAATTTAAACTTTATCAGAGGCATGAATGTAGAGGAAAAACACAGTATATGTAGGGTTCAGTACTATCCATAGTCTCAGGTATCCACTGGGGGTCTTGGAAGTATCCCTTGATGAAAGAGGAGACTACTGTTCTTTTATGATGCTGTCATTCAGATATCTTTAAATAGCACCCATGACAGCTACTTCAGAAGGAAAATCTTAGTCACTGAGAAGAGTTCCCAAATTATAGCATGTAAATTTACTAAAGAAAAACAACTCCCACTATTAACTGTAATTAACTGCATATAACATTTTTTAAGTATGTTCACATGTATACCACGATATAGATCCATTATATAGTTAGTAACCATTGTAACAAATGCCGCAAGTGCTCTTCCCTTTGTTAGGCTTTGAAGGCAGCCTGGCAGGACCGGAGGGCCAACTGGATGGCCAGTGGTGACAGTTCTGCAGGTGACACTAGGAAGGAGCTCCAAAGATTAGGAATGTGAGCAGGAGGGCACTGGAGTTGGAAACTGTGGCTACCCTCTGCCAAAGGCTGTCTGAGAGGGGGTCAAATATCAGCTCTGAAGAAGTGGACATTCCATCAGAATTCTATACAGACAAAGGGGCACAAACCACCTCTAACTGCCCTCCAGCAATTACACATCAAATATTTCTTGTTCCTTTGTCACAACTGTGTTCATGGCCCAAAACTACTTGGGTCAAAGCAAAGCTTTCAAACTTAAATGAATTATAAGTGATTACCAACTCAGGAAAAGATAAATATGGGATGAAAAACAAGGTAAGAAATAAATTCAGCTGGCAATTTTGTGTGATTAAAACAATCCTGATTAAAGATATTAAAAGATATAGAAGATAAGTCCACCAAACAGCATGTGTAAAAATGTACAGAGCAGCCCTATTCATTATAATCAAAAACTGGAAACAAGCTATTTCGCAGAAGAATAGAGAAACAAATTATGGTCTATTCATACAATGGAATACTACACAGCAATAAAAAAGGAATAAACGACTGATAAACAGGGCAACACGGACATTGTGTTCAGCAAAAGAAACCAAACCTAAAGTATCCATTATATATACACAGCAAGACTGCATTTAAATGATAAAATTCACAGCTTATCCATCACTTGTTGAGTTAACCAGAAAAAGAAAAATCCTTTGGAGAATCTTGAGCTGGAAATCATAACAATAAACTAGTGAAGTTTTTGTTGAACAAGTTATTGTTCAAATCAAATGAAATGTCTATGAATTTGAATGACCCAGTAAATTAAGAGAAATTGTTTAATTAATGTGCTGCTTAACATCAGCAGCCACAAGAGCATAATTCAGACTCAAATGAGAATTTAATATCCACAGAAATCTTGTGAAGAAAATACAGTTTACTTGAGTAGAATGAGGTATTATTAAACCCGACACCAGAAATATCTTAATAGCAACTATTCAGAAATCTCTAAAAGGTTGGGTTCCTGATCAGAATAAATATTTTCCATAATAGTATATGAAAAATTGTTCAAGAAATGCTGGAAGATGACATACAGATAACACCAAAAGTTGCATGCTGTAGACCTGGTGCTTCAAATTATCCTTCTTCAGGGCCCCAGCTCTAACTGTCTCATAGGACCAGGAGTTCTCCCTATACAGGCAATATTCATGGTGACTCTGACTGACAAACCATCTCTACAAAAGCCATGTATTACTGTCTATCAAAATGTAAAATGCACATAGCCTTTGACGTAGCAATTCTACTCCTAGGAAGTTATCATTTTACGCTGGCACACATGCTAACTGATACACAGATACGAAATTATTCACTGAAGCACTGCTTATAACAGCAAAAGACTGAAAACAACCTAAATGCTCATCAGTAGGAGACTGGTTCAAAAACTATGATACATGCATAAAATGAAATATAATGCAATGATTCAAACAAAAGACTAAGTATACAACTGATATACTAATATTAAAAAATCTCTAATATCTATTGTTAAGTTAAAAAGGAAGGTGGCAACTTCCACTTCTGGAAAGATAAAGTAGATGTACGTCCTATTTCTCTTGCTAAGTACAACTAAAATCTCTAGACATAATATATAAAACAAATATAAGAAGACTTTGAAAGGTAGAGATGGGAAGGTAGACCAGCTAGGAACCTCAAGACCTAAGAAATAACATCATGGAGATTTCCCTCTGGGTTTTCTTCTTGACTACATTCTTATCTCATACTCAGAGCTAAAAAACTCAGCACCGTGGAAACATCAATAGGCACAGACTAAAGAAGGCCCCAACAAAAGTTCTGCTCTCTCTAGCCAAAGGATATCAATTCTCCCCAAAGTCATATACAGGTTTAATGCAATTCCTATCAAAATCTCAAGAAGATTTTATATAGATGTACACAAGATTACTCTAAAATGCATACAGAAAGGCAAAAGATCTAGAACAACTAAAACAATTTTGGAAAAGAAGAATAAAGTAGGAGAAATTAGTTTAATAGATTGCAAGACTTACTAGTTAGCCACAGTGATCGAGACTGTGGTATTATGGGCAGTAGGACAGACACACAGATCAATGGAACCGAATGGAGAACCATGAAATAGACCCACATAAATATACCCAACTGAATTTTGACAAAAGCAGATAAATAATTCAACAGAAGAAAGAATCTTTTCAACAAATAGTGATGGAGCAATTAGATATCCACAGATTTTTTAAAAAATGAAATTCTACTTACATCTCACACCTTATACAAAACTAACTCAAAATAGATTATAGACTTAAATGTAAAAAGTAAATCTATGAAAGTTTTTGGAAAACAGAGAACAAGGATGCAAAGAAATTAGAACCCTCATACACTGTGGCTGGAAAAGTAAATGGTGCAGCTCCTTCGGAAAACCATCTGGCAGTTCCACAAATGACTAGACACAAGGTCACCATATGACCCAGCAATTCCACTCCTAGGCAGTACCCAATAGAACTGAAAACATTTGTATATGAATGTTCACACAGCATTTTTAATATAGTCAAAAACTAGAAACTGATGTCCATTGACTGAAAAATGGATAAACAAAATATGGCAGATCCATTTACTGGAATATTATTCAACCATAAAGAAGGTTAGAGTACTGATTTTGCTATCACATGGATGAACCCTGAAAAGATTATGCTTAATTGAAGAAGCCAGACACAAAAGCCACACATTTTTTATTCTATTTATGTGAAATGTCCAGAATAGGCAAGTCTGTAGAGACAGAAAGCAGATCAGTGGTTGTCAGGGTCTCAGGGTAAGAGACAATGGGAAGTAACTGCTTAATGGGTACTGGGTTCCCATGAAAATGTTCTAGAACTGGATAGTGGTAAGGGTTGCACAACATACTACATTTCAATTTTCAAAAGCTTAGGAGAAAATCTTTCATATGTAGAGCTAAACAAAAGTTGTTGAACTTGACATAAAAGCTTGATCCATACAAGGAAAACTTTATAAACTTGACTTCATAAAAATAAAAATCTTGTACTCTGTGAAAGACCCTATTAAGAGGATGAAAAGACAACTACACATTGGGAGATAAAATGTATCAAAGAATTCGTACCGAGGATACATAAAGACTTCTCAAAACTCAACAGTAAAAAAGCACAGGATCCAATGAAAACCTGGGCAAAAGAGATGAGGACACCTTTCACTCAAGAATATATATGAAGGCTGGGCATGGTGGCTCATGCCTGTAATCCCAGCACTTTGGGAAGCCGAGGCGGGTGGATCACTTGAGGTCAGGAGTTTGAGACCAGCCTGGCCAACATGGTGAAACCCTCTCTCTACTAAAAACACAAAAATTAGCCAGGTGTGGTGGTGCACACCTGTAATCCCAGCTACTTGGGAGGCTGAGGCAGGAGAATCACTTGAACCCAGGAGGCAGAGGTTACAGTGAGCCGAGATCGCACCACTGCACTCCAGCCTGGGTGACAGAGCAAGACTCCATCCCCCCCAAAAAAGAAAAAGAATATATACAGATGACAGTGAGTACACGGAACGATGTTCAACATCAGCAGCCATCAGGTAAACTCAAATCAAAATCACGATGAGATACAACTACAAATCTCTCTGAATGGATGAAATTTAAAATAGTGACAACACCAAATACTGGAAAGGATACAGAGAAACCAGATTACCCATATATTGCCAGTGGTAATGTAAAAGAGTACAGTCACTCTGGAAAACAGTTTAGCGGTTTCTTACGAAACTAAATTTGCAAATATCAGCGAGTATGCACTCGGACAATTATGTCCAAGAAATGAAGATTTATGTGCACTCAAGAAACTGCATACAAATATTCATAAAAGCATTATTCATAATAGCCAAAAACTGGAAACAAATCAGATGTCCTTCAATGGGTAAACAGTTAAACAAACTGATACATCCATAATATGGAATATTACTCAGGAATAAACAGGAACAATCCATGGATATATAAAATAATATAGATAAATCTCCAGAGAATTATGCTCAGTGAAAAAAGAGCCAGTCTCAAAAAACATACTGTACAACTCCATTTATATAACATTCTTGAAATGACTGAATTATAGAAATGGGGAGCAGATGAGTGGTTGTCAGAGGTTAAAGATGGGGCAGGAGTAAGAGGGAATTCATGCGGCAATAAAAGGGCAACATAAGAGATCTTTGTGGGATGGGAATGTTCTGTCTTTTGATCGTATCAGGGTCAACATTCTGGTAGCACACGTCTTGTTTTACAAGATGTTACCACTGGGGAAAATGGGCTAAAGGGCACACAGGATCTCTCTGTCTCTGCATGTGAATCTATAATAATCTGAAATGCTGTAAATCACATAGCTGAAAAAGGGCTTGTATTCAGAATGTATAAATAACTCTCAAAATCCAATCATAAAGAAATAATTAAAAATTGGCCAAAGACTTTCACAGATACTAAACCAAAGAAGATACATAGATGACAAATACACACACGGAAAGCTGTTTGATATCACTGGCCACCAATGAAGCGCAGAGTAAAACCACAATTAGATGTTAATAAAATTTTAAAAACTGATCACACCAAGTGTTGGCAAAGATATGGAAGAATCATCTCTCTCATATACTGCTTCTGGGAACGTAAAATAATGCAACCACTTTGGAAACACAGCTTGGAAGGATTGGAGGTTTTATTTAAGTTAACAATCACCTGTGATATTACCGGCCATTCCACATCTAGATAGGTACCCAAGTGAAATGAAGGCATACGTCCATACGAAGATTTGTACACAAATTTTCATAGCAGCATTATTCATAATAGCCAAAAACTGAAAACAACTCAAGTGTCCATCAACAAGTGAATGGATATAGAAACTAGTATAACCATATCAGCAATAAAAAGGACAACATGATGGATAAAAAATAATTATGTCAAGTGAAACTAAGCCAGACAAAAAAGAATACATCCTGATATATTCCATTTCTGTAAAATCCTTTAAAATGTGAACAAGCGTATACTGACGTAAAGAAGACCAGTGGTTGTCTGAATGTAGAGGGTAGGAGGACAGCAAGAGGCAGAGGGAGGGATCCCAAGGGACATCCTTTGGGGTGATGGATATGTTCATGATCTTGATTGTAGAGATCGTCAAAAAAAATTGCATTATACTCCCAATCCCCACAACTAGAACAAAAGACACAGGTTGAACTAGAAAAGCAGAAATGTATAATTTTGGGGTGGTGCTAATTGATATGCTTCATCATAACAACTTCAAGAACCTGAACATAATGTCAAATTAGATATGTTAGCAGTGTTTTTAACCATTTAGAACAAATTAGATATGTTAGCAGTGTTTTTAACCATTTAGAACAGAAATATAAGAGAGAAACAATTTTATAACAGGTTTAAGATTCCTGCATCTTTTAATCAAAGGTATCCTTCAGAAGCCAACTATTACAAGCAATTGACTAGAAAGAATTCTTTCCCAAGTTTCCCAGCTATTCAACTGCTCCAAAAAGAATCTTTTTTCTTTTTTAAAGGCTGGAAATACTAGTTTTGTCTTACAAATGAAGGCAATTGGGCAAGAAAAAGAAACTAAGGAACTAAACGAGACACTTTCACTGTTTTTTTCCCCTCAAGAAAAGACTCCTAATGATGACATGAAAGGCAGGCGAAGACTCATTTAAATAAACTAAATTAATTTTCATTTAAACAACTTTAGTTTTTAAAGTCTATTTGCAAGCTTTATTTTGTTGACAAATAAGTGTAATTTATGTATTATGTTATAAAAGCTGGTATCATTCTTAATTATCTCCTATTGACGGTTTATGAAAATCAAGCTTTAAAAGAAAAAAAATACCATTCTTTTCCTTTCTCTTCACTGCTCTGAGCCAGCAATAATGACAATGATAACTACTGATTTAGAAGATCAAAGTGTGCCTGACAAGTGACGCCCAAGATATTCATGTAAGTAATTTTTATTATTTTAATCCTCCACCAATATTTTAATAAAACAAAACTGTAAATGTTTTTAAGATAAATACTAGTAATGAAGAATTCTTTGTCAGGTTATATTCCAGGAAAAACAGAAAGGGTGGTTTTTTTCTTTGCTTTTCTTTTTTAGTGCTACTGTAGAACCCAAGATAATTTACATTTCAAACCAAATTGAGATGTGGAAAAAATATACAGAAGGAAATACAGCTCTAGAGTGTGTGTGTGGGAGAAAGCACTTCAAGTATTTATTTTACAGCCAAGTGAGAAAAACAATCAATTATACATAAGTCAACTTCATAGTTCAGGTATCTCAATCTTAAATTATAATACTAAACTAATGATTTCCCTAGTCTCCTAACCCATTCAATATAATGAATTACATTCAGTTGTAAAAGGTAAAATTCAAAGAAATGCAATTAAGGTAAGTAAAGAGAACGGTTACTGTCAATCGAAAATGCTTTTTTTTTTTTTTTTTTTTTGAGCTTTCAAAAGTACCCCTTGGAATTTAAAAAAAGAAAAATTGAAACCCACAAACCCACACAGGCATACCCTGGAGATATTGCAGGTTCTGTTCCAGACCACCACAATAAAGCAAATATTACAATAAAGCAAGTCACACAAATGTTTTGGTTTCCCAGTGCATATGAAAGTTATGTTTACACTATACTGTAGTCCATTACGTGTGCAATACCATCATGTTATTAAAAATAATGTATATACCTTAATTTTTAAAATATTTCATTGCTAAAAAATGTTAATGATTATCTGAGCCTTCAAGGAGCCATAGTCTTTTTGCTGGTGGAGGCTCTTGCCTCAGTGAGGATGGCTGCTGACTGATCACGGTGATGGTTGCTGAAGGCTGGAAAGACTGTGGCAATTTCCTAAAACAAGACAACAATGAAGTTGGCTCTTTCTTTCATAAAAGATTTCTCTGTAGCATGTGATACTGTTTGATAGCATTTTACTCACAATAGAAGTTCTTTCAAAACTGGAGTCAATCCTCTCCCAAGCCCTGCTGCTTCTTTACTAAGTTTACGGAATATTCTAAATCCTTTGTTGTCATCTCAGCAACGCTCACAGTATCCTCACCAGGAGTTGATGTCATCTCAATGAATCACTTTTCCTTTCCTCATCCGCTCAAGTTTTATCATGAGACTGCGGCAATTCAGTCAAGCACATTTTCAGGCTCCACCTCTAGTTCTAGTTCTTTTGCTATTTCCACCACATCTACAGTTACTTTTTCCAGTGAAGTCTTCAACCCCTCAAAGTCATCCATGAGGGTTAGAATCAACTTCTCCCAAACTCCTGTTAATGTTGATATTTTGACCTCCTCCCATGAATCATGGATGTTCCTAATGGCATCTAGAATAGTGAATCCTTTTCAGATAGTTTTCAATTGACTTTGCCCAGTCTATCAGAGGAATCATGATCTATGGCAGCCTTACAAAATGTATTTCTTAAATAAAACTTGCAAATAGAAATTACTCCTTGATCCATATGCTGCAGAACGGATATTGTGCTAGCAGGCATGAAAATAACATTAATCTCCTTGTGCATCTCCATCAAAGCTCTTGAGTGACCAGGTGCACCATCAATGAACAGTAATATTTTGAAAGGAATCCTTTTTCTGAGCAGTAGATCTCAACAGTAGACTTAAAATATTCGTTAAGCATGCTGTAAACAGACGTGTTGTCATCCAGGCTTTGTTGTTCCATTTATAGAGCACAGGCAGAGTACATTTAGCATAATTCTTAAGGGCTTTGGGATTTTCAGAATCCTGGCTTCAACTTAAAGTCACCAACTGCATTAACCCCTAACAAAAGTGTCAGCCTATCCTTTGAAGCTTCGAAGCCAGGCATTGACTACTCCTCTCAGCTATGAAAGTCTTAGATGGTGTCTTCTTCCAATAGAAGGCTGTTTTGCCTACACTGAAAATCTTTTGTTTAATGTAGCCACTTTCATCAATTAACTTAGCTAGATCTTCTGATAACTTGCAGCAGTTTCTATATCAGCACTTGCTGCTTCACCTTGTACTTTTATGTTATGGTGATAACATCTTTCCTTAAAGTTTATGAACCAACCTGCGCAAGCTTCCAACTTTTCTTCTACAGCCTTCTTACCTCTCTCAGCCTTTACAGAATTGAAGAGAGTCAGGGTCTTGCTCTGGATTAGGCTTTGGCTTTGGCTTAAGGGAATGTGCTGGTTTGATCTTCTATCCAGGTAACTAAACCTTTCTCCATATCAGCAATAAGGCTGTTTTGCTTTTTTATCATCCATATGTTCACTAAAGTAGCACTTTTAATTTCCTTCAGGAAATTTTCCTTTGCATTCACAACTTAGCTAACTTTGGCACAAGAGGCCTAGTTTTCAGTCTCTCTCAGCTTTCAACACACCTTACTCACTAAGCTTAATCATTTCTAGCTTTTGATTTAAAGTGAGAGATATGCAACTCTCTCTTCACTGAAATACTTACAGGCTATCATAGGATTATGACTTGGCCTAATTTTAACATTTTTGTGTATCAGGAAATAGGGAGGCCCAGAAGCGAGAGAGACAGAGGCCCCACTGGTCAGTGGAGCAGTCAGAACATACACAACATTTATCAGCGGAGTCTGCCATCCTATATGGGTGTGGTTTGTGGTGCCCTAAAACAATTTCAATTGTCATATCGAAGATCATTGATTACAGATCACCATAACAGATATAATAATAATGAAAAAGTTTGAAATATTGCAGGTATTACCAAAATGTGACATAGAGACACAAAGTGTGCACATGCTATTGGAAAAATGGCACTGATAGACTTGCCCAAAGCAGGATTGCCACAAACCTTCAATTAATAAAAAACACATATCTGTGAAGCACAATAAAGAAAAGCACTATAAAATTAGGTATGCCTGTATTTGATTTCACAAGACAAGTGAAATTACATTTAGCCATGTTACTTTGGGAAAAACAATATTGGCACGGAATTGGTTACCCCTGCAAGAATACAAAAATAATCAAAGAAAAATTATTTCACAAGTGATTCCCCCATAGCTATCCAGCAAGTTAACATTATAAAATAAGCATAACTCCTAGAATTTGCTTAGGACAGAATGTCTCAAGCTCAGTTTTACTGAGGTTCTGAACCAGATAATTCTGCGTTGTGCAGGGCTGCCCTGTGCACTGTAGGAAGTTTAGCAACATCTCTGGCCTCCACCCATTAGAGGCCAGTAGTACTCTCACCTCAGATGTGGCAATCAAAGATCTCCAGACACTGCCAAATGTCCCCAGGAGACAAAAGCATCCCAGGCTGAGAACTACGGGCTTAGACCTAAAAAATGCACTAGTTACACAGTAAAAAATAATAGCATATTTTAAACAATAACAAGTATATCTAGAAAGAATTTAAAAAGTCAAAAGTTGGTCCTTTGGAAAAATGCAAGTCAGAAACCACGGTAAGATTGGTGAAGAATGTGAGAAAGCACAAATGATTAACATTTTGGATGAAAATAGGAACACAAGTGCAGGTGCTGCTGAGGCTGAACAGAAAATTAGAGGCTTTTATAAAGAACATGACGCCCAAAGCTTTGAAAACAAATTAAATGGATACATTCATAAAAAACAAAACTTACAAAAGACAATCAAAAACAAGTAGAAATGTTAAAGGATATTTCATCAGTAGCTAAACATTTCCACAAAAAGAAGCTTGCCAAATAGTCAAGGAATAGGTAATTCTAATCTTACATAAACTCTTTCAAAGAACAAAATAAAAGAAACCATTCCCAGGTACCTTATGAGACAAGCATGACTTTGATTCCAAAACCAGACAAGGACAGCTAAAAGGGAAAAAGTATAGGCCAATATCTCTTATAAACAGAGATTTTAAAAACAGCATGCAAATACTAGCAAACTGGACCAAGCAAAGTATGAATCATGAGGAGGTTGGGTTTACATCAGGATGTAAGGTTGATTCAATATAAGAAAATTAGCAGATTAAAAGAAAATAGGATTATCTCAATAGAGAAAAAGGGTTTGATAATATTCAACATCAATTCATGATAAAACTATTAGAAAACTAGGAACCGTAGGTAACTTCTCTCACCTGACAAATGACAGATACAACAATAAAACTCTATAGCAAACATCACATTTAATAATGAAACGTCGCAAGCATTTTCTTTAAGATCAGAAAAAAAGGCCAAGATGCCAAGATGCCTTCCATCACTACTTCTATTCAATATTGTATTTAGAGGTCCTAGCTAGGACAGTAAGAAACCATTTTTAAAAATAAAAGATAAGAATTCAGAAGAAGAGGCAAAACTGTTATTATGTGCAAACTATAATGACTGAGTATTTTACAAGTACTCCATAGATTGTGAGTAAGATATTTTAGTAAGACTGTTTGTAAGAAAAATCAGTACACGAAAGTCAATTGAAATTGACTTCATTCCCACTAGGATGGGAATCAAAAAGTCAGATAATAACAAGTATTGACAAGGACATGAAGAAATCAAACCCCTTATACACTGCTAGTAGGAATGTAAAATGGTATGGCTGCTTTGGGAAATAGTCTGGCAGTTCCACAAATGATTAAACATAGAGTTATCATATGACCCAACAATTCCACTCCTAGATATAAACCCAAGAGAAACAAAAGCATATGTCCACACAACAACTTGTACATGCATGTTTGTGGCAGCATTATTCGTTTTAGCCAAAAGGTGAAAAAAAAAAAACAAACTAAATATCTATCTACTGGTGAATAAACAACTTGTGAGGTATCCGTACAATGGATTATCATTCTGCCTTAAGAAGGAAGGAAATTCTGACACAAGCTACAACATGGAGGAACCTTGAAAACATTATGCTAAGTGAAAAAAGTCAATCACAAAAGACCACATATAATGTGATTCCGTTTAAATGAAATGTCCAGAAAAGGCAAACATACAGAGACAGAAGTAGACTGGTAGTTGCTTAGGACTAACAAGGATGAAGGGTTTTGGGGGGTGATCACTAAGGGGTACAGCATTTCTTTTTGAGGTGATGAAAATGTTCTAAAATTATCTTGACAATTGCACATGTCTGTAAATGCATTAAAATGCACTGATTTGAACACTGAGTGAATTATAAACTAGATCTCAGTAAAGCTATTTTCTTAAAAAAAGAATCAATTGTATTTCTACATCAGCATGACACTGTTAGAAAATATGCTTTATAATGCATCAAAATGCATATAAGCTCTTCATGGAGAAAATTATAAAATTTTACTAAAAGGAAATTAAATAAATGAAAAAATATACAATGTTCATGTATTAGAAGTTTCAATATCATAGAAACGTCAATTCTCCTCCAACTGTTCTACAGATTAATTTCAATTCCAAAATCCTAACAGAACTCTCATAGTATTTGAGAAGTTGATAGTTAAACTTACAATGAAGCCCAAAGCTAATAATAGCCAAGACACTCATTAAGAAAACGAACAATGGAAAAGTACTCTCACAGCTACCAAGACTTCTAAAGTTATGGATAGACTTAGTGTAGGGAAATAACAGGGCTCAGAACGATCCACACGTATACATCTGGAAATTTGGCTTATACACAGCAAGCATGGAAGGTCAAACTGGGTATCTGTACCCATATTTCATATCCTGTATAAAACCAAATCCAAGTGAATAACACACTTAAATGTGAAAATGCAAAACTATCAAGAAGACAACTATTTTGAAAACAGTATATAGAACAGGAAAATTCAAAAGAACAGTGAGAGGAGACTAGTGTTAATAATATTAAAACACGTTATAAAGAATCACACGTGGAAGCAGAGTGTGGGAAGATGAACAAAGGGGACTTGGCAGGTGGCGGGGTGTGGATGATGGGAAGTTGCTTGGCGGGTACAACGTGCACTGCTCCAGTGATGGATGTGCTGAAGGCCCTGACCTCACCACAGTGCAATATAGCAGTATAGCACAATTACACCTGTACCCCACGAATATATACAATTTTTAAAATATCATTAAGAACAATGTGGTATTGAAACGTGGGGAGATACAACAGAAAGTCCAGAAATATACCAAACTACACACAGAAATTTAGTATGATGAAAGTGGCCTTTCAAACCAGTAAAGATGGACTTTTTAATAAATGATACTAAGACAACAGAGTATCTTCTACCTGTGGGCAAACATAAAAACTAAACTGGATTTGTATTTCACATCATATACCACATAAAACAGAAATGGGTAGAAAATACAGATAGATAGATAGATAGATAGATAGATAGATAGATAGATAGATAGATAGAT
The DNA here is from genome assembly GCF_000951045.1 of Mandrillus leucophaeus. NCBI lineage: Eukaryota > Metazoa > Chordata > Mammalia > Primates > Cercopithecidae > Mandrillus > Mandrillus leucophaeus. The sequence continues at coordinate 2,994,491 of NW_012103510.1, forward strand.
AGATAGATAGATAGAGATATGTACTAAAACCACAGAGTACTAGAAGAAAACACAGGGAAATTCCCTTACAACCTTAGAGTAACTCAAAATCTAGAATCCATTAAAACAAAAAGAATACAACAGCATAAAAATTTTATAAATCCTGCATGGCAAAAAGCACCAAAGTGAAAAGACATCACACTAAGTGAAATGTACCAGATACAAAGGACAAATGTATGACACCACTAATATGAGATACCCAGAGTAGGCAAAGTCATAAGGACGGAGAGCAGAGAACAGAGATGACCAGAGGCTGGAGGGAGAGAGGAACCAGCAGGTATCTCTTGATAAGTATAGAGTTTCTATTTGGGATAGTGAAAAAGGATTCTGGAAATAGTGGTGATGGCTGCACAATTGTAAACATACGTAATGCCACTGAATTATACACTTAAAAATTGTTAAAATGGTACATCTTGTTATGTATATTTTACCACAATAAAAACGAATGAGGGTGACCAGATAAACAAGCAATTTTTTAAAAAGACAAATGAGGGTGGAGGAGTGGGCAACATTTGCACCTTGCATCACAAAAGAGTTTGCCACCCTAACACATGAAGAAATCAGTGAGAAAAAAGACCAATAACCTAACCCAATTTAAAAATGGGCAACAGATGCAAACAGTTCACAGAAAGAAAAATTACCCTTAATCATATGCAAAAATGTTCAACATCACTCATCAGAGAAATGCAAATTTCTATTTGCAAATATATTATATACACTGAAATATATTTTTTATCTATCAGATTGGAAAAAAAGTTAATAACACATTCTCATGGGAAAGCTATAAGTTACCCTTGTATGCTACTGGCAGGAACATAAATTGTTATATCCACGACTGAAGGCAATTAACAATATCTAGAAAAATACCAATGCATACACCCTTTCATCAAACAACTCCACTTCTGGGAATATATCCTCCAGATATGCTAGCACGTGTGGGAAACAGATACGTACAGGTTACAGTAACATTGTGTGGAGTATCAAAAAGTCAGAAACAACCCAAATATCCATTGATAGGAAACTGGTTAAATACATTATGGAATTTTTTTTCCATACAATGGAAAATTATACACTATAAAAAACAAGAACCTCTGTTTGCATGTATACAAAGAGTTCTAACATATAAAATTAAGAGAATAAAGCAAATGGCAGAAGAGCACATCTAGTACACTCCTTGAATTAAAAGGGAAGGGGAAATAAGAATATTTATATTGTATAGAGAAACACTGGAAAGATACATAAGAAATTCATAAAAACTGTGACTAGTGAGAAAGAAAGGATGGAGTAAGCAGACAACTGAGGCAGAGGGCATACAAATGGAAATGAGATATTTTACTGTACTTTTAAATTTTGATTTGAGATATATGAATGATTTCTTATTTAAATTGTTTTAATAATTTGATAGAGGTTTCTAATTCAAGGGTATATATGTATTAGTTAAAACCCAAATAAATCCATATGGTCATTATATGTATGACTTCTATCTGAAATGAAAAAGAAAACCCTAAATACTTATCTCTAGTTAATTAGATGCACACTGAAGTATTTAGGAGGAAGTGAACTGGTGTCTGCAGCTTAATGGGAAATGCACAAGAAAACGTGATGGATTAGTACGTGAATAGAGAGGTGGACAGATACATATAAAGCAAGTAAGATGTTGATTGTAGGATCTAGATGATATGCATAAGGATGCTTATGCAATATACAATTTTCAGTTTTTCTGTTTAAAATGTCATAACAAAATGTTAAAAGATGTTTTATTAAAATTCTCAAAATAGAGAACTCACGAATCAATAAATGAGCACCTCAACAGAAAAACAGGCAAAAAATACGTGTTTAATAGAAGACACAAATGTTGTATAAACATATAAAAGGCTGTTCGATCCTACTTGTAATCTGGGAACTACAAACTTTTAAACCACCTTGAGATACCATTTCTCAGCTGTCAGACTGACAAAAATTTTAATCAGTACCAAGTGTTGAAAAGGAGGAGGAAACAACCTAAAACCCAAGCGTCCATGAATATTTCAATGGGCACCAAACTGTGGGATAGTCACATAACGAAATATACTATGAAGCAGTGAGAGGGAACAAACTACTAACACCCAAAAGAATCTCAAAATACATTTTAAGTAAATGATGCAAGTAATTTAAAAATCAGTAAGATTTTAACTACATTAAGTTCAAAAGCAGGCTAAACTAAACAGTATATTGGTTATAGAGATATAATTAAGTTATTAAAAGCAAGGAAAAAATTAATGAGCAAAAATCAGAATAGTGGTCACCCTAGGGAGAGATTGCAGTTATAATGAAGACAAGATATTGCAGGTGGTTTTTAAGGTATTTCTAACGTCCTGTTTCTTAACCTAGATGGTCAGTTTCATGAGTGTTCATTATTATTCTTAATATATGTTGTTACATACACTTTTGCAAATACATTCCACAATACAAAGTTTCTTTTTTGAGATGGAGTCTCGCTGTCACCCAGGCTGGAGTGCAATGGCACGATCTCAGCACACTGCGACCTCCACCTCCCGGGTTCAAGCGATTCTCCTGCGTCAGCCTCCTGAGTAGCTGGCACTACAGGTGCACGCCACCATGCCTGGCTAATTTTTGTATTTTGAGTAGAGACGGGGGTTTCGCCATGTTGGCCAAACTGGTCTCGAACTCCTGAAGTCACGTGATCTGCCCACCTCGGCCTCCTGAAGTGCTGGGATTACAGGCGTAAGCCACTGCACCCGGCCAAAAGTTTCTTAAATATGAAAATGATCAGCACATTGCCCGTTTTTTTCCTTTTTTTTTTTTTGAGACATTGTCTCGCTCCGTTGCCCAGGCTGGAGTGCAGCGGCGCGATCTCAGCTCACTGCAAGCTCCGCCTCCTGGGTTCACACCATTCTCCTGCCTCCGCCTCCCGAGTAGCTGGGACTACAGGTGCACACTGCCCATTTTTTAAGGATTAAAAATGAATTATTATAATTATTATAATATTAACATAAACATTCAAATGAAATCGTTTAATATCTCAATTTTAACATGATCAAAACCAAGATCCTGACTTCCAACTCTCACTCCCCACCTCTGCCTGTTGTCTTTCCCACCTGGGTAAATTGCCCCTCCAGCCTACCAGTTGCTGAGTCCAAACCTTGGAATCATCTTTGATTCTGTTCTCTCTTATTCAAACCTTACACCCAACCCATCTGCAAATCTTGTTAGGGATCTTTACATTATATCCAAAATCCTTCACTTCTCACCATCCTCTTTATACCACCCCAATCCCAGCCACCACCGTCTCTCACATGGATAACTACAACAGTCTCCTTCCTGGTCTCCCTGTCTCTGTCCTCTGTCTAGTTTACTCTCAACAGGCAGCCGGAGAGATCATTTTAAAATGCAAATTAGGGTGAGTTGTCCTTTGTTCAAAACCCACCTATAGCTCCCCACCTCTGTCACTGTGAAAGCCAAGAATCCACACAACAGCCCACTTAGCGCTACCTGTTCCAGCTCCCACTGCGGCTCCTACCACTTTCTCCCTCACTCCATCTGCTACTACCACAGCCAACTCTTCACATTGCTCAAACTGGCCATGCTGGCTGTGGCCTTGGGCTCTCCCTTGGAATCCACATGGTCACTCCCAAACTTCCTTCATGTCAAGAGCTCATATGTCACCTATTTAGAAGGTTCATCAGAACTACCCTATATGAAATTGAAAAATCCTGCCTTACAACCCAGTGCTCCCTTCCCCCTCACCTTATCATTCTCCATCTTATTATCATGTAATTGATCACATACATTATATACTTACTGTCTCTACTCACTAGAATGAAAACTCCACACAAGAAGAATGTTTACCAGTTTTTCTTCCTACTATATCCCCAACATCTAGGTAAGCACTTAATAATATCTGAATGAAGGAAAGGCCTTTTATTAAACTCTTTTTTAAATGATAAGCACTTATTATAATAGTTAAAAGTATTTTAATTCATAAAATAATAAATTGTATTATCTCCATTAACAATCATGAAAAAGTAAATTAAATTTTGCCAAATAAAATATCAAGCACATATATGCTTTTTCCTGAATATACACCATTTGTTTCCGGAACCAAAAACAAAAATAGCTAGGAATTCCATTTGCAATAAATTAAAAATTGATTTTAAAAAAATCAAGTAAAGTATGTCACAATTTGATGAAGTAAAATTGAAATAACGCTATAGCTAGAATCCTATACCTCCAACTAAATTAATGTGCTCTTGCTGTAAAGCTAAAAACTAAAGCAGAAACCATACCCTAATGTGAAAAACAAGCATTGATTACTTGCCCCAGCAACAGGAGAATAGGAAGGGCAAACAGTGCAGGCTAAAAGGAACCTTAAGAATCATCTAGTATTAGTCCCTTCATTTTTACAACAAAAGAAACTAAGGACTTGAAATGACCTGAAAAAAAAAAAAAATTTAGTTTGCTTATTCAATTGTGATCCTTGCTATAGCAAAATTCAGCTTTTATAGAATTAGAGACAAAATATATCTCCATGGAAACAATATTCCCAAGTACATATGTGAGACTGAGAAGTATGGTTTTCTATGCAGGTCTTCACATCCTAAATATACAAATACGATTTGGGGTGGGGAGGTACTGAAAAGAGCACAGTTCTAATCAGACAGGTCTGGATTTAAATTCTGGCTCTACCATTTACTTTGATTTTGGTAATTTTTGTCCATCGGAGCCCCAGTTTTTTATCAGCAAGATGGGGATCATTAAGACCTATATTATAAGTTTGTTAGGAATGTAAAAAAGTATTAAGTCATCTAACTCAGGGCCTGGTACATTCCTGGCTACAGTCTGCCTGCAGGCCTTCTGACATTTTAATCAGAGTTGCATAATGCTCAGTGAGAATCACCATCTCTGACTGCCACTGTTGACTTTATTGCACTAGCCTATATCACAGAGAGCTCCACTAACAGCAGGGCAATGAAACTGTTGATGCTGTTATCAACAGAAATTGTCAATTACCTGACAACAGATGCTAGGTGCTACTTGTTTGAGGCAAAATAAAAGACTGCTTGATTTTTCTTCTAGATGTAAAGTTGAGCAATCTATTTCTTACTAGAGTCCTGATCCCTGATCAATCATGCCTTCTCAAAACCAAAAGGGATCTCGCAGGTCATCTAGCAAGAATATTCTCCACAGTACATTAGGTTAGATTAGATGACCAATTTCTGTGTAAAGCCTGCTAGTTTAAACCAAGCTCTCACTCAGGTAGTAGTTTATTACATTTTCTGATCCTTCTAATTACCAGGAAGTGTTTTTTCCCCCACTAAGAATGGACAGGTGATGAAAAAGTGAATGAAAACATATTAATGCCACCCTTATACTCATATACTTCTGGAAACAAAAATCTTAATTATTTTCATTTGAGGGTAACAAAGGATATCCTATTTAATAACAGTTCCATAATATAAAAGTCAAGTTCCAAAAATACACCTTGAAGCTTACATTTACATTCTCAACATATATATTAGAAAGTTTGTCTTATACAAAGACTTAAATCTAAGACCTGAAACCATAAATATTCTAGAGGATAACTGGAAAACTCCTTCTAGACACTGGCTTAGGCAAAGACTTCATGACCAAGAACCTGAAAGCAAATGCAACAAAAATGATAAATAGATGAGACTTAATTAAACTAAAAGGCTTCTGCACAGCAAAAGAAATAATCAGTAGAGTGGGAGAAAATCTTCACAATCTATACAAAGAACTAATATACAAAATCTACAAAGAACTCAAATCAGCAAGAAAAAAACAAACAATCCCATCAAAAAATGGGCTAAGGACATTAGCCCACTTTTAGACAATTATCAAAAGAAGATATACAAATAGCCAACAAGTATATGGGAAAATGCTCAGCATCACCAGTTATCAGGGAAATGCAAATCAAAACTACAGTGATACCACCTCACTCCTGTGGGAATGGCCATAATCAAAAAATCAAAAAATAATAGATGTTGGCATGGATGTGGTGAAAAGGGAACACTTTTACACTGTTGGTGGGAATATAAACTAGTACAACCACTACGGAAAACAGTGTGGAGATTCCTTAAAGATAAAAGTGGCTCTACCGTTTGATCCAGCAATCCCACTACTAGGAATCTACCCAGAGGGAAAAAAGTCATTATAAGAAAAAGATACTTGCACATGCACGTTTACAGCAGCACAATTTGCGATTGCAAAAATATGGAACCAGCCCAAATGCCTATCAATCAATGAGTTGATAAAGAAAATGTTGTACATATATATATATAAAAACATATATATATAGTACATACATACACACACACACACACACACACACACACACACACACACCCCCCATGGAATACTACTCAGCCATAAAAAAGAATGAAATAATGGCATTCGCAGCAACCTGGATGGAATTGGAGGCTATTATTCTAAGTGAAGTATAATAACTCAGGAATGGAAAACCAGATACTGTATGTTCTCACTTACATGTAGGAGCTAAGCTATGAGGATGCAAAGCTGTAAGAATCATACATTGGACTTTGGGGACTCAGGGGGAAAGAATGGGGGTGGCAAGGGGTAAAAGACTACACATCGTGTACAGTGTACACTTCTCGGGCGATGGGTGCACCAAAATCTCAGATATCACCACTAAAGAACTTATTCATGTAACCAAATACCACCTGTTCCCCAAAACTTAAAGAAATTAAAAAAAAAAAATGTTTAAAAAATTGTAAAAAAAGAAAGTCTGCCTTATAAATGTATAAAACAAAGAAAACATACCTGGGATGATATCATTGATGTGCAACAGAATTGTACTTTCAACACACGCAAAACTGCAAAGCTGCACTCCGTCGAATCTTCCATCCCAGTTGCCAATAGGGTTATCCTAGAAATTAAATAATAAACACTAAAATCCTCCTCAATGAAATGTAAATGTGAAAGTCTGTATTTTCCAAAAGAATCCTCCAAAATATTTTACATTGGTAAATGTTAACAATTTTACCTAAAAGAAAGAAAGAATACATTAGGAATAGTTGCCATAGTAATAAGGCTTTGCTTTTTTCGTTTGTTTGTTCATTTTTTTTCCTTAGGGAAATGAGATCCAAGAATAACCAAGTTATATAGTAAACCCCTAGATAAGCAAAGAATCAAAAGTGTTTTTTGTACTTTACTGAACAATACATACTAGTCTATGGAATAACACCCATTTGAGGTTTTAAAAGACAATGTTTTGCATAGAAAGATTCATTAATAATATATTATTTCACCCAGAAACATGCCTCTAATTAGCCCTAGGCTCTTCATATTCCCTGAGTACTTAAATATTGTCGATCTGAACTTCTGTATGCCTTTCTGTACATAAAAAGTCTATTTTCTAATTGTTCTTTTGTCATTTTATGCGCATACAGGAATCTTCTCCAAGATGGAGATGTTTATATTTAATTATTTGATATTCTAATATAGTGCCAACTAGCACTGTGCTGTTCAGGGAACTACATCAGTAGATGGGCCAGACAACTGCCCTGGGCACGAATGTGCATGGCATGCTAAAATGCCCCTGGCAATAGAAGATGAATAGAAGGAAAAGGAGATAAAGAAAGAAGTTCTGGCATTTGCTCTCAAGGACTATAATAGAAGTGTTTGGAATAAATGTCTACACAAGTCAACTACGGGACAGACGGAGGCAGGAAGAGAAGCTGGCAGGGCAAACCTCTAGGCAGCTTGCCCCAGGTAAACAAGCTGACCCCAGACTGCCATCTGAAAAAGGCAAGGCCTAAACCCTAAACAGCTTCTGCCAAGTTTGAGGCCCAAGGTAAAGAACCTGACACAAGGGGAGACCAACCCCGATGACTAGTGGCCCTGTTTCTCCAATCTTCCCTCCATGCAGGCCACAATTCTTGAAATAAAGACAGAATTACTCTTTAAAGAATATTGGTTAAAAGGAGTGCTTTATTGTCAGCTATCCTGAGAGGCATACATGTTTTACTCTGGTTCTAACTTTTCACATATTAAGAGTAAATGTTAACTAGTAACTAACCAATGAGTATCAAATAGAGTTTCCTAGAATTTTCAAGCACAGGAAACACTACACTAAAACAAACATTACCTTACTAACCAAAAGGTGTACCTGAATAGATAAAAACGACTAAAAGCATCCCCATGGTGAGTATAAGAGACTACTACTCACGTACCCTCCTAACTCATTCTAGTATTCAATAATTCCATATGAATTTCTTTCTTTATACATAACAAAGTCTTGCCAATATGTTCCATATATGATAAAAATGGTCTCGGCCTTTCTCTTCTTATTCTCTCAATGCCACAGGTATAAGTCAACCTGCCACACTGGAATGGATCCATTATTAACAAGTATGATTGTAAGGAAACATTAAAAATAAGTGACAGAAACAAAAGGTCAAAACTTGTATGATTCCACTCTTATGAGGAGCCTAGAACAGGCAAATTCACAGATACAGAAAGCAGAAGAAACTGTGGTTAGCAGAGGTTGGGGAAAGCGGGTAGTTACTGTTTAACAGGCACAGAGTTTCAGTTTGGGGATGATGACAAAGTTCTGGAGATGAGTAGAAGTGACAGTACAACAACGTGAATACACTTAATGCCACTGTATGCGCACTTAAAAATGCTTAAAAGGTAGATTTTGTTATGTATATTTTACCACAATTAAAAAAGGTTTTTAAAATGAATGAAATCCTGTGAGATATTCTAATTATCTATTCCTCAAAATCAATGTGGTTTTCCTCTACTCAGATATTTTCTATAAATGATTTTTATACTAATTATTAAAATATACTAATTATTAAAATGGTAATATTATAATAGTAATAATATACTATATTAGTATATAATAATAGTAATAATGTACTAATTATTAAAATAGTAAATATACTAATTATTAAAACCAGATCAGCCATTAAATTGTGTGGAATATCATAAAAAAACATAGATTACCCCAAAAAACTTTTTCAAAATAAAGAAAAATAGGACATCATGTAATATATGTGCATTTTGTTTTGTTTTGTTTTGTTTACTGGTCAGCTACAATAAGGCAAATTTAAAGATTGAGAACATTACTCCAGTTTATTCAAATGGGAAAAAAAAAAAACTAAATGTAATTCTACATCTAGACCCCTGTTCTATTTCAATGCTCCTTTAGCAAAGATAAATTAGAACATGCTCTTTAAAGTATTCCAAATTAGATCATGTTAAATATTCGAAGTGTTCAATTTGCAAGTAAATTGGTCCTAAAACTAATACATATATATATATAAACTACACATATATAATATATATGTGTATATATGTTTATGTATATATACAAATATATACAAACTAATACATATATCACAAAGATATTTAATCCAAAATTTTCTTACCATGTCCACACCAACAAAATATCCTAAGCTTTCTTTTCCTGGCAAAACATCACAGAATATAACTGTTCCAGATTCTATTGTTTCTCCAACCTTCAAAGAAACTCTGGAGTTTATTTCCAAAGGAGGAAGTTCGACCTGCATTGTGTCCACAGGACCTGCATAATCACTTTCCAACGCAGTGTCATCATCTTCTATGAGTTCTAGCTTGTCCAATGCAACAAACACGCCACAGTCTTCATCACACTGAAAAAGCTGTTTCCCTTGGTACACCCCGTCAGTGAAACCTTGGCCACGACCTTCTTCCTAGTTTTTAAGAGAGAGGGGAAAGAAATAGATATAGAAAGACTACTCATAGGGAAAGGGGTTCATTCTAGGGATTTCAGGAAAATCACTCTGGAAAAATTCTAAATGACACATATAATAAATAATATAATTATTAGCAGTTGCTGTTGGATTTAAGGTGTTTAAAAAAATAAGAAAGAAGTTGTATCTGATGCTGAAATATTATCTGATAATTTCAATTAATAACTCTATTATGAAAAAGCTAGGCTGAATTCCACGTTGTGATTCTAACATTAATTTGGTTATGAAAAGAAAATGTTACTTTAAAATAGCAGTAATGTTAGCTCCATTCATTAAGCACTTACTGCCAGCCACTGTGCTAAATCCTGTATCAATGTACCACAAAAATACTACAAGTCATGTACTATTAACACCACTGTACTGGTAAGCATGCAGAATGAGAGAAGTTAAGTAGCTTTGTTAAGTAACCTGGCAACCCAGCTAGTACATGGCTTAACTGGGATTCAAATTCCTAATTGTTTACAATCACTGCTTTAAAAAAAAATTAAATCAAGAAGCAAAGAAGACATGCAATTCTACTGGCAATGTCAAAATGTAACTGGCATTTCAGTTACTGTGAATGAATATTAACTTTGGAAACATATCACAGCATTCTTGGGTCTCCTTCCAGTAGAAATAAATTCCAAGGATGTTCACATATATTATCAGGGACAATCACAAGCAAGTTTAAATTTCTGCAACTTTTTTTCAAAAATTTTGTATCTAAATTGTTATTACTTAATAACATACATTAAGAAGAACTAAGAAACCTATAGATGATAATGCAAGGTAATTAACAACTTTTGATGTAACTATTTACAACTGGTAGTGTTAATGCTTAATATAGGCAATGTTAAAATTTCTAAAATATAAATGCCTGCAATAACCAGGTGAACCTCTTTGTATGTTCCTATCATAGCACATAGCTTTTTAAAACTTTCAACATCATCTTTACAGCATCGCAATTCATCATTAAAAAGTAAACAAAAAAATTAAATCAAGAAGCAAAGAAGGCATGCAATTCTATTTGCAAGAATGTCAAAATATAATTGACATTTAAGTTCTTGAGAATGAATATTAAGCTTAGAAACATATCACAGAGTTCTTGGGTCTCTTTCCAACAGATATAAACTCCAACGTGATTTTCACACATATTATCAGTGATAACTATAAGCAAGTTTTGGATTATGGATTTATCCATAACATGGATTCATCAGCAAGGATGATGAATATTAAAAATTACAGAAGACTCTTGGGAAAATATTTTTGTATTTAAAGGAGAAAAATACATATGTGCATACAAATACCCATAGACACACAAACACAAACACACTACTAAAATGGTTTATCAAACTTACCAGCAATTCAACTCCAAAGAATATTCCAGAGACTGTCCTCTCTGCTAACAGGGGTCCTCTGAAGCGCACAACTCCAGGAAATTTTTCTTCCCCAGATCTCAACTGTACTTTCACAGGGCAGCCCACGTCTATTTGGAGGCCTTTACTTAGTCTGTTTCTGTTTTTAAACAGGCTGAACCTCTCCTCACAATTGGTAATTGCCAAAAGTAACTCTGTGAACTTTTCATTTATCTCTGCAACATCCTTTTCATCAACAAAGAGAACTGCATGAGGTTGCTCTAGAATTTTTAATCCAATCTGATTTTTCTTGCCTTTTGCAGAAGGAATCCTCGAATGCCCCACAGAACGATCTTGAATATACTGTCCTATACTTCCCTTCGGTACTTTAAGGAGCTTTTGTGTTTGTTTGTCTGTAACGCTGCATTCTTGAAGAAGCAAATAAAAACTCCGCTCTTCCCAGTAGGGCGAAGTAACTTTTTCTTGGCTCCATAAGCCTGAACTCATTGTGATATTAACTTCAAAATACTAATTCAAAAAAAGGAAACTACTAATAACTTTGTCATAAAACCACAAAAAATAAATTCAGTGGCAGTCCCAAAGCATGTTTTCAGCAACGTGGTGTCCATGCTGTAAAAAGAAAGGAAATCTAAATGCCTGCTGAAGAAGCAAAAATAAACTTTAGACTTCATTCTACATGACTGAAAATTAAGACTGAAGACTTTTAAAATTTTCATTTGACCGGTAAACACATACACATAAATGAAATATTTTCAAAAAAACATCTAAAAGAGTTAAAGACATACAGTATATTACTTCTATCTACTGCAACTGTGCATATTTAATTAATGAAATCCAATTGTAAGGTACTTTCAAAGACAACACAATAATGTTTGCTTCCAAGACAATGAAATTTATAAAATCAGATTCTAGTAAAAACTTTTAAAGGTTACCCTTATATACACATTCTAATTTTTAAAAAATTTATTTTTATTGATTTATTTATTTTGAGACAGGATCTCACTTTTGTGGCCCATGCTGGACTGCAGTGGCACAATCATGGTTCACTGTGGCCTCGACCTCCCAGGTTCAAGTGATCCTCCTACCTCAGCCTCCCGAGTAGCTGGTACTATAGGCACGTATCACCACACCCAGCTAAGTTTTCTATTTTTTGTAGAGACAGGGTCTCACTATGTTGCCTAAGCTGGTCTTGAACTCCTGGGCTCAAGTAATCCTCCTGTCTTGGCCTCCCACTGCGCTGGGATTACAGTCGTAAGCCACCAGGCCTGGCCCATGTTCTGACACTAATAAACTTTTAAAAGTAGCATTTGGGGCTGGGCCCTGTGGCTCATGCCTATAAATGATAGCTATGATATGGCCATATTTTGATAATGGAACATTTTACCTCTGACTAAACTTCATTTCATATATTTTGTCTGAAGATGGGCAATGTTCATCACATTAATCATAATTATCATCTAATTTCTCAAATCGCAAATATCAGATATTATAATGTGACTATATTACAAATATTTTAAAAATCAATTTTGTAGCATCAAAACTTGTACCACAGAGCAAGAGAATATCATGATATAATTGCATTCTAATTTATTTCTATGATTTCTTTTTCAAATTTTCATTTATTTTATTTATTTATTTATTGAGACAGCATCTTGCTCTGTCACCCAGGCTTGAGTACAGTGGTGTGATGATAGCTCACTGCAGCTTCAAACTCCTGGGCTCAAGTGATCCTCCCGCCTTGGCCTTCCAAGGTTCTAGGATTACAGGCATGAGCAACTGCACCTGGTCCTCATTTAAAATTTTTACAAGAATAATCATCTTTCCAATGAAGTAGCCTTATTCTCAAACCTATTTTAACTGATGGTTAAAAAACTATACAATTTCATTAATTCAAACTGAGACTTGACTTCATTATTTTAATTACTTTTCTGCTGAAAACAATAGTTCCCCGGTATCCCTGTCATAAGAATGTGGCTATCTGGTTTCCAAATACAGTACTTATTTCATCCTTCCTTGAGATAGAGGTATCCATTTCCATTATTCTGGATAATGGCTGCAATTGATAGCACTATCATATTTATTTTATTCTAGCAATTCCGAAATAAATACTCCTAAAACTAAAGAACCAAATTTTAGATTTAATCACTTAATGATCAAACAACCTGGCAAATCTATACACAGAGGAGCGCTTCTTTTAGAAAGCACTGCTAGATAATGAAGTATTCCATAATGGTAACGTTTTTAAAAGTCTCTCCCTCTACAAGACAGCATGAGACATGTGGTTTAGCCAAGACAGGATACAGCTTAGGCACCCCCTTCAAACCAACCTGACTGAACTATCTGTGTAACACTCAGTGAGGGTAAAGGCAGAGGTAGCATGAAGTGGTTCTCTTTTTTTTCTTCTTCTTTGTGGTGTGTTTGTTTTCATTCCACTTGAGGGCACTGTCTACTTCAGCAAGAATGGTATCAATTCATATCTGCCACTTACATAAGACACCTGTGGAAACCTCTATCTTGACACCATATAAACAAAACTCCTTTTAAGGGCTGCCCAAACAGCTACCCAACCCCTCAGTTTGGTTCTATTCCTTTAAAGGACCAAACTGAACTGTTGGTTCTTTTTGACCAAAATGCTTTTAACACATCAACACTTTCCACAAGAAAATGTCCTTAGTTTCTTCTTGATCATTGATGTATCATTATGACTGTAAATTACTTTGCATAACTCTTGATCTGCAAGGCTGTTATTTTGTTAAAAGGCTGTACCTTATGCTTCCTGAGGTCACGAATGCTTTCTACAGATCTACTGTCTAGAGTTTTCCCTTGCAATCAGCCATTTTCTGTGGTTTCCTGCTGTATGCATTTGACTCCTTTTACGGCCTTGTTGCTTTTCAACTTACTGCTTCAAATCAGTTCTGAGAAGCCAGGTGGTGAAACATGTTTGTGTGTTTGAAAAACAAAGCAACAATCGTGAAAAGAGGTACGCATACATTCTGAAAGGGTCTTTCGGAGCAAAGCGCACATAAGCTTTACTGAATAGAGATTTTGGTCACTTCCAGAAGGTTATGATAGTCAAAAAGCAACATCCAAAACACTGAGCTGTGGTTTTGGTTCTCTTTAAAATGTATTCAGGTTTTTTGGACCAAAAGTTTTTTGAAAAGGGTCAAGCAATTCTATTTTGAAAAGAAATTCTTTTTTAAAATTCCTAAGATTAATGTCTTCAAATATTACAATCAGAAACTTCCTTGAATCTTAATTATTGCTTTATACCAACAGCTCCTACTCTATTGGTCCTCTAGCTTAACTATTAATGTCACAATTTAAAATAAAAATCATTAGTGCTAATAATCTATTATTAAGACAAAACTAAATTACTACATGTGCATTAGGACACTAGGTTAAATAAATTTGATTATAAGCTTGCTTTCTGAAATAATTTAAGGGAGGGAATCCACAGTAAAAATTGATGTAACTGCTAGGTTTATGAAAATGCTTTGGGTAATAAACAAGCTTTCAAGTACCATATTTTAAAGTGAACTCTACAAGGAGCAGTAACTTTTCCCCTAACTTTCATGAGAACAAGTGGAAATGAGCTTAGACTTAGTAACACGATGGGTCATGTCAGACAACTAGAACAGTCAAGCGCAAGTTATCAAATATTTCAAAAGCATTATCCAAAAATAAAGGATACAGCCTTTCCTCTTTCAGAAAGAATACATTAAGAACAGGTTTGAAACTATCTGATTAAAAATTGATTCTCTTCATTGTAACTGAAAGAGAAAGTTGAATGGGAAACTTCACAGCTCGAGCCTAGAGATATACAAGGCAATAAACTGAATGATCATTAATATTCTCAGCCAGGCGCGGTGACTCACGCCTGTAATCCCAACACTTTGGGAAGCCAAGGTGAGTGAACAGGTTGAGCCCAGGAGTTCAAGACCAACCTGTGCAACATAGTGAAACTTTATCTCTACAAAAAGTACAAAAGTTAGCATGTGCCTGTAGTCCCCAATACTTGTGAGGCTGAGGTGGGAGGATGGCTTGAGTCCTGGAGGGAAGGGCTGCAGTGAGCCATGATCCTACCACTGCACTTCAGCCTGGGTGAAAAAGCAAGACCCTGTCACGTACTCTCTCACATATACACACACACTCATATATATATACGTATGTATGTATATATATGTATGTATGTGTATATATATATACACACACTCATATATATGTGTGTGTGTGTATATATAGTACTCAAAATACCAGTATTACAATAAAAATATGCTAACATACATTTCTCCCCACTATAGAGGTGAATATAACGCCAACATTCTACTTTCACTGGGATGTGCACAATAGTTAAATAGTTAAAGTCTTAGGTACCCCAAGCAGTAAACACTGACTCAACACACTATGAAGGGAAAGATCTAAATCACATTGTAAATGAGTTATTTATCATCAAGAAGGTTGGTTTGTTAGTTTGGTATTTTTTATGCTTTCAGTACAGAGTTAGATAGTGAAAACTACATCATCTAGGCTAGGCACAGCGGCTCACTTCTGTAATTCCAGCACTTTGGAGGCTGAGGTGGGAGCATCCCTTAAGCCCTGGAGTTCAAGGCTTTAGTGAGCTGTGATAGCGCTACTGCACTCCAACCTGGGTGACAGAATGACAGCCTGTCCCAAAAGCAAGAAAAAAAAACCAAAGAAGATAAAATTAGCATGGTGTGGTGGTGTATGCCTGTGGGCCCCGCTACTCGGGAGGATGGGAGGATCGCTGGAGCCCAGGAGGTCCAGGCTGAAGTGAGCTATGATCACGTCACTGCACTCCAGCCTGGGTGACAGAGCAAGACCTTGTCTCAAAAAAAAAAAAAGGAAAGAACAACAACAACAACAAAAAACATCAATCCACATTCACTCAGCTTCTGCCTTTAAGTAAAGGCCTAGGGAACAGTAAGACAACGGAAGGAAAAAGAAGCACAGCTAAATTCAAAGTCACTGTAGGGCAGGTGGGGATGAGGGGTCAGTGTGAAGGGAGAAATGTTCATTTGTATTCTCTTATTACTTTGCAGGTTGAATCACTTTGAGTGAGTATATTACAAATGACTCATCTAAATACTGTCTTACTTCAGGCTGGATAACTGTGTGATTATGAATATCCTGCTAATAAATACTGAATGAAAATTACCAACGAGTTGAAACACAGTAATATGTTTAACCCTAAAGCCATGTTGAACACAAGGCCTTTCCTTTGGGGACACTGAAGAAGGAGAACAGTTCAGGTTCACATAGATTTGAAAACATTTCTGGTTATCTGAGCTTGTTGATGGTCTGGATTCTAAGTAAAGGGGAACTTACTTGTATTAAGATAAAGTCATTAAACCAAGATGAGGGTTGAAAGGCACAAATATTTATCAATTTTCCATGAAGGCAATGGAAAGATGATCAGGAAATAAGTTTTACATGAAAATGTTAAAGATTACAATTACCACATTCTGAAAGGCAACATATACTACAAATGAACATCAGTAGCTACAGAAAACTAACAATGGTTAACTTATCCAGAAGATACAGTGTCTTTCTGATTCTCAAGTTATCAGGTTATATTGTTCATAAGGATCTCACAAAGACAGATCCAATTCAAGAGCTTTTTGCATCTCTTGAGATATCCTGCTTGTTCTAAAAAGGAAGCTACCTAAATTAGAATAAAAATTACAATACTAAATTCTGCCCCTAATTACCAATGGCAAAGAGGTAGGAAGGTCAGCGTGGACACCAAAGAAGGAAGACATGTGGGCCTTTTCCCAAAAGCTTCTGGATAGCTAGAATGATTACTCTTTTAAAAAACAACACCTCTCACTAAAAGACAAAGTTGTTCTATTTCTAAACAGCTAAAGAATAGGGATACAGAGATTCCGTGGCCAGAAAAAAAGACTGAGTCCGTTTTAATTTTCCTCAATGACTAATTTGTGTCACAAGTACACAGTCCCTAATATAAGTGGGATTTATAAGGTTAAAAGAAAAGCAAAGCCTCTCACATCTGCATATTCCCGCGGGAACACGGAATACTGCTGCCTCTCTAGTGTTAAACCTAGCCACTCCACTGCCAAACTGTGAATTCCCCAAGTCCTTCATTTTTATATTATCCAGTGCCCACACGAGAGCCTGGCATATGCTAGGCACTGAATACGGAGAAATGAATGAAAGACTCAAGTGCCAACAGTGAAAACAAAATTGCATTTCCTCCTCCTGTTTAAGGGATTAAAACAAGAGAAAGAGAAAAGAAAAAGACTAAGGAATTGGGAACATTTCATGAATTTTGCCTAAAACTTCACTAATTCTCTGGATAAAATGAAATCATGCTAAACCACTTCATTGTTACACATATAAGAAACAAATACAGAAAATTTCACAATTACGAAACCAAGTTGTTTTGAGGTTTATTTGAAACTAGCTTCCTAGAGCCTCACTAGCATGTATCTACTTAGAAATTCTGTTCAACCAATGGAAAAAAAAAAACTAATTTAAGATCATAGTGTGAAAATCAGGAACAAAATACTAATAGTTCGATAAACAACGTAAGTATTCCTTTCTCTCTCCTTGTGCTGGAGACTTCCTTAAATCAAACAAAACCACAGTTTAGGTGTGCCAGACTACAAAAATTATTGCTGCTTAATGTTAGTTGTTGCTTTATACAACAAGTCTTATCTGCTTCTCACAAAAGTTACCACCCAAAGGAAGGTTTATTTGCAAGAATACTATACAATTTTGCAGCAGAATATTAGAGAATGTTCTGGGTGTTATCGACATCCAGAGTACATGAACTTCAATAAGAATTTCCAGCAAATCATTTTCTCCTAATACTGTTCTAGTTCAAATCCACCCACTACTCAGTGGGGAATGGCAGGCTAAATTCTTAAGGCCATTCAATCTACTTGGGGCATGAGGGGGTGTGTAGAAAGCCAACAATCAAATGAACACCCTCTCAAGGCCTGGGTGCTTCTCTGAGAGCCAATGATTGCAAAATGAACAATCCTATTAAGATCTCTAGCCCATATTCAAAAGCAAGGTAGGCATGCTCCTCAGCTGAGCTAAGGATACAACTTTCCAGGAAAAACTGGAGAAAAGAAAGTGGCGGGGATGATGGGGGCTGGGAGATTGCAAGGCCACAGGCTTGGTGGCTGGAAGATGACAACTATCCTAAAACATTCAAATGCCAAGGGGTGGAAAAGAAACGATGCCAAGTGCATGAATAACCGGCAGCTGACCCAGCTGAGTACCAAACTCAACACCATCTTCCTCAAGATTTCATGACTTCCCTTCCGCCCCCCTTCCGCCACCCCCCGCCCCACCATTGTTAACATGAAAGAAAAACATAAAGAAAGAATACCTGTCACAACAGGGCGCACCTTTCAACTAAGGAACTCCAGGTGGCTGTGTAGAACCATCCTCACCCTGGAAAGGGGGAAACTGAAAGAAAAAGCAGAACACGCCATTAACGAGGCCAGAACCCCGACTGCGATTTCTGGACGGGAGCCACCAACACCCGCAAAATCGATCGCTGCATACGCCCCGCGGCGCGGACGGTAGGAATCACAGCCCCGAGCTCCTGAGGCCAACCGTGGCCGTCGGGGCCCGCCAGCGGCCTGTGCCTCAGTCTCCCCATCTGTAAATGGGGTGGGGGGCGAGGAGGGGGACAGTGTCCCGCGCGACTCCCGCCCCAAGTCCTCTCTCCTCCGAGGGTCCCGACGGTGGAGACCCGGCACGCTCCCCGGACTCGGAGCCCTCCCGGGAAGCCTCGGGGGATGGGGAAGCCCCGGGGGTGGGGAAGCCCGGGC
>NW_012103510.1:3013740-3033028 GCF_000951045.1 Mandrillus leucophaeus
GAGGGAGCGGGGGCGGAGGGGGCAGACGCCGCGCTGGCCAATCGCAGGCCGAGCTGCTCTCTTGAGCGGGCCCTGATTGGGCCTCCCTGTGACAGACCTTCCTCCAATGGCTGCCGGCCCGGCGCCGGCCGAAGGGACTTTCCGCTCTGTCAAGCTCGGTGGAACCAAAGGGAAAGCGGAGGGGCGGGGCGGAGAAGAGCGGGGGATGGAGGCGGAAAGCTCAAGCTGATTGGGCGAAAGGCTGTGGGTGCCGCGTCACCATTGGCTGGTGCCGGAGACGGGGCGGGGCGGGGCGCTGCGCTGTCACCAGCTCCACCTCCCGTGCTCCTGCCTCAGCTGTCAAAACTGTAGACGCTTAGGTTTGGGCTGGGTTGAGAGTCCAGATGAAGGTTGGGAATAGGATTCCAGGATGCCGTGAGAGAGCAAAGCTTTAGAATCAGACCTCACTTTGAATCTTTGGCGCTTTCATTCAGTGGCTGCGTGACTCGGGGAAGTCACAACCACGCTGTGCCTCAATGTCCTCATCTGTAAAATGGAGATCATAGTATCGGTTGTCTTACAGGATTGTGGCAAAATACTGAGTTAAAGTTTCTGGCACGCAGTACCAGCTCAGGAAAGGTTCATCTCTTCCTCCCCCGCAGATTCGGCCTGGGACGCTTGCTGTTTCCGAACCTCTGTTGCCACCTATCCCAGTTAGGAGGGAATTTTCCCAAGGATGGTGAAGAAGGGATTTCCACACACCGCCTCACTCAGCCCTGCACCCCTGGCCACCAGCCAGGACTTAGGGTGTAGTTAAGGATCTTTCAATTAGAAGGGAGGCTTCTGATTCCCAAAAGTACTCAAAATATTTAAGGAAGTGCTTTTTATAATCAGTCCCAGAGCCTTGCTGCACTGGATACTCCTGTTAATTAATTTCTTCTCCTTTGACATTTTAAGTGCTAATTATAGGAGAAGGTGATTAACACTGAGAAAGGAGGAGGGGTGTGTGTGTGTGTGTGTGTCTGTGTGTGTGTTTAACCATGACACAAATTTCCCCCAGTGGAAAGTAACATGTTTCTGGAGATCCAGGGAATTTAAACCAATGAATACATAAAAGCAGTCACATGAGTGACGAGTAACAGTAGCAGTAGACAGGCCACCACTCTTCCCTGCCATAGTCATCCAAAATGAAATGAGCATCTTTTGAAAACCTAAGCCTCTTTCTACGTCCTGTCCCTCTTTTGTCACCCCTATCTTCCTGTATTCCAAACTTCACGACCACACTGCCAAAGGAAGCCATAAGTTGGAAATCAACAGGCCTGGCTTGTGTGGCCTTAGGCAACACCGTTCTCCTCTACATCTTTATTCTCCAACAAAGCTGGAAGGACTCTGAGGTCACAGTCCAACTGTCTGGAAGAAAATTTCAGCTGAAATTTTATTGTATTGGTTTTGCCTAACCCATACAATAAGAAGGAGGAAAGAGAAAAGAATGTAAAGGAGAGAGATTTGCGGTCCTTTTAGGCAAGGCAAACATTCTCATGCTACCGGCTGGGACCACTTCTCTTATCTGCATGATCTACATCCACTGGTCCCTTAAGGCATTTGAGTTTGTCACTCTGGACTGGAATATTTTCATGTCCCTTCTTTTTGTTTTTGTTGTTGTTGCTGCTGGGGATTTTTGTTTGTTTGTTTGTTTGTTTTGAAACAGAGTCTTGCTCTGTTGCCTAGGCTGGAGGGCAGTGGCACGGTCTCAGCTCACTGCAACCTCCGCCTCCCAGGTTCAAGAGATCCTCCTGCCTCAGCCTCCCAAGTGGCTGGGATTACAGGCGCCTGCCACCATGCCCAGCTAATTTTTGTATTTTTAGTAGAGACGGGGTTTCACCATATTGGCCAGGCTGGCCTCAAACTCCTGACCTCAAGCGATCTGCCTGCCTTGGCCTCCCAAAGTGCTGGGATTACAGGCATGAGCCAACGTGCCCGGCCCATTTTTGTGTCCTTTCGGTTGATGGCGTTTGGTGCTGCTGAGGTCTCTACTTCCATAGGGCTTTCTTCCCCAGGGTCTGTCCTGTCATATGTTCACTGACTCAGTGCCGGGGCCTGACAACATCTAAGGGATCTTCATCCAAGTCAAGCCTGACAAATAGGGCTTATCTCAATTATCGTTTCCTATCAATTGGGAATGGCTGCCTAGAACATTGCGTTAAAGCTAATTCTGAACTTGTATTCAGGCTCACAGGCAAGAGAGATGTCTGCCAGGGGATGAGATAGGGAGATAGTGTCATGGTGCTATTATTTGCAGTCTTTGGTAAACCAGCCTCTCACTTTACAGATGGGAGATGAAGGCCCAAAGACGGTAAATTACTAGCCCCCTGTCACTCAGGAGATGGGCCGACACCCTGATTCCAAGCCAAGGCTCTTTCCACCTCTGTTAAAAATGGATTCCCCAACTGAAATGCTCATCCTCTCTGCCTTCCAAATCCTCCCTTCATGGAGGACCTAGTCAAAGTCCTTTACAGACATGTCTTCGCAGAGGGCTCCAGCCCTCACTAATGACCTCTCTCAATCCACCACCCCACAGCCTCTTCCATCCAACCTGGTCCTGGGTTCATGGAACTAGTGGTTGAGTTATTGAGCAGGTACCAGGAAACAGCAATGTACAAGAGAGATACCACCCTCCCTCTGGCAAAAAAATGCAAACTAAAATACTCATTAGATGATCACTTACTTAATTAAAGCTGTGATAAGCCTCAGAAGAAGAATCTCTCTGAGCATGCCTTAGGGGAGGTTGGCCACTCAGGGAAGACCTGTTTGAGGAAGTCACTTTTGAGATGAGATGGGAAAGATAACTGGCAGGCAGGAGTGAGGGGGAACACTTCAGAAATAGGGAACAGGAAAGTGCATGACCTGTTGAAGAAACTGGAAGAGGCAGACAATGAGGGCACAAAAGGGCCTTGGGAGCCAAGGATAGGTGTTGTTCTCCATCCCAAGAGCAATGGGAAGCTTTTGAAGGGTTTTGCAGGGAACATAACGCTGGTTCTTGTTTTTTGTTTGAGATGGGGTCTGACTCTGTTGCCCAGGCTGGAGTACAGTGGCACAATCATAGCTCACTGCAGCCCTGTCTCCTGGGCTCAAGTGATCCTCCCACCTCAGTCTCCCAAGTAGCTGAGACTACAGGTACACACCACCATGCCCAGCTAACTTTTCTCTTTTGAGTAGAGATGAGGGTCTCACCACATTGCCCAGGCTGGTCTTGAACTCTTGGCTTCAAGAGATCCTCCTGCCTTGGCCTCCCAAAGTGCTGGGATTATAGGCATAAGCCACTGTGCCTGACCTAACACTGATACTAAGCTGTCTTATGTCGTTCTGTCATTGCACACAGCAGGAACCTAACATAAAACTATTGAATTGAATGGCGCTTTCCCCGCGGAGGATGGTAAACTCCAGGTAGCCTCGTAGGGGCATGGGACATAGAGTAACAACACATGGTCAGGACTCAAGGAAACCTGCTCAGAAGCACCAGTCATGGTTATTGACTAGACTCTGCTCCATGCTTCCTAGTGCCTACCATGGGGTACCTCCTATTTGCATTCTCTCCAAATTTGATATCTCTTTTATATCCTACCACCTGCTCAGCATCTCCACTCAACACAGCCAGAAGCGAACTCCTGATATTCCCCACCAGCACCCCCTGCAATCCCTCTGCACTCCCCATCTTAGTAAATGGCAACTCCCAGATGTCCATCCAACCTCCCATGGCTCCAGCCATTTCCCACCAATCCTGTGAATATGGGCATTCAGAATGAACACTGGGCCAAGGGGCTAACTGGACCAGGTATCCACACAAGCAAGGATACGTCACAGGCGCTTTCTCCATGGTAGCCCAGCACAGTGTTTTGATCCATGGATGACGGGTTGAGGTCTTCCATCTCTGAGATGTGCTTATCTCTTAGGGAAGGGAAATTCCAAGTGCGACTGAACATTCTGTCTGAGGACTTTTACTCTGACCACCTAAAAGCTCTTTTTGATAAGATAAAGGGGATTACTTTAATCATCTTTAAACTAATCCAGCTGAACTATAAATCCATGCTCTCCCATTTGAGCTATTTGCTGGTATCAATGACAAATAATTTCTATGTTTGATTTTTAAAACACACACAGAAAGCTCTTTATTAAAGGGAACTCTCTGCTACATCTGGATCCCATTTTGGGCAGTTGATGCATTAGGGATTGTTCCATGTCCCAGGGAATCTTCCTCCTTTAGAAAGGAGACAGAAACGATGTCAGAAAAAGGGTGACTCGTTCTTTTTTTTTTTTTTTTTTCTTTTCAGACAGAGTCTTGCTCTGTCACCCAGGCTGGAGTGCAGTGGTGCAATCTCGGCTCACTGCAAGCTCCGCCTCCCGGGTTCACGCCATTTTCCTGCCTCAGCCTCTTGAGTAGCTGGGACTACAGGCACCCGCCACCACACTTGGCTAATTTTTTGTATTTTTTAGTAGAGACGAAGTTTCACCGTGTTAGCCAGAATGGTCTCGATCTCCTGACATCAGCCTCCCAAAGTGCTGGGATTACAGGTGTGAGCCACCGTGCCCGGCCAGGGTGACTTATTCTTATAAGCTGCCCCAACTTCTAGTTTCTGCCCCCTTTAATAAAGAAAGTGGATCCTTCCTTCATTCAACAAATATGTACTGAGCACCTACTATGTGCTAGGCACCTTTATAGACTCTGAGGACACTGCAGTGAGCGTGGTTCCTGTTCTCCAGAAGCTGACATTCTCGGGGAAGGGAAAACTGACCACGTGTCAGGTAGTTCATGCACAGAAGACAATACAAAGGAGGGTAGGCAGTGATTGGAAACTGCTATTTAGGTAGATCGTTCAGGGAAGGACTACCTCATGTAGGTGGCATTTGAACTAAGACCCGAAGGCAGTGAAGAAGCCAACCACACCACCGTCTCAGGGAACAGTGTTCCCATAGGAGGGGACAGGGGAGTGCAGACGTCTGGAAGCAGCAATGTGCCAGGTGTCCTCAGCAATGTGCCTGGTATGCTCAGGGAACAGCAAAGAAGCCAGTGAGGTTGGAGCCCAGAGAACAGGTATGAGTGGCAAAGGGGAGGCCAGAGAGGACACAGTGGGTCCAAGTCAGATGAGACCTTGACTTTTACCCTGCACCAGATGAGAAGTCCTGGAGAGTTTACATCAGAGCAGTGGCTGATCTGACTTATGTTTTAATAGGTTCACGCTTCATGTCAAAGGCAGTAACAGGGAGACTGATGCAGTAACCCAGGCAAGGATGGATCCCAAAGGGAACCCCTTGTTTCCTGGGGGTGGAGGCAGAGGAGGAGAGAGGGAGGGGTGCAAGGGGATGTGGAACTGAAGATATCAAGAGATAAGTTGCTACAAAGCAGAAAGAGATGTAGCACCCCTGAAAAGAAGCATTTTCAGGATGAGCGATCAGGGGAGTGGTGATGCTTAGGGGACTGGATCTGTGGATTGTTCAGGAAATAATAATAGGTTGTGATTAAATTTAGAGGGAAAAAAACTGTCCAAGGGAAGCCAATCAAAGAACCTGGATTGCCGGTCTTCCCTGCTGTGATCTCTGCCTGTGATTCTCCAGGGCAAATGTCCTTTATGACCTTACAGTTCACCTGGAACCCTCCACCCAGGGCCTGAGGCAGCGCATTCTCTTGTGCCCAGGCACTGCCAGGCATTGCCCTGAGTACTGGGCGCCTCACACACTGGGCTGGACCACTCACCCGAGTGAAGAAGGAGGCTTGAAGCTGTCCTGGTACAATAATGGAATGAAGGGTTAGCCTCAGCTCAGCCGCTTGGAATATGACTCCACCTCTCACATTTCTGTGGGGTGTATTCATTTCAGCTTTTTGTTTGGTGCTATGGGGAGGGAAGGGCCCTCAGATTGGCATCCTTTTTCGTCCGGGATGGCGGTGAATATTATGAAAGTCTGAGGCTGTTTTTAAAGTTCTGCTCTAATACCTTGTTTTTCTGTGCATGAGAATTATGTATTCTTGGCTGCAAAACGAATCTGTCTGCTCATGGATAAACTTCTGGCCATGAGCATGTACCTTTCAGGTAACTTTTCTATCAGAGAAGCTTACAATCAAGAATCCTACTTCCCTAGTTCCCTACACTGGCCCAGGAGGCTTTTGGTGGTATCCGCTGGACTTTTGAAAATTGGGGAATTTCTCCTATTCTGAACTCTACCAGGAATCACATATCAAGATCTCAGTACCATCTTACCTAGGCCCTCTTGACCTCTTCTTTCTCCATAATCTCTTTCTAGCTCATGTCATCCAGACTCAAGGGCCCCATTCTCAGTTTGACACTAAGGACGCCCACGCTGTTACCTCTGGCTGTGACCTTTCCCATGAGCTCCAAATTCACACCATCTTTTGACGTCTCCACTTAACTTCTCCATTTCGGTGTCTCAAACTTGACAATTCAAAACAGAACTCCCTCCCACTTCCAAACTGGTTTCCCACCCAACTTTCCCAAGCCCCCAGTTTCTCAAGTCAGAAATCTATGAGTCATCCTTGATGTCTGCCATTCCCTCATCCCTCCCATCCAACCCATTCGTAGGCTCTTGGGAATCTACCTCCAGAATGTCTCTGGAATCCATCCTCTTCTCTCCACCTCCATGCCAACCGCCTCTCACCTGCAATAGCTCTGAGGCAGCCTCCCCACTTCTTCTGCCTCCCATCCCCACCCCTACATATTCCTGTCCCATCTCCACCCAGGAGCAAAGAAGGTCTTCTTTAACTGTAAATTGGTTCACATCTCCCCTGCTTAGAACTTTCCAAGGCCTTGATGTTATTCCAAGACTAAGACCAAACTCTTGACTGTGGCCAGTGACACCTTTCCTGAACTGTCCCTACCTACCTCTGCAAACTCATCTAGTGACACCTTTCCCTTAGCTTGCCTCCAACATAGTGTATTAGTTTCCTACGGCTGCTGCAGGAAACGACACAAATTATTCCCTTATAGTCCTGGAGGTCAGAAGTCCAAAATGGGCTGGAGCCAAGGCAGGCAGGGCTATGTGGCTTGCGGAGGTTCTAGGGGATAATCTATTTCCTGGTCTTCTTCACCTTCTAGAGCTGCAATCCTTGGCTCATGGCACCTTCCTCCACCTTCAAAGCCAGGAGTGTAGCATCTTACTTGGTGATCACATTGTTTTCTTCTCTGGTGTCATATTTCCCTTTGCTTTACATTGTCCTTTAAGTTTCTCTTATAAGGAAACTGCGATTGCATTTAAGGCCCATCCAGGTAATCCAGGATAATCTTTCCATCTCAAGACCCTTAACTGAATCCCACCTCCAAAGTCCCTTTTGCCATGTAAGGCAACATTCCCAGGGTCCCGGGAATTAGAATCTACGTATCTTTGGGAGTGACTATTGAGCCTACCATGCATACCAGGCTCCTTCCCCCACGAGGGTCTTTGTACTGCTTGTCCCCCATGACTAGAATGCTCCCTTGTTCCCTCTCACTCTTTGCTTGGCCATATCTTTGTCATTCTTGGGGACACAGCTTACCTGGCACCTCCTCAGACAACCTGTCTCGGACCAGGCCGTCAACAGCCTGAAGACTTTTTTTTTTTTTTTTTTTTTTTTTGGATATAGAGTCTTGTTCTGTTGCCCAGGCTAGAGTGCAGTAGTGTGACCTCAGCTCACTGCAACCTCTGCCTCCCGGGGTCAAGCAGTTCTCCTGCTTCAGCCTCCCAAGTAGCTAGATTACAGGCACCTGCTACCATGTCCGGCTAATTTTTGTATTTTTTGTAGAGACGGGTTTTCATCATGTTGGCCAGGCTGGTCTCGAACTCCCAACTTCAAGTGATCTGCCCACCTCGGCTTCCCAAAGTGCTGAGATTACAGGCATGAGCCACAGTGCCTGGCTGAAGATTTTTTCATATCTTTTTCAACTGACTTGTTTTCTGCCTGCCTCTCCCTCTACCCTCACCTAAGCACCTTGAGGACCATGTCTGTTTTGTCCATCCACTGGTCGCCCTTATATAACTGGTTAATAAATCATTGCTGAATTAATGAATTAATTAATTTATGACAGTCTCGCTCTGTCGCCCAGGCTGGAGTGCAGCGGCATGATCTCAGCTCACTGCAACCTTCTCCTCCAAGATTCAAGCGATTCTCCTGCCTCAGCTTCCCAAGTAGCTGGGATTACAGGCGTGCGCTGCCACACCCAGCTAACTTATTTTTTTCTTCTTCTATTTTTAGTAGAGACAGGGTTTCTCATGGTGGCCAGGCTGGTCTTGAACTCCTGACCTCAAGTGATCCACTTGCCTCAGCCTCCCAAAGTGCTGAGATTACAGGCTTGAGCCACCATGCCTGACCTCATTGCTGAATGAATTTAAAGATGACAAATTGGCAACCCAATATAGTGCTATGCAAATGGGCTGCTGTGGGTTCACCTCAGCGAAAGGAGACTCATCACCACCTTCCTCGTGATCTGCTATATTAGAAACAGTGGTCTGGGCAGAACACAGCACCAATCACAAAGAAAACCCACAGACACATTCCCACACAGGGTCCAGGGAGATGCCGCAACACCGAGTAAGCCAGACACGCACAAATGCAATCGCAGTTTCCTTATAAGAGAAATTTAAAGAGAAATTTCAAGGAAGTAGCATTTCACCTTGCTGGGCGACCACCTGATCCCTTGCTCATTAAACGCAGCTAAGCATTATTTTAACACAAGGCCTGCATGAGAGGCTGCTCGCTGTGGAGAGCCAGCCATAGGTAAACCTTCTCCATCTTTCTCCTGTTAAAGACTCCTGGAGCCACTTTGAGGGAATGCAGGGCAGCCAAGGGGCCTTTTCACATGTGTTGCAGCCTTTTAGGCTGGGTATGGGGCGGCTCCTGCACAGCTGAAAACTCCACCGGGTTAAATTTTTCTAAACTGAAGCCAAAAGTGTTTTGATTGCCTGGTTATTTTCTAAGAATTGCTTTTGCCTTAAGCTATACAAGATCGGGTTGAAAATATCATTTTTCCCCCCCCTTCAAATAGAAAATTGTGCTTTAAAATTTGATAAGCTTTAGGAATATTTTTATTTTTTATTTTATGTATTTATTCGAGACGGAGTTCCACTCTTGTTGCCCAGGCTGGAGGGCAGTGGTGTAATCTCGGCTCACTGCAACCTCTGCTATTTTTAGTAGAGACGGGGTTTCTCCATGTTGGTCAGGCTGGTCTCAAACCCCCGACCTCAGGTGATCCGCCCACCTCCGCCTCCCAAAGTGATAGGATTACAGTAGTGAGACACTGTGCCTGGCCAGAATATTTTTAAATGTTTGGTCACAAGGAAGATGGCTGTTTTGACTCAATACTTTATTCCCCTCTGATTATTTACAGCATCAAGTTCACGGCCATGTTGTCTATAAAAGTATAAACTTAAGACAATAAAACAAAGTGATTTATAAATATTAACCAGTTTTCACACATCTTAATGTTGAAAATAATAACATTTGCACAGCATCTGACAATTTACAGAGGCTTCGACATGTATCATTTTGAATAATCCAGGAAGACATTTGCTTAGAAGGAAGGGCTTAATTTTTTTCCTGTAAGCTTTCAATCCATAACTGTACATCCTAAAGCATTCTAGCACAAATGAAATGGAACTGCCTCTTGTGAGTCTATTTCAGAAGTCTGTTGTCAGAGTTCAGTTCACAGGCATCAACCAGAAACCTAGTGAGGCCGTTTGAAATTCTGGCCCAGATTAATTTTTTAAAGCTGCATTTGGAGCTTTTTAAAGTGGAGCTGTTTCCAAAGGCTTAACTGAAGAGTAATTGACTTCACTGGAAATAAAAGTCCACGTGTGATCCCAGCTGGAGTGTGGTCATATTTTTCTTGCAAACCTAGAATGTCTTGGGGGAACAAACGGCTGTCATGTGTCCCCTTCCAAAAATGTCTTAAACACCGGAAAGGAGGGCAGGCTGAGGTGTAGCCCTTCCCACCCTGGGTGCCAGGGTTGGGGGTGTGTAAATGAAATATCAAAGCCGAGGTCACTAATATTCTGAATCTCAGCCTCAGAGGAAGGAGCGTGTGCAGGAGTCCAGGAGGAGGGAAGGAACCAGAGATGGGGAATGGCCTGGATGGATGAGTGGAGACATGGAGAAAGTTGCTTCCTGAATTGTGTTCTGCGCACTCCTCTTCATCAGAGCAGTGGGAAGGGGTCTTTTGTGATAGTCCAGGCCTCTCCACCAACAGGCACCCAGTTAACAAGCACATCCATGGGCCCCACTGACCCACATGGAAGCCTGGGAGGATCAGTAGAGGCCAGCCCCATACCGTGGAGGAGGGGCTGTCCCTCTTGCACATCCTGGGATTGAATCTTGGGAAGAAGTCGATGGCAAAAGTAGCCTTGGGAAAAGTCTATCCTGGAAGGCACTGATGCTCCCTCCTCTGCCAGAATAAAGGCGACCTATGGTGTTCCCAGAAAACAAGCTCAGCCTTAGGCGGGACAGGGCTCATTTTGAAGAGGCTGCCAACAGATGTCACCCAGCCTCTGGGGCCCAAACTCACAGCTTGCTCACAAACAAACTGAGATGAACATCTTCCCGGAGACTTCAAAGCAAGAGTCTGGTGTCCCTGCAGCCAAGCTTGTCAGCCTCCTCCAGAGAGAAAGTGTTCCCTCGGAGCCTAAAGGAGATCAAGTGAACAGAGGTTTGAGTGAGGACAAAATTAGAGCAGGGCGTTCAAACAAAAGCGTCCATTTTTTAAACCCATGCCTGGCATGGGCTGACCCTCTGGCCCAGCTGCAGTGTTTCTTGCAGGGAAGTCAGGGCCGTTTTACCCTCGGTCAACCAGGGCAGCTCATGAAGCATTCTGAACAAGGCTCCATGACTCTGCAGACAGAGAGAGTCCACAACACTGCACCCAGCCAGCCACAGACTCCCCAAGGCCAGTGATTCTTTTTAAGGCAACAAGGGAATCTGTCAAGAATGCAATGAGCAAACCCTGGTGCCCTCCCAAGTTCCATCAACAGGCAGCAAATAGCATCAGATCCCTTAAAATATCAACCTGATGTTGGCTGGTGCCCAGGACACAGAATGTGATGTTTCTTAGGACTGAGCAATGGTTTCAAAAACAAAGAAACAGAAAACCTACGCTCTGCCCAGAACCTGATGATGTCATAGGCCACAGAAATGTCACAATCTTACAGAAGGAAAAATCTCTCCATCACAGCATAGATTTTTGAAGTCACTTTTAAATTTTTTATCATCTTAAGAGACGGGAATCTAATTCTGTCGCCTGTGCGGTGATGCAATCGTGGCCCACTGCAGCTTTGAACTCCTGGGTTCAAGGGATCCTTCCATCCCAACCTCCCGAGTAGCTAGGAACTACACCGCACCCAGCTGAATTTTTTTTTTTTAAGAGAAGAGGTCTGATGTCGAACTTCTGGCCTCACGTGATCCTCCTGCCTCAGCCTCCCAAAGGGCTGGGATTACAGGTATGAGCTGCCACGCCCAGCAAAGCTTTTGTGTTTAACTTCATCATTTGATATCTGCATTTGCTGCAGCCTTGGTATGCTTTTTGAAAGAAGACAAGGCCTCCATATTTAAAGCAGGGATGACAAGCTTATGGAAATGAGTTGCCAAAGGGTCCTGGTCTAAGGCAATAGGCTTGGTGGATCTGTAGTCAGCCAGAGTGGGTTTGCCCATCTGAGAAGACTTAGCCCTTCTTGTACTCTGGTTAACTACTGGAATCATGAATGAGCATCCAGAGTTCCCAGCTCTTTTGAGAAAACCCTGAGATACAGATTTTTTATAGGAAATTTCCTGGCTTTTAAATACTAGTCTCTAGCCCAGTGCCTGGAACATACATAGTAACATTCACTTATAGCACATTAGGCCAGGGAAAACCTTTACTTATTGTCTGAGAAATAGATCCCTGGAAATAAGAACAAATCTTTGAAGCTGTGGCTCAGCAGAGAGAAAGTCCACAACACTGGACCCAGCTGCCCAGACTCCCAAGGCCATTCTTTTTAAGGCAACGAAAGAATCTGTCAAGAATGCAATTCTTGCTTTTTTCAAATACATGAAGGACTATGGCTTTCTTATAGAGAACTAGATACACTGTGCAACCTGCTCCTAACCTGTGTAACCTCCATTCAGAACCACAGAAGGTCTGATCCAGTATCTTTGACCTGTGAAGGCAGATGCAGTTCCCAGGAGGGCAGGAGCTGACTCTTCTTTTCATTCTTCAACCACATCCCCATTCCTACACTATCTCATAGAACACAGAAGTTGCTGAATAAATAGTCAAGGTTTAAAAATGAAATCATTGCTTCCTACTTAAAGATGTAAAGACTTCTTAGACAGAGAACCAGATCCCTCACATGCAGAATCATTCTCCCTGAATGTGAGAATCAGAAGGATCCTCGAAATTTTCCTCTCTCCCACCACCCCATTTTACAGATAGAAAAAACTGAGGCTCAGAGAGCTAAAGCAGGCCTGCTCAGGGGCCTTACCAGACTTCCAGGATGGTGTCATTCCTTTCAAGGGCCTGCAGGAGGGCTTCTGCCCCTAGGTAGGTGATGCAGTTATTGGACAACCTGGAGAAAAAGATAGAATGGTGAGCTTCAAGGATTCTTGGTTTTCCTCTTGAAACTGTCCAGTTAAACAGACTTCAGGAGTTATCCAGCCTACTGAAGCCCACCTGTCCCCTAGACACCTCCCACTCATGTCTGAGATTCCCAGTGAGCTCATCAGCGAAGGCTTAGTACCATCAGTGAAATGCACCCATCTCTCTTCCATTCACTAGATGAGTTTATCAAATTAAGTAGCCACTCCCTTAGGATAGTAGTTAAGTACATGCATTTTAGTGCTAGATGTCCTGGGTTTAAATCCCACCTACACCACTTCTTTTTTTGATCTTGAGCAAATTAGTTCTAATTTCCTCATTGGTAAAATGGGCCTAAAAGAGTACCTGTGTCATCAAGCATAAGAATCTAAATTGTGATGGGTGTAAGCAGGCTCCTGTTCACATCCACCATCCATCTCCTTGTGGCATGGGTCCCGGGCCATTAAGTCAGCCACCAGTCCCGGCATTATCTCCCCACACTCTGCTTGCCGGGCAGACCCACCACTCTCTGCAAACCTAAAACACTTGCGCAGTACTCGATATGGTTTTGCTGTGTCCCCACCCAAATCTCATCTTGAATTTCCACATGTTGTGGGAGGGAGCCAGTGGAAGGTAATTGAATTCCATCCTGTTCCCATTATAGTAAATAAGTCTCACGAGATCTGATGGTTTTAAAAAGGGGAGTTTCCCTGAACAAGCCCTCTTCTCCTGTCTGCTGCCATGTGAGATGTGCCTTTCACCTTCCGCCATGATTGTGAGACCTCCCCAGCCATGTGGAACTGTGAGTCCAATAAACTCTTCCTTTCAAAAAGTGCCCAGTCTTGGGTATATCTTTATCATCAGCATGAAAATGGACTAATACAGTACTTAATTGATAGAAAATAACCAATGAGCAGTAATATTTCCATTTTTAGGGGGGTCTTTGAGGGCACAGACACAGAGATTAGAGAATATATGAGGTAGCTGACAACAGGGAGGGGAGACAGGATAGGGCCAGGGACAGTAACGGAGGAGTCATGTGTTTCCCATGTTGCTCTTTTGCTTATAGCTTTGCCTTCCGATAATGTCCACTCCAGGTCCTCCCCCTTTCCCACAATTTTAGGAACGTCTTTCAAGTTGACCCTAAGGCAATGCTTGTAATTGCCAGTATTTGTTGAGCTTCTATTAGGTTGGTGTAAACGTAATTGCAGTTTTTGTACTGTTGAAATTTGCCATTTGATATTGGAATACATTCTTAAATAAATGTGGTTATGTTATACATCGTTTTAATGCAGAATTCTCACTTTATGATTTCTTGCTAATGACTTAATACTTTCTGTTTATTTTATATTTATTTTAGACTATGAAAATGATGTTAGACAAAAAGTAAATTCAAGCAATTTTCTTATTCAAATTCAAAATGAGTCATAAAGCAGCGGAGACAACTCACAACATCAACAATGCATTTGGCCCAGGAACTGCTAACGAACGTACAGTGCAGTGGTGGTTCAAGAAGTTTTGCAAAGGAGACGAAAGCCTGGAAGATGAGGAGCTGTGCTGGCAGGCCATTGGAAGTTGACAATGACCAATTGAGAGCAATCATCAAAGCTGATCTTCTTACAACCACTTGAGAACTCAACATCGACCATTCCATGGTCGTTCAGCATTTGAAGCAAATTGGAAAGGTGAAAAAGCTCGATAAGTGGGTGCCTCATGAGGCTGAGTGAAAACCAAGAAAATCATCATTTTGAAGTGTCATCTTCTCTTTTTCTACACAACAACAGTGAACCATTTCTTGATCTGATTGTGACATGAGATGAAAAGTGGATTTTATATAACTGGCAAGGACTAGCTCAGGGGTTGGACCGAGAAGATGCTCCAAAGCACTTCCCAAAGCCACACTTGTGCCAAAAAAAAAAAAAAGGTCATGGTCACCAGTGGTCTGCTGCTGGTCTGATCCCCTACAGCTTTCTGAATCCCGGCGAAACCACTACATCTGAGAAGTATGCTCGTCAAGTCAATGAGATGCACTGAAAACTGCAACGCCTGCAGCAGGCATTGGTCAACAGAAAGGGTCCAATTCTCCACGACAATACCCGACTGCACGTCGCACAACCAAAGCTTCAAAAGTTGGATGAATTGGACTATGAAGTTTTGCCTCATCCGCCATATTTACCTGACCTCTGGCCAACTGACTATCATTTCTTCAAGAATCTCGACGACTTTTTGCAGGGAAAATGCTTCTACAACCAGCAGGATGCAGAAAATGCTTTCCAAGAGTTTGTCGAATCCCGAAGCACGAATTTTTATGCTACAGGAATAAACAAACTTATTTCTTATTGGTAAAAAATGTGTTTATTATAATGATACCTATTTTGATTAATAAAGATGTATTTTAGCCTAGTTATAATAATTTAAAATTCATGGTCCGAAACCACAATTACTTTTGCTCCAACCTACAACTTACTTTTGTTACCTACATTCTCTCAGTGAATGCTCATGGCCTGTAATGAAGGTCCAGACATTATCTCCATTTACACTTGAGGCAACTGAGGCACTCATCCAAGAAGAACTGGCTGGTAATGGTGGAGCAGGGGTAAGACCCAGGCTGTCTGGTTCTAGAACCTGGACTCTTTTTTATTATTATTATTTTTTTTCTCATCTTTTTTTTTTTTTTCTTTTTTTTTTTTTTTTGGCTGGAGCTTCTCTCTTGTCCAGGCTGGTGGGGAATGGTGTGATCTCGGCTCATGGCAACCTCCACCTCCCGGGTTCAAGTGATCCTCCTGCCTCAGCTTCCCGAGTAGATGGGATTACGGATGTGTGCCACCACACCCGACTAATTTTGTATTTTTAGTAGAGACAGGGATTCTCCATGTTGATCAGGCTGGTCTCAAACTCCCCACCTCAGATGATCCACCCGCCTCAGCCTCCCAAAGTGCTGGGATTACAGGTGTGAGCCACTGCACCTGGCAAGCCTGGACTCTTAACCAACTCTTGGCAGAAACTAAGCCTGGAAAAGAAAAATGCAGGAATTTCTCTTTTTAAAAAAAGATATATCAGAAGTTCAATTTTTGTGGGGGATGATATAGTTTAGGATGCTGAATAATAAGGCTGATGACAGGGTGGCATGGGACAAACCCCGGCCTCATTGCCTGGCATCCACTTGAGTCAAGTGGAGTAAGGCTGTGACAAGGAGGGAAGACAAAACTGCCATATCCACACCTGGTCAATAATGGGCCTGGTATTCCCAAAGGCCTATCCTCAGTGCAAAGCTGGCATCTGGCTCAATAACTGGGCTTCACCCCAACTTCCCAGCCCACTTCCACCCAAATCATTAGTGGAAGTGTTTTCACCAAATATTTGGAAATTTCCTAGCTTGTGAAAGCAACACAAACAAGTGTTGCCAGAGTGGATAGCAGCCTGGCAGCAAAGCTGGCACTCACAGAGGCAGCTGTCTGTCTGTCTGTTTCTAAATGGCAAGCGTTTTCCTAGGACCACATTTGCCTAGGCAGATGACACTTTCCTCCAGCCAAAGGAGCCATCTGATGGGGTTCCTGAGGTCTCCTTGAAATAGGAATTTCGGCATCAGCCTCAGAGAGCACCCTGACAAGCCCGTGATGGTCACTAGGTGGGTTCATGCTCACCTCAGTTGTCCATCTCTTCGTGGCACAAG
The DNA here is from genome assembly GCF_000951045.1 of Mandrillus leucophaeus. Classification (NCBI taxonomy): domain Eukaryota; kingdom Metazoa; phylum Chordata; class Mammalia; order Primates; family Cercopithecidae; genus Mandrillus; species Mandrillus leucophaeus. Next base: position 3,029,974 of record NW_012103510.1, read on the forward strand.
TCCCAAGCCACTGAGTCAGCCACTGGAGGAGGCCACAGTGCTCCCCATCACATCACCTCCCCAGCCACTGCTTGCAGAAAAGACTTGCCACTCTCTGCCTAAGACCATTCTCCTGACCCCAGAAGCATGTTTAGCTGGGTGAGGGTGAGCTGGAAGTGCTAGAGAATCAGTGCCCCATGAGTGCACGTCAACACAGGAAGGACAGACGGTTGGTGGATAAAGGCCATGGCTTTCTTGCCCATTGGTTGGGTAGGTGACCAGGTGTTTTCTGCACTGGCTCCAGGAGTGCCCCAGAGTACTGAGCTCCAATTTCCCTCATTGATAACTCTCTTGATAACTCTCCTTTATTGGTTACCTTCGCTTTCCCATCTCACTTCACCACTCTCCTATCAGCATTTACTGGGACCACCTCCCAGATAAACAACTTGCGCTGGAATCCTTGTCCACCTAGACCAGGGCAAGCTGTTCTACCAGGCCACCACACGTGAGTTACCCCAGCGGGGAGCTGCCCAGATCTTAGTCAGAAATGCCCCTTCCAAAGATCAGCAATTATTGTCCTGTTTCCTGCTTATGGGTTCCTTACTTCAGGATTTTCAAACTGGAATTTCTCTTCAGTCCTTCTGCGAGACAACATACACCTTCATCCTGGAGATGGTTCTCCTCCAGGCTGGTGAGAACAAGAGAGAAAATCCAGTTGATATAACATTGATTATGGAAGATGATGTCAATAAAGATGAACTCACATGCCCCCCATATAGGAAATCCAACATCTGAAAACCCAAACTCAGGATAAAGAAAGAACAGATAAAGTACGTTGTGGGGATTCTCAATTCCAGGGACATATTTGCAAGAGAATTCACTCCAAGGGCTCTCTATGTAATAAGTTCCCTCATCCCCCAGCTTCCCAATATCCATCTTTCCTTTCTTCCTTATTAATGGAAGTCTCATTTCATTTGGACAGCCATGCACTCGGTGAAAAAACTATATTTCCCACTCTCCATTGCAGCCAGGGCTGGTCAAACAACATACACGTGGGTTGGTCAAGTGACATACACATGGTTGATACAAAAGGGGAAGCTGACAGGTGGGACTTCCAGGAATGCTTTTTAAAGGAGAGAAACGCAGATGGCTTTCCCTGGTATATAGACCAAATCCTGGAATACAGAAGTAGTGCCGCAGCTGGAGCAGCCATCCTGTGATCATGAGGCAACCAACCACGTGAATGAAGTCACAGGCTAAGGATGATGGAACAGAAAGATAATGAGACAGAGCTGAGACCCCTCCTGGCCTCTTGTAGCCACTGTACAAACCCTACACTGCCTACTTCCAGCTGCCTATACAGGAAAAAATAAACCCTTTCCTTGTTTAAACCTCTATAGATGAAGGTATTCTGTCACGTGCAGCTTAACGTATAGTTAAACCAAATGTGGCCTGAGACTGCCTCCGTACTTTGAGTTCCTATGTGGCAAACTGCAACCTAACGATATATCCTTGTAACAAACAGCTAAGTCTCAGTCAATCACAGCAGCCAGGCTTCAGTCAATCACAGCCTACCAGCTGATCAGACTATGTCCATATAAGGAAAACGCCTCATCACATCATGCCCAAACAAGGCAAGTGCCCAGCTGCAACCAATCAAGCTGTTTTGTACATCACTTCCTTTTCCTGTCTGTAGATAGTGCTTGCCCACCTTGCTGGGTGAAGCGCTCCCAGTTCTGAATGCTGCCCAATTCATAAACTGCTGTATGCTCAAATCAGCTCTGCTAAATTTAATTTGCCGGAAGTTTTTCTTTTAACAGGAATCATAACTGATGCTCTCACAATAAGGTTCTCCTCTACTAAGAAATTCCAAGTGGCAAAATCCGGTCAGGATAGAATCAAATCATAGTTTAGTGGACCTAGTAAGCCCTGCAACAGCCGAGGTCCATCCACAAAATCTGTTTATGTCAATGCCCATATGTTGCAGTGCCTTTCTGCTTCCTGGGAAAATCAAACATTCAGCATTTTATCTCCCTGACATAATCTGAAACTGCCCAGAACATGTCAGAAAACTATACTAGTGGCATCTAAAGGATGAGAAACTTAGAATCTGCTTCAGGTCAACAGTATAAGCATGATTCATGGTTCCTCTTTCAACTATCAAAACTCCATTATACCTTCCAAAGTGACCTATGACTTGAACACCCAGTACTCCTAGGAACTCAAATTCACTTTAAAATAACAAAACTTTATTATTAGTAGTAGTCACAGTACTAGTAGTAGTTGTAGCAGCAGCAGCAGCAGCAGCAATAGTAGTAGCAACCCTGTCACTATTCTAATTTAACATTTATGGAGCACTTACAAATATGCCAGACACTATATTAAGGTCTTCACACGCACTACCTTATCTAATTCTTGCAAAAATCCTTTATGGTTGGAAGTATTCTTACCCTCATTTTACAGACATGAAACTTGAGATTCTGAAATTGTTATTTAACTTGCTTAAGATCATGGCCTGCTTGATTCCAGAGTCTGTGCTCTTAACACTTATGCCATGTGGAGGCAGTCATCAAACCAGCAAACCAATATATTTTATTAAATTAAAAAATTAGCATGTACATACCAGGCTCTATAAGCTTCATACCACTCAGTACATATAAAGACAAACACAATCAATCAATCAGTCAATCACTCAATCATTGACCTTTGTCCGTCCACACAACTGCTCCTATGGATGAGGCCAGGGGATCAGCAGAGATTGTGATCCACCTCCCCAGAGCAGAAAATCCCCCAAACTCACCAGAGTTCTTCTAGCATGACATTCTTTGCCAGCATCAGTGCTAAGGCTTGGGCACCCACACTGCCAATGTTGTTCCCCACCAGGCTGGAGGTAACCATGGAACAAAAGCATGTCAGAGCAGGGAAGGACCTCAGAGATGAACTAACCTATGGAGGACAACATTCACGGGTGCTCTCCTGGTCTGCTCCATTTCAGACATCACTAATAGATTGTGGTGCTCTCTTTCTCTCTCTCTCTTTTTCTTTTTTTTTTTTACACTTTTCAGACATCACTAAT
>NW_012103510.1:3034993-3061929 GCF_000951045.1 Mandrillus leucophaeus
CCTGTAATCCCAGCACTTTGGGAGGCCAAGGCGGGTGGATCACCTGAGGTCAGGAGTTTGAGACCAGCCTGGCCAACATGGCGAAACCCTGTCTGTACTAAAAATACAAAAATTAGCTGGGCGTGGTGGTGGGCGCCTGTAATCCCAGCTACTTGAGAAATTGAGGCATGTGAATCGCTTGAACCAGGGAAGTGGAGGTTGCAGTGAGCCGAGATTGCACCGCTGCACTCCAGCCTGGGCGACAGAGTGAGACTACGTCTCAAAAAACAAAACAAAACGAAACAAAAACCTGAGCTTGGGAGTAACTTGCCTCCCTGTGAAATGGGCTGGAACACTTAGGCCCTAAGGTTGTTCTCTCTTCCTACAGTTCCAGGTTCTAAAACTCCTAGTTCTTGTCAAATGGACCCCAGTTCACACTAGGGCATGAGAGGATAGGAGAGCGGCTGCTGGGAACAGCACAGGTGCAAGCCTGGGTGCCTAGCAAACAGAGGAAGCCCACCCTGGGGCTGCAGTTTGGGGTACACCCCTCCCTGGCAGGCCCTAGCATGGTCCTACAGGGAGCAAGAGCTCTGAAGGACCTTGCACAGCCCCCTCTTACCCTGGGTGCCTTCTTGTCCTTCCCCATTTCCTTCTCTTTCTTAGGTCAGGGATCCTCACCCCTGGATGTCCATCCCCTGGGAAGCTTTTTAAAACTCCTGATACCTAAGCCCTGCACCTAGATATTTGCATTTCATCAGTCTGGGGTGGGGGGCCTGGCAATAGTGTTTAGAAGCTCCCAAGTGGTTTTAATATGCAGCCAAAGTACAGCCCTAGCGCCCCTAGAGGCCCAGAGGGCTTCCTGCCACCAGCTCATGGGCACTGCCCTCCCCTAACCCCAACATCCCAAACTTCCTGTTTGTCAGGCCTAGACCAAGTGTGAAGGTGGCAGTCAAGGGCCGCCCACTCTTTCCCTGGCTTGCCCCGCCCCCCTCGCCACACTGGAGCAGGGCTGCCTCTGGGGCCTCCTGGCTGAAGAGTTTCACCTACCCCTAAATCCTCAAAAGTCCCAAGCCCCTCCATGCAGGTCCCTCTTCCTGAAATCCAACCTACCCCAGGAACTGCAAGGAGGCATTGCCTCGGAGCCCCCCGGCCAGCACTCGGGCTCCCGCGGCGGTGATGTGGTTATTCCCCAGCCTGGAAGGGAAGATAGAGGAGGCTGAGAGAACACAGCAGCAGCCAGAAGAGGAGGGCCATCTGTGCCCTGGCCAGGGACACACAGGAAGAAAGCATTGAGGACCTGCCTAGGAGGCAGCAGCCACAGCGGGTGCCCATGCCGCTCGGTCCAGTTTACTCAGCGGCTCCCACAACTTGGTTTTCCCCCAGCAAAGGGAAAGAGGCAGTGGGATGCTGTTTCGCACAGCAGTGTGACAAGTCCTGGCAGGAGCCACAGTAGGCAGCTGTCCTGGGAGGTGGTTTCCCTGGGACAGCAAGGATGACTCAGGGTCACACCTTTCCCTCCGGCCTCAGCCACCATCGATCCAGATCCCATCGTGCCCTCTGCAGCCTTCCCAGATCTGCTGTTGCTACAGGTAGGCTTTACCTGTTGCACAAGAGCCCTGGGCAGGTCCAGGTGGGTGGGAGAGAGGGGTGGGGCCCGCTGAGCCTTCCAGGAAGGAAGGAGAGAGGAAGGGCCAAGGCTAGGGATGGGGAAAGATCCCAGCAAGGAAGGATCCTGCTGCAACCAAATCCAGACACCTCGGAGAGCTTCGGAGAAGCCCCAGAGCTCTCACCTGCAACCCCAGGCTTCCTGGGATAACTATACGTCTTCATTCTTTTAAGGAACTTCAAGCTACTCAGCTTACAGCAATCCTATAAGGCAGATATTACTGTAGCCTTGGAGAAGGGGTGTGGCAGCTAGGAGAACTCGCCCTTCAGGTCTCCAGCCTCAGCTCCCTGGAGGTAGCCAAGGGCCCCAGCTGCTGTGCTCCAAAATCTAACATCCAGGTGTCTGCACTTGCCAGGCCCTGCCTGAGACATCAGGCTCCCCTGCCTGGTGAATTTGGTTCAAGAACTCCTCATCAGCCTTGCCAAGATGTCTTAGGACTGCACGGAAGTCTAAGGTGCCCCGTCTCAACCTTCCTTCCTTCCCTCTCTTCTTCACTCAGGGACACATCCCCCAGCCTCCCCCAGCTCCCTTCCCCATTTCCCCTCTTAGGACTTTTCCCCAATAAATGTGTGGCACATCGAATCCCTGCTTGGAGGACCGGACTCATATAAGGAGAAGCAAGCTGAGTGCTTGTGTAATTTACCCATCATCTTTCAGCCACTCGCTTACTATATAAAGCCCCTGCCAGACGGTGTAGCCCTTCATGTGGATTAACTCGCTTGCTCATCACTACAGCCTGTGAGGTAGCCATGGTTATTACCCCCATTCTACAGAAGGGGAAACGGAGGCACACAGACATCGGGCTGACCTGAGGTCATGCAGCTAATGAGGGTTCAGACCTCGGGCAGTCTGGCTCCAGAGCCTGTGCTCTCAATTACAATGATATACGGTAGTCTCCTCCCCCTGCTTATCCGCAGCTTCGCCTTCTATGGTTTCAGTTATCTGAATTCAACTGCAGTCCAAAAATATTAAATGGAAAATTCTAGAGAAAAACAATTCATACATTTTAAATTGCATGCTATTCTGATCACACGCCATCCGGCTCCATCCCACCCAGGACGTGAATCAGTCCCCCGTCCGGGGCATCCACGCTCTATACGCTCCCATTTGGTAGTCATCAAGATCATCTGCTCCTGACATCCAGCCGCCGACCTCATCGTTGCTCAAAGATTCAGGATCTCTGGGAGCAGATGATTCTCCTCCTGACGTGTGGTCAGGTCAACAGCAGCCCAGCGCTAGAGCACAGTGCTGCGTGCGTCATCCACCTCACTTCCTCCCATCACACAGGCATTTTACCACCACACATCTTCCCAAGAAGAAGGGTGAGTACAGTACAAGAAGATATTTTGAGGGAGACAGAGAAAGTCCATATTCATATAGTTTTTATTATAGTATATTGTTATAATTGTTCTATTTTATTATGAGTTGCTATTACTCTCTTACTGTGTCTAATTTATAAACTACACTTTATCACAGGTGTGTAGGCACAGGAAAAAGCATGGTATGTGTAAGGCTTGGTATTCTCCATGGTTTCAGGCATCCACTGGGGTCTTAGAATGTTTCTCCTGCACATAACAGAGGACTATTGTGTTGGCCACAAACTCAGCCTCCATTTCTGAAACTAGCACCCTTCTCAGGGATGGGCCAGCCAGGTCTGGCCACAGCCTATTCCAGGCTTGTGAGTCTGAGGGAGCAGGCAGTGGTAGCAGGACTGAGTCCTTTGTACAAATTGGCACCTGTGGTTCTGATCTCAGTAGCCCTCGCTGAGGCTGAGCTATGTGGCCCGCCATTTTAAGATGGCAGCTCCCATCCACAAACCCAGCCCAAGGGGTAAAAGAATAGATGGAGGCAATTCTTTACTTTGTCTTCTTTTACTGCCTCACAAATCACAGGAGGCAAGAATATCTGAGAGAGGGAAAGAGAGAGAAGCCAGGCCAACCCAGCAGCCAGCTAAAGGGGCGATTTAATGGCATCAGGCAGGAGACAGAGAGACTCCAGTTGAAACTGGGAAACACTGGAGCAGCAGAAATGCAGACCCAGATGGACTGCAAACCTTGCATGCTCTGAGTGGTGAAAGGACCCCCTGGGAGTGTTATAACAACTGGCTGCCACAGCTGGGGTGGCAACTAACTGTGTATGCCTTCCCCACCGGGACAAGCTCAACATGCATCGCGGAACTCAGTAACCCCAGAAAACTGTGACACTCTTAGACACAGAAAAAGAAAGGGGCCTAGAAAAGCTTTTTTGCCCTAAGGGCCAAAGGTCAAAAGACAGGAAGTCCTCAGCAGGGCTAGTCCAGAGTTTACTGGGGAGATCACAGCATTAGGTAACCCCTGCTTAAAATGAGCCACTGTCCCTGCATTCAATCAGGAGGTCAGGAGTCAGTGTGGGCAGCGCCAGGCCAAGACCAGATCAGACTGACTCAGGAATGGGGCAAAAAATAGTTTCCAGGGAATAAGGAAAACCTGGGCTCACCTCAATGCCAAGAAGTTCTGCCTGCATGCAAGGAGCTTAGCCATGGAGTGTGCACAGCCGTCAGTCAATTTGTTGTTGAATAGACTGTTCGGTTCCAGAAGAGAGGAGACACAGAAGCAAAGCACAATGGACAGTGAGCACCAAATCCCAGGGTTGCCCTTCCCCTCTGGGCAGGAATCACCGGCACCCCTCCGCATCATGCAAACAGCCCCTGCCCCAGCCCATCACTCACAGCTTCCCAGGCTGCACGACCTGGGGTGAGACCAGGGGACTTGGGGCCCATTGTCTACAGCCCAGGCTGACTTACGCTAACTTCTGCAATTGCTCGCAGTGAAGAGCACATTCAATGAGCTTGCAGATGCCTCGGTCTGAGATATTGTTATCGCGCAAACTAAAGAGACAAAATAAATACATTTGAAAATGGAGCTAGTAAGACAAGAAAAAAATCTACAACCCCCCAAAAAGACTTTCATTCATCCCTGATGACATCCCCAATGACACCACTCCAACAGGCTAGTCCCTGCTGAGCAAGCCCTGTCTGCCACTCCTCTTGGGGCACCACTCCCAAAACTCACCTGATCACAACATCATCTGAAAGCTTCCCTAAAATACAGATTCTCAGGCCGGTACCCTGGAGCTGGCAATCAACTATCTGCCGGGTGGGGCCAGGAATCTGTATATTTTAACAACTGTGCACATGATTCTTTATCTTCAGGCAAACTTGCGAGGCCCTGACTGAATGGTTAACAGCTCAGGCTCTGGAGTGCCTCAGCTGGATATTGGGATCGTGATCAGCCACTTACTAGTTATTTACTGGTCTCTTCATCTATAAAAAAGGGAACAATAGTATTATCAGCCTCACCAGTCTGTGCACATAAAGCCTTGTGAGCACCTAGCACACAGTAAAAGTCACCTAGAACCATGATCGCTAGCATTGGTCAAAATCCTTAGCACTTCCTAGTAATAACATTATTTCCTCCTCACGACAAGCCAGTGAAGTGGGTACCATTATTATGTGCATTTGTGAGAAAGAAACTGAGGCACAGACAAGCGAAGTGACTTTGCCAAGGTTGTACGGAACATAAAGGCTTTGAGCCTAGGCAGCCTGGTTCCAAACCCCACTCTTAATCATGACATTGTGCAGCTTCTCCCTTAGGGCCTCTTATGGCCACTTCTCTAGTGCAGGGATTTTTCAGACTGCAGGGTGCAGGTCATGCAAACCATTTTGAAGGTCCTGAGCAGCATTTCTAAAATGGAAATAGAACAGAACAGAAGAGAGCAGAGTGCCTCAGAGTTCACAAAGCAAAGTCATTTCGTAAAGCTTTGGTTCCATGTTTACACGGTGGTGCGCTCTCTCTCTCTCTCTCTCTCTCTCTCTCTCTCTCCTCTCTCTCTCTCTCAATCACTGTGGGTCACATTCAAAAAACTTTTAAAGTCATCACTCTAGAGTCTGAGAGAGCCAGAGTCTAAAGAAACCTATATAGGGGCACTGTGTATATAGGATTTCCTAGAGGCTGAGGATTTCAGTTGGCATGGAAACACTTCAAGTGGGAGAGAGGCAGGTTGGCACTGTGGGAGAGGAGCCTGTGCCCTCCTCCTTCCTCCCTTCCTCTCTCTCTCTCTTTCTCTCTCAATCTCTCTGTCTCTCTCTCTCTCCCCCACCCCTCACACACACACACACACACACACACACACAATGCACTCACAGCAACCTCATGGTTGCTTCCCCTCCCCTACGGCCTTGGCAATTTTAGTGTGTGTAAGGTGAAGAGCAGTAAAACTCGCTCAAGGACAGTAATTGCTAACGGAAAACCAAGCTGGTTGCTGCAGACCAGTAGTTCTCCCAGAGTGAGACCACTTGTATCAGAATCCCCAGGGATGTTTGTGAAAAATATAGATCCCCTGGGCCCCACCGCAAACCTACTGAATGGGAATCACTAGAGGCAGGCCCAGGAATCTGCATTTCCACAAACGCCTTTACACACCACAGTCTGAGCAGCAGGAGCTAGAACCAGGCCACCCTCACCTTTCTCTGAACATACAGACAGACCTACAGGTTTCCCAGAGCCCTTCTGCACACCCTGGGAATCATGGGGACATCCTTAATCAAGGATGGAAGATCCATTCAAGAATTCCAGAGATGGACTGGCCTATGAGGATCACACAGGCCAGTGATGGCTGGCCTCTTAGGGTAAACACTGTGAGTCTACTACCCAGAAAAATGCACATTCTTATTTCTATCAGGGAAATTGCTCCAACAGACAGGTTTCCAAATTCCCACTCAAAGTATCAGGATCCTCCCTCCTAGGGAAATACAGTTTGGTGCTGGCTGTCTTCCACTTGCCTGGCCAGATTGACTCTCCCCCTTCTCTACCCATCTCTGGCTCCTGGGAGGCTAATGCCTGGGGACGACTCCAGCAGGCAGCCCACTCGGTCTCCCTGATGGGTCCAGTCAGTGGAAGGCGCTGGCCGGGGCAAGAGTCGGGGTGGGGAGTTAGGGCCAAGCGGTATTCTTCCAGGTTGCAGAAGCTCAGGCAGCCCTCTCCATACCTTCCCCGCAGCTAATTAGTCTCCCTCCCCTTCCCCCTTCAAGTCTACCCTCTCCCAGCTGTTACTAACCCCAGGCCCCTGCACCAACCCTCTCGCTCTTCCTAACTCCTGCCCATGGCTTGTAAACAATCTCTTTATTAAACTCTCCTCAAATCATCCATTTTAAGTGTATCATCTGTTTCCTCCAAGACCATGATGGGTATAATCATATTTATATTCATTGTGTATAACACATATATATATATTCACTATATATGTTATGTGTTATGTTGTTATTATGCTTTAACCTTATGACCATGGTCCTTATGTCAGGGTTAACAAAAGTCACTGCACGGTTTCTAGTGGATATCCATGTGTTCGGCCCATAGTGAAAAATAAATCTTGTTGCTTTGCCCCAGAGAAGATGTATACCATCCTAATACTCTCAAGAAGAGGTTTGTCCCATGCTTAGGGTCAATTAAGATCATCCAGGTGTAACCTAAAGCCCCTGGAGGCTGGGAATCGATTTTAACTTCAATCTAGAACTTCTGCTTTCCCATAGGTTCTAAATAGAAGCAGGGCGTCCCCTTTCAAGCTGAAAGGATGTTGGGGAATCTGTGGCATGCTGATCCCCAGGCCTAGGCACACCCTCTGCCCTTGCCTGCCCCCAAGATGTGGAAAGAGGCCACTGAGTTCAGGGGCACCGATTCTCCAAAGGGCAAAACCTCATATCTTTGGCTGGGGCTCTTAAGCAATACAGGTAGTGCTGAAATCCTGTTTGGACACTGTGCTACCTCAGGAATCCAAGAGTGGCTCCTCTTCCATTGTTGAAAGTGGCCAGGCAAATGGAAGATAGCCACTGTTGAAATCCTGCAGCCACTTTCTATTTCTTGGGCCCTGACATTCCCATCTGATTGGGATGTTAAAGTCTCTGATGGGGCACTAGTCACCTCTGATTTGGTGACACATAGTACACAAAACTTTCTGCATGTGACCTCAAGGTTTTCAGGGAGCCTCTGAAGTGTATCCAGAGACTGGTGGGGGGCAGGAAACCTGTTATCAGAAAGATGTGATTTGTGAACCTCAACTCTGCCATTTCCTGTGTGACCCTGGACAATTTACTTCACTCCTCTGAGCCTCAAGTCAAGGATACTGGAGATAATAACATTCCTGCCTACAGCCCTGGGTAGTTGTAGAGATTAGATGAGGTCATTCCGGAAAGAGTAGCACCAGACCCAGCACAGAGGCCAGTCAATAAAGTATGGCTGTCATCACCACATATTGAAATTAAGACCCAGAAGGGAAGGGATCTGGACAGGGGTGCAAAGAAGGGTGGCAAAGGTGAAGCTGGGCCCAGATTTCTAGATCCCAGCTCGGTGCTCCCACGCTTAGCCTTGATGATGCTTCCCCATGCCTGAATAGCAATGCCCAGTAACACTCACTACAGAGCCTTGCAGACACCAAGGCAAGGCAGCAGCTGCTCCACGCCAATATCACCCACAGAGTTGTAGTCCAGCTGCAGGGCCACGGGCTGCCGGAGGTGCCGCAGCACAAAGGCCAGGGCAGCACACTCGGCGGGGCCCACACTGCAAAATGTCAACTTGAGGTGCCCGACATTCAGGCCACGTGCAGCCTTCCGTGCCAGCCGCTCCTCCTGCATCTCGTATAGGCTCCGGATAAGCCAGATGAACCCGGGCATGGCGTGCATGCTCTTGGCCTCACCCGGCGCAGCTGGCGGGATGGAGTGGAAGTGCTTGCGGAGGCTGCGGGCCAGACACCAGCGGGCACAGGCCTGGCGCCGGAGCAGGGCCTTCTCAGATGCCTGGCACTCGGCCAGCAGGTCCCAGTGCTCCCGGGACAACAGTCCCGCCAGGAAGGCTGCCGTGATCTGAAGGTTGTGCGGCTCGGCCTTCTGCAGCAAAGCTGCCACGCTGCCGTCCTTTCCCTCTGAGCCCTGGATGCACAGCGTGGGCAGGAGCCTGGCCATCGGTGAGTTGCCTGGCCTGCCACAATTGAAGAGGTGTCTGAGCAAAGCTGGTGACACATCAGCACTGAATGCCAGGTAGAATGCAGCAAAGAAGCACTGGAAAGTGATGTGCAGGAATTCCAAGGGCGCCATACCCCCTGGCATGACACCTTTGGCACGCACCAGGAAGCCAAGAGAAATGTCATCAGGGCTGACCTGTGCTGCCTGGAGCTGCTGGGCTGAGAACACGTAGCAGCACATGCCCAGGCCCCACAGGGCTAGTCTGCCCAGGTGCAGAAGGGTGGGGAGACGGCCCCGAAGAAGACTGGGTCCCAGACCTTGGGAGGCTGAGTCTGGGGAGGTGGCATGCAGCAGAAAATGCTGCAGGATCAGCAGGTACATATCTGTAGTGGTCTTTGGGGACACCCCCTCCTGCAGCAACAGTTCCTGGTGGCATTTGGACACCATCCACGAGAAGACAGGAAGGTGGCACAAACCATGCAGGGCTGAGGTCGCTTGGAGCAGGCGGATGAGGCGGTCCGCCACCCCAGGCTCACGATGGCGCTTCCTCAAGTACAGCTCGATGCCCTGTTCAGAGAAGCCCTTGAGGTTGAACTCGGTGCGGATGTACTTCCTGAGGAATGCTGACACAGCGGCTGGACGGCTGGTCACCACCTTTCGGGCATTCTTCAGCAGGTTGCCCTGCAGAAGGTTGAAGAGCAGGGTCTGGACAGAGGTGGGGTCGGTCGGGGAGCAGTGACGCTCATGATCCGTGAACCTGAACTTGAACTCATCAAAGCCATCAAAGGTTAACAGGACACGGTCAGGGTGGTCAAGGAGGAACTGGAAGATGTCCTCTTGATCAACATCAGGCCAACAGCAGTGCTCAAAGAGTAGCGTCCGCACGGAGAGTGGTTTGGCCACGCACTGCAGCTGCCGGCAGCTGAATGGGAAGACAAAGAGAAATTCCTGGAAGTCTCGCCCTGCAGCCCACAGCAAGTGGAGCCGCTGCAGGAGCGTGCTCTTGCCGCTGCCCGCCTCACCGACCACCAGCACGGTGTCTGCATCGTCGTTGAGGTGGCTGCGGGTGCTGAAGAGCTCCTCCAGACCCAGGGTGGCCGGGCTCTTCTGCGGGGGTCCAGCCATGCCCACGTCTGCCCAGACCTCCAGGCCATTCTCTGTGTATATGTCCTCCAGGCAGAGCGTCTCTGCCCCATCATAGGTACTGAGGAAGCGAGCCTGAGCAGACACCGTGGTCCTCAGCTTGGCCATGTACTTCCTGCATGTGGCAGCTGGAAGGCAGAAGAAAAGGCAGATGAAGGTGGCACCATGGTGAAGAGGGGACCTAACCAGACAGTGGGCTGCTGTGGGGGAAGCTGACATAACTGAAGGGATAGGACAGCCAGCAAGCGCCCATCCTGGCTCCTCCATTCACAAGCTGTGGACTTTGAGGACAATCAAGGAAACTTCCTAACGGTCAGTGTCCACCTCTGCAAGGTGGGAGAAAAGTTGATCTCTACCTTACAGACTTTTTACACGGATCAACTAAGATGACGTATGTCAAGTGCTCAGCACAGTGCTCAACACAAAGTAAGTCCAAAGACATCAGTGACTGCCGTTATCATTACTCACACCAGGAGGAGTTGTAGATGATGGGAAGGGGCTCTAGGCTGGGATCAGAAGACCTGTATTCTGATATCTGTCCTGCCATAATGGCCGGGTGGCTTTGGATAAATCCCTTCACCATTCACTCTCAGTTAACTTTTTCTAAGGGGAACAAAGGGCTTCAGGGCTCAGGAGCCCAGTCTCTGAAGTCAGACACACCTGAGTGTGAAAACCTGCGTCCACCACATACTTGGGCAAGCCATTTAGCCTTTCTGGGCCTCAGTTCTCTCATCTGTAAAAAGGGGGACAATATACACCTGGAAGGATTGTTTCAGGAGGCAGTGAGATAAAATAGAGTTTAAAAGAATATCTGACATGGCAAACTCTCAAAAAATGGTGCTTATTATCATTATTATTCATGGCTATAGTAGGCACAACAATAGACCCTCGAAGATGTCCATGTCCCGATCCTCAGAACCTGTGAATATGTTACCTTACGTGGCAAAAGGAACTCTGCAGATGTGATAAAGTTAAACTTCGAGATGGGGAGATGAGCCTGATTGATCTGGGTGGGCCTAGCAATAGAAGGCCTCGGGGTCACCAGGGTGCCCCAGCTGAGCACTAGAATGAGAGTCTGTGATCCTGCCTCCACTTCCTCATCCTCCCCATGCTCCCCATGCACCCCATGCAGGGAGAGTTTTCATGCACAGGGTGTGTTTGGAAGGCTACTGCTCTTCCTTTCTCATCCTGAAAGCAATGCGAGCGAGCCATTTCCTGTGTCAGGGTTTAGTTCCCCTTTCAGGAAATGGGGAAGTGCTGGTTTAGAGTCCCCGGCTGGTAGGAACTCAGCACGGTCCCCCGCCATCACAGCCTCACTGCCCCCAACCAAACACTGGCCCACTTATTTTCAACCCAAAAACTAACAAGTAATTTTCAGAGAGCTCTGAGCTCACTGATGACTATCTGCAGTCACACAAAGGGGACGCCCTGTGTTTATGTCACCTCTGTTGTTCCCAGAGTTGGTGATTATTGCTGAGCTTTCTGCCCTCTGAATACACCAGGATCCCTGAACTTAGACCATAAGGTAAATATCTTCCTCTCCAATACATATCAGATATATATCTTCCTCTTCCGACCTGATTTCCAATGCAGGCTTTCCAGCCATCACCAATGATACTAAAATTCTCCAGAAAAAAAGAAAATGTCATTTTATAGAGAAATAAACACACCTTTAGAAGTGTGGGGAATCCTGCACCCTGGCCTGGTCTTACAGTGATCAGCTGTGCTTGATGATATCAACGGCAAACCTCAACCAAGGGCCAAACCAGGCCCCGCGCTCCATGCTGCTCACCCCCTGTGGTGCACTGATGTTTAGATCCCATTCTTTGATGAGACTGTGCACTCGCGAGTGCCAGGCACAGACTTACAGCCACCCCTCCCACAGGTTTGCTTGCTGCCCACAGGGCAGGGCCCAGGGTGATAGACCCATCTGCCAGCACCACGCACAGCTCAGGGAGCTTCAGTGCCAATGAGCCTTCCCTACAGTGGTATAGGAACAAGCCCTAAAGAGTGCCAGACTTTTGCACCCTCTCTTTACAACTGACATTTCTTCTCCCAAGAAAAGAGAAAGTGTAGGTGGGGACAATTTACAATCAGACCCATCTGCCCCCTCCCTTGTCACTTAACCTCCCTGCCCAGTTTCCACATCTATAAGGTGAAAAAACCACCACCTACTTCTCAGGGTTGTTGCAAAGGGTAGACATTGTCCATAAAGCACCCGGCAGGAGGCCTGGTATGTTCAAGAGGTGCTGTCCAAGCCCCTCCTGTTCCTGAGTTTGGGTGGTGACCCTGGGCACTGAGGGATACCAGAGTCTCTAGATCCACTTGGTTCTTGAGTTTCCGATTGTGAGCTGCTAAATTTCAGAGATCAAGAGGTACCAGCCCTAACTCAAAACATGTGTCCGTATCTTTTTGGTACAGATAATGAGAGTTTGGATGGTAAGTAACACCTTTAGTTAGCCTTCAGCATATGGTAGCTCCAATTGTCAGTGTACTGTGTGGGAGATAATGAAAGCTAATACCTAACATCATACGCTTTTGTCCTTTTAATCCTCCTAAAATTGCAATGAGATAGGGGATGGTGGTAGCCTTAAAACAAGGAAACTGAGTCACATGGAGGCTACACTGCCAGCATATGGGATGCTAACCGAGGTGTGTTCTACTCTTAACCATGGATCTGCACTGACTGCCCTTCCCTTTCTGATTAACTGAGAACATATACCTACCTTCCAAAGGCAGGGCCAACGGGACTGGTAATTCCTGAACATGTTGTAGAAGGAAGGCGGCCAATCCATTCGCTTTCACTGTGGCAAGATCGAGCAGCCTTCTTGCCTATGGGAAAGACAGAAGACATTGTTCCTCCAGGAAGGCTGATGGAGCAGTGTGGGAAGGCTTACTGATTACTACAACTTCATAAGCATCTCTCTTCCGTCCAGAATAAAAGGTCAGAAAAGCAACCGAACAACCACAGAAGTTTCAAGTCGTTAATAGTGTTGGATGGTGAATTGAACACACGCATCCAATCTGGCTCCTACCCAAAACTCACTAAAACAGTGAATAACTGAAAAATAAATGAAACAACATGAAGACATAAACCTACAAAGATAGGGAAAATGATTCTGCAGGCTGTACATCATTTGGAAGAGAAGTGATTTCGTCAAGTCTCATGGATTGAATATTTGAATACAATCTCTGCTCAGACTCCCACATCTTCATGTCCAGCCTGAACTGTCCCCCTGAAACCTGGACTTACGCATCCAACTGCCTAGTTTCCATTTCCACTTAAAAGTTTCATAAACACCTCCAACATATTCAAAACTAAACTCCTAACCTGCCCACGCACCTGCCAAACCAACAGCCTTCCTCATCTTGGCTAATATTAACCCCATTCTTCCAGGTGCTCAGCCCCGAAGTCGTGGAATCACCCTCGAAGTCTCTCCTCTGTAATCTGTCAAATCCTGTTGACTCCACCTTCAAAGCATGTCCCAAAGAGCACTGTCCAACAGAAATAAAATGCAGGGCACAAATGCAAGCCGCATGTGGAATTTCAAATCCTCTAACAGACATATGTTTTAAAGTTAAAAGAAATAGATGAATTAACTTTAATCATATATTCTATTTAACCCACAATAGTCCAAACATTACCATTGCAACATGTAATCCATGTAGAAAATAGCAAAATATGACCGAGCCTGGTGGCTCACGCCTGTAATTCCAGCACTTTGGGAGGTCAAGGCAGGCGGATCCCCTGAGGTCAGGAATTCCAGAGTAGCCTGGAGAACGTGGTGAAACTGCATCACCACTAAAAATACAAAAAATTAGCCAAGCGTGGTGGCATGTGCCTGTAGTCCCAGGTACTCAGGAGACTGAGGCAGGAGAATCACTTGAACCTGGGAGGCAGAGATTGCAGTGAGCTCAGATCACACCACTGCACTCCAGCCTGGGTGACAGAGCAAGCCTGGGTCTCAAAAAAAAAAAAAAAGAAAAGAAAAGAAAAGAAAAGAAATAGCAAGGTATTTTTCATTCTTTTTTTCATATTAAGTCTTTGAAATCTGGTGTGTATTATGTGCTTATGGAAATTCCATGTGGACCAGCCGGGTCTCTAGTGCTCAAATGCCATCTGTGGCCAGTGTCTACATACCAGACACACAGCTAGAGAGCCCTGCCACTTCCTGTCACCTCCTCTATACCATCCTCCTCCAACCCACAATCCCTGCTCACCTAGAAAGCTGCACAGGCCGCAAAATTGGTCCCCCTGCTTCTGTTCCTGCCCCCACAGCCTAGCCTTAATGCCACAGCCAGAGTCTAATCCTTTACAAACAAAACTCAAGTCACATCGCTCCTGTACGAACGTCCCAATAACATCCCTATTTCCTCAGAATAAGAGTCCAAGTCCAACAGTAAACTTCAGGGCCCAAAACAGACAAAAATACCTGTCTAGAACCACGTGGACCCAAGTTTCTCCTTTCATGCCCCCTATTACTCCACTCAGCATCCTGGCCTCCTGTTTCCTAAAACTACCAGGCATGCTCCTGCCTCTGGGCCTTGGCTCTGGCTGTCCCCTCAGCTTGGAAGCCTTCCTCCAGCCATCCATGTGGCTAATTCACTGTCCTCCTTCAAGTCTTTACTCAAATTTCACCTTCTAAGTGAGAACTCTGACTACTCTATTTAAAATTGCCATCATTTATCCCCTTCCCAAACTCTCAACTCCCAAACCATTTTACTTACTTTCTACAGCACTTATCACCTTCTAGCACGCTCTGTAATTTCCTTCCTTTGGCTTATTGTCCCTCTCCCCTTACTGGAGTGTGCGTATTTATTTCCAGGACAAAGATTTTTCTCTATTTTGTTCACTGAGGTATCCCCAACACCTAGAAGAGTGTCTGGCACAAATCGGGTGCTCAAGGACTTGCTGAATGAATAAATGGTAATGGACTGGGGAGACTCCTGAAAGTCAAATCTTAATGTCAAAATGAGAAAGTTGAAAACCATGCAGTGTGTATCCTAGAATCTGTAAAGGGCTCTGGAATGATCAGCATGAGGGACCTCCGGAACTGAAGGAAATGACTAAAACAAGAAGGACTGAATCAAAGTGTTTTCTGAAACACATTTCTGGTTTATCCCCAGACAAAAGTCTGTGGTCTACTCAGACAACTTGATTAACCCAGGAGGCAAGATCTAAAGATATAAACACTGTCATTTCCCAAAATGTCTACAGTGAAATTCATGGTAGACAAGTCTCACCCACGTGCTCAACAAGTTTTAAAGTCCTACCTGTTAGTCTTGAGAAAGAAAACCAAGGAGTATCATGAGCTCAGAGAAAGCATCTAATGTGGGAGATAGAAGCCAAACAAGGGAGGAAGGGGAAAGCTACTTGTAGAAAAGGTTTACATAGGGTGAAAAACAGTCAAACAAAAAACAAAGAACCCACCTATCTTATGATCCTTAAGTCAAAGAAGATGTTGCATCCATAAAACAAGAGTAAGATACTACAAAAAAGAAACAGTCAAACCTACCTCTTGCAAACTAAAATCATGACATCAAAAATGAAAAATTCAAGAGTTTAAAGATAGAGTTGTGACTATCATAGAAAAGTAGATCAAAAAGACACAGAGATGGAAAATAGAAGAAAATTAAATGATCAGTCAAGGAGTTCTAACATTGAAGTAATAGTAGTTTCATAAAAAGAGAAGAGATAAAATGGAGAGGAAGAAATCACCTATAAACTAATCAAGAACATTTCCCAAAACATAAAGACAGAAGTTTCCAGATTCAAAGTACCTCTTGGGTGACCAACACAATGGAAGAACATCAAGGCACATCATTGAAATTTTAAAATGCTGGGGACTAAAAGAAAATTTTACAAGCTTCCAGAAAGAGTTTTAAAATGGTTTTGGAGGCTGGGTGTGGTGGCTCACGCCTTTAATCCCAGCACTTTGGGAGGCCAAAAGGGTTAGGAGATCACCTGAGGTTAGGAGTTCAAGACCAGTCTGGTCAACATAGCAAAACCCCATCTCTACTAAAAATATAAAAATTAGCTGGGTGTGGTGATGAGTGCCTGTAATCCCTGCTACTCAGGAGGCTGAGGAAGAAGAATTGCTTAACCCCAGGAGGTGGAGATTGCAATGAGCCAAGATGACACTACTGCACTCCAGCCTATGTGACAGAGTGAGACCCTGTCTCAAAAAGAAAAAAAAAATGGTTTTGGAATTCTTAGAAGCAATATTGAAAAGAGATGATAATGGAATAATGCAATCAAAGTTCTGAAGGAAAATGATGGCCAGCCCAGAATTTTTATACCCAGCTAAACTATCAATCCAGTATGAAGGAACTTTTAGAAATGTAAGAGCTCAGAAATTTTAACTTTCATACTTTCATTATAAGGAATTGACTGGAGGATATGGTCTAGCAAAATGGAGTAAACCAGGAAAGAAGAGGCCACAGGATTCAGGATATAGGAGACCAACTCAGGAAGACCATGTAGGGAAATCTCAGGTTGACGGCTGTATACTATAAGTAGACAGCCACCAGTTCAGACAGAATGGAGTAGTGACTCAAGACTCAGACTTGTTGAGGGCGTTTATCTCCTAGATGTCCAGGCAAGCCTGACCCTAACCTTTTTCTATGTTTGACTTTTCTTCACTATGAACTAATATCATTTCTTTTTGACTCCTGCTGCCTCAGTCAGCTGAGGACATTCATTTTACTCCATAGAAGTGCTTATCCTTGGCCTATTCCTAGACTAGAATAGCCTTTGGCAAGTTTACCACTGACTGTACAAAGCAGCCTGCTACCTCTGGACATTTTCCTCTGGACAGCACCTAATTCACATCAGCTGTATCAGACCCTCCAGTTGCAATGGGCCCAATATTTCCCCAGACTCATTCATGACATTGCCTACTGACTTCCCAGAAGAGGTCCTTATAAATTCCCAGGGAAGGCAAAGCCAGACCAAGTCCCTGGGACTCCACTTAGCTTTCCCTGCCTTGGGAACCTTCATCTAAGAAAAGGTAATAGTGACCTTTCTTTTTTTGAGACAGAGTCTTGCTCTGTCGCCCAGGCTAGAGTGCAGTGGTGTGATCTCAGCTCACTGCAACCTCTGCCTCCCGGGTTCAAGTGATTCTCCTGCCTCAGCCTCCTGAGTAGCTGGGACTTCAGGTACATGCCTCCATGCCTGGCTACTTTTTTGTATTTTTAGTAGAGATGGGGTTTCTCCATGTTGGCCAGGATAGTCTTGATCTCCTGATCTCGTGATCTGCCTCCCTCGACCTCCCAAAGTACTGGGATTAAAGGCATGAGCCACCACACCCAGCCTAATTTAAGTGACCTTTCTTTACACAGTTATTTTTGGCTTGCTACTCAGTTTTTCGAAATAGAACAATACATTGTTTGGGGATTTATTTTAAACGATGCTAAAACATTAAAGAAAGCAAAGAAATGATTTACACAAATCATTTTTTTTTACCAGTGTTTACCTCTAGTAGTTGCAATTAAAGAAGGCCCCAGGTACTGACAATGTCCTGTTTTTTAACCTGGGTGATGAGAGCAGTTTACACCATACATATGAAATATACACACTTTTCTGTATGCATGGTGTATTTCCCAATTTAAAAATGTTTAAGTTAATATTGTTATAGGAATCAGGCAATTCAGAGCTCAGTCTGACACCTCAGCCCTATCAACTTTAACAGTTGCATGAGTCAGACGGACAGCTGGTATTACAGCTGGTGTTACCAGCCTCAGGTTTCCTAACAACTGCTATGCCCAACTGAGCAAGTTTACCACACAAAGCCCCCACATTTTATGACAGACAGAGAATAGCACAAGCTCTGGAGGAAAACAGGCCTGGATTCAAATTCTAGCTGGGCCACTTCCCAGATGGGCGATTTGGGCAGTTTCTTCATTGTTAAAAAACAGTGTAGTCACACTACACCCTTGTGGGGCTAAATAAAACAATACAGGGAATGGACTGGGTACAGTGCCTGGCACACAGTAGGCATTCACTCAGTCAGTAGTAGCAATGGCTATTTTTGGAATTTAGTTCTTTAACTTGCATTTTGTTTCATTCCACAGCATTTTCTGTCCCTAACCTGCAATCAATGACAACTACTTCTTCATAGGAAATTAAAAGGCCATTTGGGAAGACATGTTGGTTGGATATACCACAAGCACCATCCAGATAAAATCAGAAAGGCCACTAAAGGAAGGCTACCAAATCAGAGTCACAGAATGTCAGAGCTCAAAGGGGGCTCAGAGAGAGCTGGATTCTAAAGGCTTAAACCTCAGACAATGCAATCCCTTCAAAATCTCCTAGTATCCTCAGATCTGTTGCCCCCTATCCCTGCTACCCACTCAGCTCAGTCCCAGCCTTCAATGTTTGCTTTTGCTGTCTATTTAGCCCTTTCTTAAGATGAATTCTTAGCTCATTAAAATCCAGCCTTAGATGGGCACGGTGGCTCATGCCTGTAATCCCAGCACTTTGGGAAGCCGAGGGAGGAGGGTTACTTGAGCCCAGGAGTTTGAGACCAGTCTGGGCAACATAGCAAGACCCCGTATCTACAAAAAAAAAAAAAAAAATTTAGCCTAGTATGGTGGTGCCAGCCTGTGTCCCACCTGCTTGGAAGGCTGAGGCGGGAGGATCACTTCAGCCCAGAAGTTCGAGACTTCAGTGATTTATGATTGTGCCACTGCACTCCAGCAGCCTGGATGACACAGTGAGATCCCCATCTCAAATAAATAAATAAATGCCTTTCTTCTTTCCTAATCTAGGCATCTAAGGTTGTAAATTTCCCCCTATGTTCTGCTGTAGCTCTATCTGATAGATTTTGATAAATAATATTCTCATTATTTTTTGGTTCTGAATATTTTCTGATTTCCATCACGATTTCTTCTTTCACCCATGAGTTATCCCATTTCTTTTCTTCACCAATTCGGAGGTACTTCCTCTGCTCATATCCTGTCTTCTCTGGGCCCTAGGGATCTAGGCTACCTTCTCCAAACCCCTCAGACCATCTGTACCAGACCACATTGCTGAACTTTTAAAGATGACAAGACACAATCTTGTAACTTCTCAGACGGGTTGATTCAATTCCCCTAATAAATTATAAGAGAAACTAAGGTCAGTCCAATAATGAATATATCTTCTGTACGTGTAACTAATCAGAGAGGACTGCACCACGTCTGCTCTGTAAATACCTAGCCATGTGAGCCAGCTTTAGTGCAGCCTTGAAGACAAATTCGTTTATTTCATCAGTCTCAACCTAGGGTTACCCAGACTCACATGAACACCACATACATTTTTGGAAAACAGACAAAAATAAAAACTAAAATGTTCCCCAATCCAGCCCAATTTAATACTGCAGTGTCATTCTAATTCAATCGTTCATTCAATAACTCATTTATTTCATCCACAAATATTTATGGAGTACCTACTATGTGCAAAGCTCTATGAAGACAACAAACTTTAAGCAAATATATATGAAGCACCTAGTAGATTCTGGCTGAATAAATGAATGAATAAATGAATGATGGATGAATAAGCCAATGACCAATGTTGGCCAGCTGGTCCAGCATTGGCCCTCTCATTAACTATTGTGAGCTTATTCAAACTACTTTACTTGGTCTCAGTTTCCTGATTTATAAAGTGGAATGTTAGTGAGTGTTCCGTCTGCCTCTCAGGAGCCCTAAGAATCACTGTTTGGAAGAAAACAAAAGAGTTTCAAAAATATTCAGTGGTCATTTCTCTGACCTTCTGGTCTCTGTTGAGTCATTACCTTCTTGGGGCAGTTATATCCCAACTCTGAACATCTATGATCTAATGCAATTTCATATCAGAAATCCTACATAAACATTTAAGCTATATTAGTATATAATATGCCACGTTAATTATAAAATAGAGATTCAATATACTACAATGTTATGATCTGTTGTGCTGTTAATTTAAAACAGACAGAAACAAAAGTGTACAAGTACAGAGTATCACTCATAACAGAAATAATCAATAGCAGCCAGTGGTAATAGACACTATCCTAAGCATTACTCAATTTAACTCACTGAATCCTCCCAAGAGCCTTATAGGATAGGCACCATTTGACTATTACCATTGTTTTATAGATGAGGAAACTGAAACAAGAGAGACTGAGGCTGGAGAGGCTCCATAGGGAAGCCTGAGATCACACAGGGTTGACCTTGAGCCTGCACCATTCTGGCTTCAGAATCTGAGTCCCTGGCCACCACACACTTCCTCTCGGCAGAAGTGGTATGTTGGCCAGGCAAAGCGGTTCATGCCTGCAATCCCAACGGTTTGGGAGGCCAAGGCGGGAGGATTGCTTAAAACCAGGAGCTGGAGACCAGCCTGGGCAACATAGCAACAGCCCATCTCTAAAAGAAAAAAAAAAAAAAATTACTGTGCGTGGTGGTACAGCACTCATAGTCCCAGCTACTCAGAGACCAGAAGATCATGAGTGCAGGAATTCAAGGCTACAGTGAGCTATGATTGTGCCACTGCATTCTAGCCTGGGTAACAGAGCAAGGCCTGTCTCTTATACACATCTAGATGTGTATAAGAGACAGGGGAAGAAGGGGAGAGAAAAGGAAAAGAAGGGAAGGGAAGGAAGAAAGCGAGAGAGAGAAAGCCTATGTAACACCTGTCTCTTATACACATCTGGGAGGAGAGGGGAGGGGAGGGAAAAAGAAAAAAGGAAAGAAAGTTGTATGTTGCCTGCCAAGAGTCAAGAGCAAATTTTACCTGCCTGGCTACCTTTTTAGGGGAAATCCCACAGACCAAGTTACCCCACAGGCTGACTTCATGAGGACAAATCAGTCTTGGTGACTAAGCACCCCTTTCCTGGGAACTCTGTGATGCATGCAGGAGTGCCTCACCCTCTGGGACGGTGTGAAGATTGGCAGCCTGATTTCGTCACATTCGTACTGGCTGACGAAACCCCGCTCTCGTGCCAGGTCCAGCACGCCCTCCACATGGCTGTGGAGCCTCCTGACAATGGCTGGCCGGTGACTCTGCAGGTCTCGGGCTGGGTGGAGTGAGTGGGGGTCCCAGCAGCCATGCAGCTTCGGGGATTGGCTGTCGGCCTGGGCTTCCTGGGCAGCGGCGACGAGTTTCTGACAGGCCCAAGTACCCTTATTCCAGACGGTGTCCAGGAGGCGCCTGGCCAAGTGGGAGAGAGGCTGGCCCAGGAGGTGGATGCCCTCGTAGTCTTCCCAGGAGAGGACCTCCCAGGACAGCAGCCAGTCCAGGACACTCTCGAAGCCCTCCAGGGACCCTGAGACCAACAGCTCCACCAGCTGACTCCTCTGTGCCTGAAAAGCCTCCTGCGAGCACATTTCACAACCTGGGGAGGAGAACAAGGTCAGTGCAGGACTTCTCCAGAAGCCAGACGCGGGGTGGCTGGGGAAGGCCAGGGCAAGTCAGCCCCAGCAGAACCCGAGTTGACCATGGTTCTAGCCTCAGACATTACCCAATCCAAGCTCCCCACCACACAGATGTGAAAATTGAGACCCAGAGAAGGCAAGAAACACCTCAAGGTCCCACAGAGAGTTTGAAGCAACCAGGAATTAAACCAAGACCCCTAACTCCCACATCCATGCTTGGTCTCCGGCTTAAAACGTTTAAAAAGGCTTGAGGTAATATGAGGAGCAAGAGATCTCCCAAGGTCACTTGAGATCAGGAGTTCCAGACTAGCCTGGCCAACACGGTAAAACCCTTTCTCTACTAAAAATACAAAAATTAGCCAGGCATGGTGTGGGCACCTGTAATCCCAGCTACTCAGGAGGCTGAGGTAGGAGAATCACTTGAACCCGGGAGGCAGAGGTTGCAGGCTGCACTCCAGCCTGGGCAACAGAGCAAGACCCTGTCTCAAAAAAATAATAATAAAAATGTAAAAAGTAGAGAGAGAGAAAGAGAGATCTTCCAAGCAGTCTGGGAATTCATTCTCTTCAAAGCAGGGTGAGAGGGGCTCCTTCACACTGGCTGGATTCACGCTACAGCAGTTTCAGTAATGGCTAATATTAATTAAGCATAAACAACACACCACGCGCCATTCTAAGTGCTCTCCTGAGTGAATTCACTGAACCCTCCCAGCCACTCTGAAGTAGTGCCTATGATCTGCCCATTTTACAGAGGAAGACACTGAGGCACCGAGAGGCTCAGCGATTTGTACGACATGTCACAGCTAGACAGGCAGAGTCAGGATTTCAACACAAGCCGTGTGCAACTCCAGAACGCATGTCTCTAACTCTTACATTTGGGTTCCCCACGGGGGCCCCAAGCCTGTGCTGTGTGTTTTGCACACTGCTACTCCAAGGGGTACACTCAGAGTATTGTTCTAAAGGTCCTATCCTAGGCTAAGTGAAAAATTACGGTGCAAACTAAGTTGTTTCCAAGCGTTCTCGTGCCTTGTCCCCCATCAGCACTTCCCCCACACACTTGCCCTAGGGCCCTCACCTCCCTCCCACGCCCTCGAAACCACCGTGCACAGACTGCTGCTGCTGCTACCGTTAGCCACCTGCTGTGGGTTCTGGGAATTTGAGGGCAAGTAACCCTTCAGGAGCTTCAAGCCCTGGGAGGATCTCTGAGCAGCTGAGAAAATCTCTCAGCATGGTCAGTTCTGCGATTGTCGTGGGGTCCGTGGACAAGGGCTGGTGCAGTGCCTCGAAGAAACGAAAGTGAAAAGGTGTAGGCATGGACAACAAAGAGAGCCGTCGGCTTCTTTTTATAAATCAGGGACATTCCCAGCCACTCGAGGGAGTAGATGCCAAGCGGCCTGGGGATTTTGCCTCTTTGCTGATGGTTGTTTATGTGTCTCTCTCCCTGCCTGGGTCACGTGGAAACCTGGGTCTTACTCGTCCTAGCATCCCTGAGCCTGGCACGGCACTGTCCCCTGCAGAGACACTGTGGAAATGTTCATGAATCAAATATCCCCTGGGCTGGGGGTGGGAGGAGCACTGTAACCATCCTCATACGGCAGCCAAGGTAAGCAAAAGGAAAAACCTCCAATCTCTCAGAACGCTGCTGGGGCACAGGAGGCCCTGTGCTGGTCAGATGGGGAAACGGAGGCAATGAGGTTATTTGTGTGTCTGGCTGCTTGGGAGAGAGGGTGTCCCCGCCTGCAGAGGCCACTGAAATCCAGAACTAAGGTAGTTCTCTCAGGCCAAGGAGGTCTCCTCCCCGTGCTCACCTCTAAGCAGAGGAGCCAAGAGGGTGGGGTGGCGGGGGACGGGGGAAGAGAGGACCAAAAGGGGGTAGAATAAGCTCTGGGCTTGGCCCTGGAGTGGTTCTCAGCTGTGGAAACATCAGCCAAGGACACGACAGCAGCCCCCACCATCACCCCTGCCAGGGTCCTGGGGAAAATAACCACCCACCCACTCTCCCCAGAAAACAGCCCAGAGACAGAGTCAGCACTCCCCATCTCACCCCAGGCCTGGGAGCATGCGCGCAGCCAGGGATGAAAGAAGGCTGAGAGTCAAGCCGAGACAGGACAATGCCTGCTCCTCTTACCCAGAAAATGTCCGAGGAGGACACTTGCTCTTTCCTCCTCATCGGGAGAGACTGGACCACCCCCTCTTCCCCCATCAAAGCCCATTAGGCTTGGGGAGCAGGCATGGCATCTGTGGGTGGGCCTTGTGCAGAACAGCAAAAGCCCAGTGGCACAGGACTGGTGAGCCTGGATCTGTCTACCAACCCCACCTTCAAGGGAAATTCCCAAAGGAAAAGCCAGAGGCCAGAGTTGGCCAACCAGCCTTCCAGAACTAGGTAATTCCAGGCAATTCTGGCACAAAGCCTTGTGCATCCTGGAGACCATGACCCTCCCTGAAAAACCCCACTGGGGACATGAGACACATTCACGAGGGGACAGGCCACAAGTAAGTAGGGGCCCCTCCCTAGCACACCAAGCCTAGGGCAGCCTGGCCTACGTGTGAGCCATACACACCCCGGCTAGTGACGTCGGGCTTCTGCGGGCACCAGGAAGGGGAGGGCCGCCCAAGTCACGTGACTCGGAGCTCTGTCCTCCCAGCAGCTGCATCACCGCACCTCTGCCCTGGCCTTCTTCCAGAAACCTCAGAGCAAAGAGAATCCTGAGGGCCAATTCAGCCAGTCCCCCGTCTCTGAGCAGGCATTGTCCTGTCTCATATTAAACATCCGGAGAGGAGGGCCTGGCCTTAGTGCTGTCCTCACTAACCAGCTCAGGAAGCTCACCAGCTTGGGAATTTATTCATTATGTCTAGCTTCAGTTTCTCCTGCTTCAGTTTAACTTGGGAAAGAGACAGAAAAAATATTCACTCATTATCTGTTTCCTAAAAATTGTCCTTCACATCCTTCCTCTTACCCCTTTATTACCTGATCGGGCTTCCCCTCTTCAGGCAAAATCTATTAGTCTATCTGCATTGCCTTTTGATCTCTACTTCAGTTACTACAACTTCAAAGACACCATTGTCCTCCCCAAGGTGAGGCCCATGTAGAGAAAGGAGCACTTCCTTGCTGAAAGAGAGGGTCAAGGAGCGACCCACATGGGCCCTCCCTGAAACCCAGGCCCAGGCCTGAGCCTGGACAGCTCCTTCCTTCCTGAGACCACAGCCAGCCTGGTTTCTCTGGGGCCAAGAGCAAATGCTTTGCTTAAGTGCTGAAATCTCAGCCCACTGACCCCTTGCAGACAGGAGAGGAAGGGAAGCCCAGGGAAGCTCAACTTCCCAAGTATCCCGGGTCTCTGCTGGGGCCAAGCGCCCCCACTCTTCCCCAGCCATCCTGCATTCTCCCTCCCCGGCACTGAACTTCTCTTCCTAAGAGACCAGTTCCCCCCACCAGTGCACAATGCACTATATTCTCCATTGTAAAAGTAAAGCCCTCTCTTGACACCCACCTTCTTCATTTGGCTCCAATCCCATTTATCTGCTCCCCTTTATAGCAGACCCCCTTGTCTGTTGCCTGTACTGCTGTCCCCAAGTCCTCCCATCCCCTCCCTCACCCTCAAGTTCCCCATCCAGCTCCAGTGAAACTGCCACCAGTGACCTCCCGTTGCTCAATCCTCAGCCCTCAGCCTGCTTGCTCTGCCAGGGGCATTGGTCATATTTGTTCCCTCCTTCCTCTTTGGGGCATTTTCCTCATTTCCTCCAGGGCACCCCGACTCTCTGATTTTCACTCTTTCTGTCTTCTTGGCTGGTTCCTAACACTGGGGGCCTCAGCGCTCAGTGGTTGGACCCCTTCTGTTCTCCATATCACTCCCTCCCTAGATGAGACCACCTGCTCTTGTGGCTTTAAATACCAGCTATATGGTGATAACGCCCAAAGTTTTATTTCCAACTCCAACCTCCGCCCTTAACTTTTCCCAACTGCTTACTCATCATTGATGCCTAATGGACAGCTCAGACTCCACAAGCACAAAACCAAACTCTCAATCTCCCCTAAGCAACTCCCATTTCAGTTCATGGCAGCTTCAAACCTCCAGAAGCTCGAGCCAAAACCTCAGAATCATATTTGACTCTACCTTTCTCTTACACCCCAAATCCTGTCGACACAGCCTTTGAAATATATCCCAAATCTGAATGTCTGGTTTTTTAAATTATTATTTTAACTACCTCTGGGCCATGGTGCAAGCCACCATGGTCTCTCCCCAGAATGACAGCAATCATCCTCTTACCAGGCTCTCCTTCTGCCCTTACCTTACTCCCCACGACCCATTCTCCACCCCACAGCGAGGTGGGCCTGCCAGACCCCAAGTCAGAGCAGGGGACTCCTCTGTTCCAAACCAGTGCTCCCATCATGCTCAGAGTGAAAACCAAAGCCTCCCAGCCCCCCAGATACTCACATGGCTCACCCCTCAACTCCTTATGACTTTGCCCAGCTCTCCTGGTCTTGGGGAAGCCTTCCCTGGCTGTGCTATATACAATGCAATACCCAGCCCCAGCACCCCATCCTGCTTCCCAGTTTTGTTTTACTCATAGCACTTCCCACCACCTGCCATGCCGTGTATTTACTTATTTCATTGCTGTCCATTCCTTTCTAGAATGTGCACTCCATCAGGGCAGGGAGTTTTGTCTGATTTTCCTATTGCTCTGTCTTGTGTCTCATCCAGTGCATGAATGATGATCGCCGGAATGAATGAAAGAATGGACGTGCTCTGCATGGCTCCGGGAGACAGAGGTGGAACCAAGGTGTAGAATCTGCAAGCCATAGATTTTAGCTAAAGAAAACAAGAGCTGCAAGGCACTGAAAAGCCACCTCACCAGTAGCAAGCTCCCCACCACTGGGCATGTGTCACAGAGGGGTTCTGCGATGGGTAGGAGGGAGGTGGGCTGGATGAGGATGCTTCCAGCCTCAGATCCCAGGGTGCAGAGAGGTAAAGGAGCCTTGAGTGGCCAACAAACTCAGGGGCCCCAGCAGCCTCATGGCTGAGTGATCGGGTCAGGCAAGTACAGGTGGTGGGGATGTCACTCTGGTCTTCTTCACTAAAGGGTTAGAGGAGGGTGACAGGGCAGGTGTTTCCCCTCTGTAGAACAAGGACCCTGGAGGAGGCCAGGTCACAGCCCATGGGGAAACCAAGGCCATGGCAGGAAGGGCTCAGAAAGAGCCAAGTCAGAAGCAGGGGTCCAGCCCCCAGCCCTCATGCAGCTTCAGGAGGCCCTCCCCAGGGGGATTGAGGTGGAGGGCTTTTCAGTGTGTTGGAATGAAAGCAGAACCAGATGGCTGCTCCATCAACTTGAGAAGCAGAGGAGAGCAAACAGACAGGAGATGTGGCCTCACAGGTCCTGATGTGGGCTGTCTGGGAAGGGATGGATTTAAACTTAGATCTCACACCCAACAAGGGAGAAGCAGGAGGCAGGAGATTCCCCTAAGAGGTGCAGACAGCAGCAGTAGGATCCTCCAGGCAGACTCGCCCACTTACACCCACCCACTCACTGGCAGGGTGAAGATGGGAAACTGAGTCCCACAGAGAGGAAGGAAACCAAAAGAGTTGCCCCCTCTGAGACCTGAAGCCCAGGCTCCTCAGGACTGCTCACTCCTGCCGGGGACCTCCCGCACCTCGAGATGCCCCCTTTCCGTCTCACTTCCCACCTACACCCCGGGACTCTCCCAGGAGAAACCGAGGCAACCCTTGCCCAAGCCCTGCGGCCAGGACGGCTCGGAAGCCAAGTGTTCAAGTCACG
>NW_012103510.1:3063335-3096988 GCF_000951045.1 Mandrillus leucophaeus
CCCCCACACACAAACATGCTTCCCAATACACACACACACCCCTCGCTTCCCTCAACACACACACCCTGTTTCCCAACACTCGCGTACACACACACACACACACACTTCCCAACACACGCACCCTGCTTTCCCAACACACACACACCCCACACACACCGCTTCCCAACACACAAACATGCTCCCCAATATACACACACCCACCTCCCAACACACACACACCTCATTTCCCAACACACACACACATCGCTTACCTACACACACACCTCGTTTCCCGACACACACCACTTCCCAACACACATACACACACACACACAGCCAAAACTAGGAAAGCTTTTCCAGAGTGTTACACGTTAGATAAGAGTGGACTGGTCATTGAAGGTTCTTTTTTTCATTTTCCTTTTAATTTTTCTGTTTTTGTGGAAGGGAGTTTATTTCTCAGTTTTGTACTAATAGGGCTGGAGTACCTCTCTAGCACTGCCTAGGCTACTTGGCTCTGAAACTATCTAATTAACTTTAATAGCATTGTTTTTGTTTCCATTAAACAATTTTATTTTACATTCTTCTGTTCTCTGGAGCCGATGACACCGGTTTTCCATTTAACGTGTTAATATAAATGCCCCTTTTAAAACTCTTATATTTGTTTTTTTTTTTAAATGTGAAGTCAATTTTTTAGACTAATGAAAATAACTGGCATCTAGAAAGTGCTTACCAGGTGCTAATCTTTACATACAGTAACTCAGTTACTTCCACCTCTAGGGTATTGACTATTATTGCCTCTAACTTATAGATGCAGAAACTGAGGTACAAATTTGAACTTGGATCTCACACCCGCCAAGGGAGAAGGAGGAGGCAGGAGATACCCCTAAGAGGTGCAGAGAGCAGCAGTAGGATCCTCCAGGCAGACTTGCTCACTTACACCCACCCACTCACTGGCAGGGTGAAGATGGGGAAACTGAGTCCCACAGAGAGGGAGGAACTCAAAAAAGAGTGACCTCTCTGAGACCTGAGCCTGGGCTCCTCAGGACTTCTCACTCCTGCGAGGGGCCTCCCCAGACTCAAGATGCCCCCTTTCCTCTGGCATCAGAGATGGGGATTTGCCCCAAAGATGGGATTTGCCCCAGGCCTCTGACACAAATTAATGCTGTAACCGCTGCCCCCCACCGCTTTCAGGTAAATACCTGTACAGGTGGTGCACAGTCAGCCAACATTGGAAAATGCTGCATTAGAAGGACTGAATCTACCCTAGAAAACTCATTCTGGGCAGTGCACAGATCCATCTACGAGGATATTCACCACCATCTTGCCTAAAGCAGTGAGAAGCTGGAAATCTCCCTAATGCCCAGTAACAGAAAAGTAATTAAGAAAACTGACGGAACATCTGAACCTAGAACACTCAACCCGACCCATCTTCTCTCAACCCCACTATCCAATTTGGGAGCAAATTTTTCAACTTTCAAATTTTTCAACTTGGCCTTCAAATATTTCCAAGATGCAGCCCATCTTTTCCATATGCACCATTACCACCTGGGTCCACATCTCCATCATCTCTCACCTGGGTGATAGCAGGAGCTCCTGGCCACTCTCCGCACCTCCAACTACAGCCCTTCTTCAGTCCAGCAGCCAGAGTGAGTTTTTTGTTTGTTTTTTGTTTGAAGTCAAATTATACCACTCCTCTGCTGAAACTCCTGTTGATGACTCCCATCCCAAAGTAAAAGCCAAAGTCCTTACAATTGCTGTTTGGCCCCTGGCACCCTCTCTGCCCCGCTCCTTACACTCTCCTCTTACTCTGCTCCAGCCACACTAATCTCCTGGCTGTTCCTCAAATATGCCAAGCCTGCAGTTACACTCAGGCCTTTGCCTTTGCTGTGCCTGGAATGCTCTTTCTTTAGAAATTTACATGGCTCCCTCCTTCCTCTCCTTTGGGTCTTTGCTTCCATATGACTTTCTCAGCAAGGCCTTCCCTAACTATTCTGTGTACAGCTGCAACACCCCCCAGTCCCTTCTCCTGCTTTACTTTGTATTTTTCTCCATAGCACTTATCTGCACACAACACATTATATATTCCACGTATTTATTGCCTTTGTTGTCGGTCTCTCACCCAAGAGAGCATGAGCTCCAAGGGAACAGGGACTTTTTGCCTTGTTCCTTGCCTTCTCCCAAGGCCTAGAACAGGATCTGGCATGCAATAAAATCTTTGTTAAGTGAATATACTAAAAATAATGCTGTGATTCTAATAACCAATGAAAATAAATGAACCACTGTACCTCCACGAGAACTGCAGCCTTACAGACATAATGTTGGGTGAAAGAGGCTGAGTGCAAAAACATACATAGAGAATGGTATCGTTTCTATAAAGTTCAAAAGCAGGCAAAACTGCGTTACAGTGGTAGGAGCCAAGATAGAGGCTATATCACTGGGGAGAAAGTTGGAGGTAGTGACTAGGGGAGGGTTGAAGGGGACTTCTAGGGTGCCAGTAATCTCCTATTTTTACTCTGAATAGTGGTTGCATTGATGCAAATACATTGTGAAACTGACCAAGTTAAACACATGATATTTACATTTCCCTTTATGCTTGTCGTATTTCTACAGATATTTATTTTTTAAAGATGCTATAAGTATGTTTATCAGATAGAAAAATGCCTAGAATATACAAGGCTAAATTTAAAAAGCAGACTTTTTTTTTTTTAACAAGGATGCCAAGATAATTCAAGAGGAAAAAATGGTCTTTTTAACAAATGGTGCTGGGAAAACTAGATATCCACATGCAAAAGAACTGAATTTGGACTCCTCCCTCAGGCCTTATACAAAAATTAACCCAAAATGGATCAAAGTCCCAAATGCAAGATTTAAAATATAAAAATCTTAGAAGAAAACATAGGTGAAAATCTTTGTGACCTTGGATGAAGCAATGATTTCTCAGATTTGACATCTAAAGCACAAATGACCAAAGAAAAAAGTAGATGAATTAGACTTTATCAAAATTCCAAGCTTTTGTGCTTTGAAAGGCACGATCAAGAAAGTAAAAACACAACTAATGGAATGGGAGAAAATAGTCGCAACTCATATCCTGAATATGTAAAAGACTTCTGAAACTCAGTAATAAAAAGACTGACACAACTTTGTAAATGAGCAAAGCATTTGAAAATGTTCAGAGAACATACGTAAGTAGCCAACAAGCACAAGAAAAGATGCTCAACATCATTAATTGTTAGGGAAATGTGAATCAAAGCCACCATGAGATACCACTTTACACTCACACAGGTGCCCTTAGTCCAAAGGACAGAAAACAAGTGTGGAAAGAATGTGAAGAAACTGGAAGCCTCATACATTGGTGGTCACAGTGTAAAATGGTGAAGCCACTGTGGAAAATAATTTGTTGATTCTTCATAAAGTTAAACATGGAGTTACCATACGATCCAGCAATTCTACTCCTAGGTATACTCAACAGAAATGAAGCATGTATACACTGTACACAAACATTCATAGCAGCATTATTCATAAGAGGAAACAGTGGAAGCAACCTAAATGTCCCTTGGCTGATGAATGGATAAAGAAAATGTGATCTATCTGTGCAATGGAATATTATTCAGTTGTGAAAAAAAAACAAAGCACTGATAAATGCTACAACATAAATGAACCTTGAAAACATGCTAAATGAAAGAAGCAAGTTACAAAATGACATACATTGTATAAGTCCATTTACATGCAATGTCCAGAATAGGCAAACCCGTGAAGACAGAAAGTAGATTTATGGTTGCCAGGAACTGGTAGGAGGGAGGAATGAGGAGTGACTGCTAGTGGGTGTGAGGTTTGCTTTTTGTTTTGTTTGGTTTCGGTTTTTTGGCATGATGAAAATATTCCAGAATTAGATCATGGTGATGGTTATACAACCTTGTGAATGGATTAAAAACCAGTGAATTACACACCTTAAAAGGGTGAGTTTTATGGTATGTGAATTATATCTCAATGAAAAACAGTTGGGCTGCCAAATGCTTTGTGTAGAAAGAATATAAGGCTAAATTTAAAAAGTAGGTTGTTTTTTAACAAAGATGCCAAGATAATTTAAGGGGGAAAAATGATCTCTTTAACAAATGGTGCTGGGAAAACTAAATATCCACGTGCAAAAGAAATGAATTTGGACTACTACCTCACACTTTATACAAAAATTCTGTAAAAGATATGTGTGAATATATGCATTGAAACATCTAAAAGACAAGTTAGGATCAGATTGTAAATGGACTTTTAAAACTCTTCTGTGCTAACCTGTATTTCCTAATAAGCATGATTGACTTGTTTAATAATAATTTTTTAAAACTTTCCAATGAGTTAAGGGACATTGATTAAAAACTCCCTGTGTGCAGGACCCTCTGCCGAGACAGGCCATTGGGATGCCCTGGGAACATTTTGGTCCTTGAGTGCTCTGACCTGGGCACCAGCCAAGAAGTACTCAGAAGGGGCGGAGGGAAAATGCCTCCAGGATACCCTGGGCCTCAGAGGAGAGAAATCCTTGGGTTGTGTTATTTAAAATTCTCCGAGGCGGGGAAGCTGCCTGTGCCTGAGCACTTCCCCCAGGAGTGAGGACTGCCCCCATCAGCAGGCCTGGATGGTAGGAGCTGAGCCCAGGACCGGCTGCTGCTGCTGCTGGCAGTGGTGGTTACCCGGCCTCATACTGGGCTGCAGTCTCTGCGCTGGTGGTCCTCTGCTCCAAGCAGCCTGCCCACTCACTGAAGTCCAAACCCTTCCACAAGCTGGCCCAAAAGGATGAAGAGAGGAATGGCTTTGCCTCCCCCGTCTCTGCACCCCCAGCTCCACCAACTTCCCACAGCTCTTAGTACTCCCACCTCTGAGCTTCTGCTCACTCTGTGCCCCAGGCAGAGGCAACAGGTGGCAACTGCAAGGACCCTGGCCCCAGAGAACCTGGATTTGAATCCCAGCCCTGCCCCTTAGCAGCTGTATGCTCTTGGCCAGTCATTTCACTTCTCTTGACCTCAGTCTCCCTCACAGTTAAGTGGGGATGACAGTCCACTTAGATCTTGTCATGAGGGATGCATACACTAGGACTTGACGCCTGGTAAACAGTGAGTACTCCACAGTGTAAATATGTTATTGAACACTTGCCATGTGCCACGCCCTGTACCCTCACAACACCTCTATGGAATAGGTTCCATTCCTCATCCCCATCTTTGAGATGAAGAAACAGAGGTTTTAAGAGGTTCATGAATTTCCTAAGATGACCCAGATATGGAATGGTGGGACTGTGAGTCAAGTCCACGTCCTTCTCTACCCACTTTTATTTGGACCTTCCATGCCCACCTCCTGCAAGGAAGCTCTCCAGACCCCACAGTCCCTATGGGCTCTCCCAGTCCTCTCAGTTGCAAAGATCAGCCTGCCTGTCCTCCTGCTGGCCATCAGCCAAGACGGTCCTCCACTGTTGGCCCAAGTTCCATGTGTCCGTCCTGTGTTTCACCAGACCACGAGTCTCTGAGGGTTCAGGGTATCCCTTCCTTGCCACTTCCTTGTTGCTGGACCTCAGCCTCTGGCTCAGTGCTCGGCCCAAGTCTGTTTGCAGAGTGACTTTTTTTTGAGGGGGGGATGGGTTGCTGAGTCTCATTCTGTCACCCAGGCTGAAGTGCAGTGGCGCCATCTCAGCTCACTGCAACCTCCGCCCCCTGGACCCAAACGATTCCTGTCTCAGCCTCCCAAGTAGCTGGAACTACAGGCATGTGCCACCACACTCGACTAATTTTCGTATTTTTAGTAGAGATGAGGTTTCAGCATGTTGGCCAGACTGGTCTCAAACCTTTGACCTCAGGTGATCTGCCTGCCTTAGCCTCCCAAAGGGCTAGGATTACAGGCATGAGCCACTGCGCCCTATCCATGGGTGACTTATTGACAGAGGGACAATGCTTTGAGAGAAGGACACATTGGAGCAGGCAGCTCTCCACAGAGCAGCCTCCAGCCTGGGAACCCGACATGCCTGCATCTCTTGGGCAGCCTCTGAGGTTGCCCCATTCCCACCTCAAGAACAGACCCAGCATTTTGTCACTTCCCCACCTCAGGTCCTAACCCAGTTCCAGGCTCATCAGTACACGAGGCAGGAAGGTCAGACACCCAAAAAACACAATCCAGCTCCTCTGCCTAAGCCTCCTCCTGAGACTCCTTGCTGTGCCTCCTCTCTCTCCTTCCCTTCCACCATATTGCTTCTAGAATCACCCCTCTGTTCTCAAGCCCTGCCATTCTAGCCCCAAGCTTACAAACCCCACTTCAGCAACATAAAATGTTCCGTTGGCCAAGGGTGTTGTCTTTGAAAATCAGTTTCTCGCTCCTTCATTCATTAACTCACAGAAGACCATATCATTCTTCTTTTCCAATGTGTAGACACAAGTGCCAGCTTCATCTGCGTAGTCACAAGTGCCGTCTTCGAACAGAAGACACAGGGCTGGATTTTAGCATCTCTGCTGCCTTTTTTTTTTTTTTTTTTTTAGGTGGAGTCTCGCTCTGTTGCCCAGGCTGGAGTGCAGTGGTGTGATCTTGGCTCACTGCAACCTCTGCCCCCTGGACCCAAACGATTCCTGTCTCAGCCTCCCAAGTAGCTGGAACTACAGGCATGTGCCACCACACTCGACTAATTTTTGCATTTTTAGTAGAGACAGGGTTTCACCATGTTGGCCAGGATGGTCTCGATCACCTGACCTCGTGATCCGCCACCATGCCCGGCCCACTGCTGCCCTTTTTTAGGTCCTCTGTGCAAGGCACATACCTTAAAATGATTTACAATGGCCCTGACGGCCCTTAACCCCACCCAAACTGCTCATCAGCACCTTTGCCCAAACAGATGTCCCAAGAATGGGAGGTGTATGTTCTCCTGATGAGAAAAGTTGGACTTTCTCCTAATCTTAACCATGAATCTCTACACAATCAGCAGTTCTGACAGTCCTGAGGTTGACAAAGACCAGGAAGTTAAGTAATGGTGACTGAAGCTCCCGCAGCCTGCAGTGTAGAAATAAATGCGCCTGTACCCAGCCCCACCCTGCCATGTCTCAATACAACCAGAGTGGTGCCCCGCGTGCATTCTGTCTGCAGCCCCAGTTTTTAAATCCTGCAATATTGAGAACCTTTGAAATTTAATAAAAGGCTAAACGGGCACATCCAGCTGCAAAAAACAAGATTGACAAGATCAAATTTTGTGTCACCTGTGAAAAACACCTGGCCAGTTGTAGTTTGCTGTACCAGTGCTGGGAGGCACACTTGGGACTGATACACTCTTGTTGAATTTCTCGAAGAAGGCATATCATTGTTGCAGTTCCAAGCATGTAAGGCATCCAGAGCGGCAGTGAGGGGTAGCTTCTAGCACCCAATTGTTTGCTCAATGTAGAATGCTTTGGTGGTAAAAGGACGTCATTTAATTTCATGTTGCAGTTAGGAAAGCCAAAAATCAGGGTGGTGGCCTGCCCAGAATCACACAATGAGTCAGGGCTGAGCTGAAGCCACAGCCTGCAGACCACTTCTCTGTATTCACCCTGTCATTCATTCACGCATACAATGGCTTACTGAGCACCCACTATGCCGCAAGCACTGTGCTAGGTGCCGGGGACACAGATGATGATACAGACAAAGTCCCTGCCATTGTGGCATTTGAGACAGGAAATGCACAAGTATACAAATAAGCAAAACAAGGACAGAACCCGACAGAGGGGTCAGGTGAAGGCCGCAGGGAGAAGCGACAATGAAGCTGCCGCTTCATGAGATGAGATGAGATGAGACGAGACGAGACGAGACGAGAGGAGATGAGATGAGACGAGACGAGACGAGACGAGATGAGACGAGACGAGACCAGAAAGCCAGAGATGGAAAAACCAAGTGGAGGGTATTTCCAGCTGAAGGAACTGTGAGGACAAAGGCATGTCTGAGCAGCAGTGAGCAGTCTGGGTCGGCTGGTGTGTGGTAAGTGACACTGGGAGTGGACCGAGTGACAAGCGGGAAGGCAGACAAGAGGCAGATCATGGAAGCCTCAGCAGAGAGTTCGAATTTACTCTGAATGCAGTGGGAGGCCACTGAAGGGTCCAAGCGAGATGGAGAGGTGCTCTGATTTTGAATTCTAGGAGAGGCATCAGCTTCTGAGACACTACTAGCATTTCCCCTTTCTCACTGCTGGTGCCTCGTGGTGACCCTCCTCGCCATCTGGCTTCAGCACTGCAACGGAGGATGCCCACTCCTGTGTCCCCCGCATGACGATGGGACCTTGCCTGCCTGTTATGAACTGAATATGTGCCCTCCAAGTTCATATAGTTCATATATCAAAATCCTAACGAAAAAGGTGAGGCCTTTAAGAGATAATTAGGCCATGAGGGTAGAGATCCCTGAGCACTCTCTAGCCCTCGTTCTGCCATGTGTGAGACTAGAACAAGAAGGCAACCATCTGCAAACCAGGAATCAAGCCCTCCCCAGACACTGAATCTGTTAACATGTTGATCTCGGCCTTCCCAGCCTCCAAAACTGTAAGAAAGAGATGTCTGTTGTTTAGGCCACCCAGTCTGCGGTGTGTTGCTACAGCAGCCCAAGCTAAGACACTGCCCATCTCCTCTGCCTCCACCACAGAGACCTCTGGCTGCAGAGAAAAAGCAACATCCAACAGGTGGCCATGCGTGGCATCTTCTGGTCACTCTGGTTCAGCTGGGTCCTACCTATGTGGGCCAGGCCCCTCTCCATCAGGGGGTTTCCAAGAAACGTCTCCTTTCCCCATAAGAGGAAGCAGCGGCAACCACACAGTTTCCCCCTGTGGTTGCCTTTTGCAGCGTGAGAGGCTCACAGGGCTGCAGAGAAGGGCTTAGATTCCACTCTGGTGTCTCGCAGATTCCAGGCCTGGGCAGCGAGTAGGCAAGAAAACTGGAACGTTACGGGGCACAACCCGGGGAGGAGTGGGCGCAGGGCATTCCAGCCTCACTGTACACAGGGAGCCACACCACCAGGCCCTCTGCTGGGCAGGGGGAGACGGAGATGACTGAGGTATGGCCCCTGCACTTACGGGGTGCCCCAGCTAGCAGGCCAGAGGCACAGCATTCATGGCACTCCTCATGAGCTCCGCCCAGAGACAGACCTTTGCAGATGTGGAGGTTCTTAATGACAGTGATGGCACTGCAGAGAGGTGGGATTGCAGGGCATGTCAATAAGCAAGGTCAATAGGTAATCAGGGACATTATAGAGCCTCCAATGAAAAAGACAAGTGATAACGGTTTTAGAATAATAAGAACTGCCAACACTTGTACAGCACAGAACAGTGTTGTTCTAAGTGTTTGGCTCATCTGAACTCCTCTTGAGGTTCACAAGCCTATGAGATTGTTGCAGAAGCAAATACAGGAGAAATCTCCATGCCCTCCAAGGATGACACTGGCTCAAGGCAGAATGCTTTGGTACTAGGAGGGCTTCATTAAATTTCATGTTGCAATTAGGAAAGTCGAAATTCAACCATATCAAAGGACTAATATGGTTCTTTAAAGTTGGCAACTTCTATTCATCACAAAACTCCATTAAGAGAGTACAAAATACAAACTGCAGGATGGAAAAAGATATTGAGAAGCCCATAAACCCAAATGAATACATAAAGAACACCTACAAACCATTAAAAATAATCCAGTCAATAATGAGCAATGGCCTTGAACATACACTTCACTGGAGAAGGTATAAGGATGGCAAATAAGCCCATGAAAAGATGCTCAACATCATTAGTCCTTAGGGAAATGCAACTTAAAACCATGATGAGAGACCACTGCACATTAATGCGGTGGTACACTGAAAAACACTGACCAGGCCAGGCACAGTGGCTCACATTGGTAATCTCAGTGCTTTGGGAGCCCAAGGCAGAGGATTGCTTGAGGTCAGGAGTTCAAGACCAGCCTGGGCAACATAGTGGCCATAATGGTCTATCTCTACAAAAAAAATTTATTAGCCAAGCATGGTGACATACCTGTAGTCTTAGCTACTCAGGAGGCCGAGGTGGGAGGATCATTTGAGGCCAGGAGTTCTAGGTTGCAGTCAGCTATGATGGTACCACTGCACTCCAGCCTGGGTGATAGAGTAAGACCCCGTCTCTAAGATAATAAGAATAATGACCACATCAAGTGTAGGTGAGAAGGTGGAGCACCCGGAATTCTCATACACTGTTGGTGAGAATACAAAATGGCACAGTCACTCTGGAAAATATTTGGCGTAATCTAGCATAGTTGAAGCTATCCATACTCTGAGACCCAGCAATTTCACCTCAGATAAGTACATGGACTTGGAGAAATGTGTAAGAATATCATCAGGGGCATTGATCATGATGGCCATCCTAGGGACACCCCAAGTGTGCATCAAAAGACAATAACAACAAAAAAAGATAAATGGCAATGTATTTAAATAATGTAGCAACAGAAAACCAAACACCGCATGCTCTCACTCAGAAGTGGGAGTTGAACAATGAGAACACATGGACACAGGGAGGGGAACATCACACACTGGGGCCTGCCGGGGGATGGGGACCAAGGGGAAAGAGAGCATTAGGACAAATACCTAATGCATGCAGGGCTTAAAACCTAGATGACGGGTTGATGGGTGCAGCAAACCACCATGGCACATATATACCTATGTAACAAACCTGCACGTTCTACACTCATATCCCAGAACTTAAAGTAAAATAAATAATAATAATAATGTAGCAACACAACAATGGAAATGAAAAAACTAGCTACCCAGAAATGCATCAGTGAATCTTAAACACATAAATGTTGCTTGAAAGAAGCAAGGCACTGGAGAATACACACAGTATGCTTGGCTCAATTTATATAAGATTCACAAATGAGTAAAATGAAACTGAATTGTTTGAGGATCTCATAGGTGGTAAATTTCTAAGGAAAAGCAAAGTAGTAACCCCCATCTGAATCAGGACTGTGACTACCTCTCATGGAGGGGAAGGGAATCGTGGCTCAGAAAAAAACATGTGGTAAACTTCTGGGAGAGCCAGCAAAGTTCTTTTTTTTTTCTTTTTTTTTGTCTGATTTCCTCTCTTGCTGTCAAGGCCACAAAGATGGGTGGCCATGAATCACACCACTGCCCTGGGGTTTCGCTTCCCTGGTACTTTCTGTTGGTGGTGATGGATACAGCTTTGCTCAGAGAAAAGGCGCCAGATGGAACTGTAATTCCACCCCACTGCTCTTCTATGTCAGTCACTGGCTCTGTGTCCCACCAGCTCTGTGACCCAAGCCTCGGTTTTCCCATCTGTTCAAGGGGCATGACGGTCCCCATCATGCTTAGCTCATAGAGTAGAATAATGAACGTGAAAGGGCTCTGAGAGCTAATGCCTGAATGCCAGAGATCAACGGGGATTTGAAGGACAGCCAGACTGCTGCAAGGCTGCAGGGAGAGTGAGGCTGAGTTAGATCCCACAGGGCTGGCCCTGCACTGCCTTGCCGTTCCCTGCGCTACCCGGAAGAAGAGGTGGCAGGTTGTCAGTTGAGTTCAATATACCATGTTTCACCAGCCAATGGGCTGGGGCGATCAGGAGCAGGTCACACAGCCTGTTTCCTGTTTTCAAACGGGGAACTTAGAAAGTGTCAGTCCCTCGGCTGGTCGCGGGAGCTGAGAACCAAGAGCTCGAAGGGGCCATGTGATACTCCTCCTGGACCCCTGGACACGCACAGCCCCAGAGACTGGAGGTCAGTATTTGATCCCAAACTCAGCTGTCCTCTGCCTGCTGTGACCTGAGTCCCCTCCTCCTGGGACCCTGCCTGGCACCTGTTGGGGGCAGGGTGGGAGGGGAAAGGATTAGTGACAGCCACTGTGTCTGGAGCTCTCCTTAGCGCAGTGAGGCAGAGGAAGGGACAGCTCCTGGACCCTCCATCACCTCCATTCCTTTTGAGATGCTAGGCGCTTGTACAACCCATCTTGGGCCTGGAGAATAAGTCATCACACCCGTGTTTCTCAAAAAAAAAAAAAAAAAAAACGGTGTCAGGGAATCCCTGCGTCAGCATTGCTTTAGGGGACTCGTGGAAAATACAGAATCCAGGTCTGTTCAATGACACTTTCCTATGTTAGGAGCCAGGAAACCTGCTTTTGAACAAGCCCCTGGGATCCCACCCCCACCCCACCAGGGGATTCTTACGCACACTGGGTTGGGAGCCCCTGGCTTTGGCAAGGCTTCTCAGGTGAGCGTCCAGTTGTTGGAGGGTACCCACCCTTTCCCCAACAGAGGCAGCCACACATCCAGCGTCCGGGGATCTCCTGACTCCCAGAGTGGGCCAGGAGCTTTATTTCACCCCCTAGAGGCTCGTCCCCCATGAAAAGTCCTCTGCAGGCCTTCAGAAAGATGGTGTGGCCTCTGTGTGCCCAGCAGAAGGACTGGACTTGGCAGTCAGCTTTTGGAGAGGGGGGTGGTCAGGACACCTGGGGACAGGAGGAGGAGAATGACTGTCTATGCACACAGAGCGGGAAGGTAGAGGGGACTGGGAAGCTGCTCTGTTCCCTGGGCCAACTACAGGCCTCCAGGCCAACATCACCAACATTTATAGTATTTTGTTATAAAGTCAAGAAATCTTTGCTATAGACAGTGAGGAGAGGGGAGGAAAGGGCCATGGAATCGTCTATGTGGCTGTCCCCAGAGAGCTTTTAGAGCGACAGGATTGCTTTCCCATTTCACAGATGAGGACACTGAGGCCTGGAGAGGGATAGGAAGCTACCCAAGACCCCACGGATACACCAGTGCACAACTCTTTCCTCCCCCTTCCTCTTTAAATGGGTGATTCCCAATGAAACCTGTAAGAGACAACTATAAGGGAGCTGACTGTGGCTGCTGAATTTGATTTTTATTCTAAGGCCTGGTTTCATAATCAGCTTTCTCAGTCTTTTCTGGAGTGTCAAGCTGAGGCATCATTTCTAGGGTCTTACAGAGTCTCTGGGCCAATAGTGCCCTGCTTCTCATCTGGAGCCAGCTGCCTGGTCATGCAAACAGGTCTGCAAAGGTTGGGGCCCCTGAGGCCAAGGGCACTCACCATCACCCACTTTACAGAAGTGCTGAGCATAAGAGTGCCCTGGGCCCCCAAGAATCCCAGCCACCAAGAATCACATAGACCACCCGCTGTCTCACTTAGACACCTACCAGAATGTAGGAAACCCATCCCTAGTCATCCATCATCTTATCAACAGGATGAGGCTTGTAGCCACACTTTTCAGGTGGGGAAACAGAAGCCTAGAGATATTAAAGCACTTGCTTAAGGACACACAGTTGGTCAGGATGGAAGGCAATGTCTCCTGACTCCCTGACAGGGACAAGAGACAAGCGAGAGGTGCCCGTGACGGCATGCTCAAGAATGTGCAGCCCTGGGCCAGCCAGGCCCCTGTTCTGTGTCTCTGTTTGCCCATCTGTAAAAGGTGAGGTTGGATCAAGGGTCCCTAAGGGCCTCCCACTGGACGGCTATGCAGAGCCACATGGAGAAGGCCCCAGGGTTCCTTTCACCCTACACAGCAAGCACTTCCCCATGAAGTGCAGACTCTGGGCCCCAGCTGACCTTCCCTCTCCCAGGCCAGGAGCTCTCATCCC
Source organism: Mandrillus leucophaeus (assembly GCF_000951045.1). NCBI lineage: Eukaryota > Metazoa > Chordata > Mammalia > Primates > Cercopithecidae > Mandrillus > Mandrillus leucophaeus. The sequence goes on from NW_012103510.1 coordinate 3,076,906, forward strand.
TGGAGCAAGGGACAGGCGCTGGCTGTGCTCAGGGACATGCATGACCTCCACCCCCGTCTGTGCTCAGGGGGTGCCAGGGAGGCATTGGCTCTATCTTTCTCTAGGCCGTAGTCGGCCCAGGGGTTCAGATCAAGGGCACAGAATCCAACGGACCAGAGTTCAAGTCCCAGCTCTACCTCTGTGTTCCACCAGCAGCTTCCTCAGGTCCTAGTAGAAAAAGGTGAGGTCACTTGCACCTTCCTTGTCTTGAATTTCCATGCCTAACCAGTATACCAGCTACTCGCTCCAGCCTAGCTTTAATTGTCCCTTTTTCTAAGTTGTCTCAAACATTTGTAATTCTATTCCAATCCACCTTAATTTAGTCATTTAATTCGCAAATACTTCTGGAAACATCTAGCACTTACCAGACACTAAGAGCGGGGGTACTACACAGTCTCCGGAATGGACAGGGCCCTGAACTGAGGCTTCAGAGTCTGCCTGACTGACTCCTCACCCCAGCCTTGCGAACATGGGTTCTGTTATTATCCCCAATTTACAGGAAACAGAAGCACAGAGAAGTTGAGTCACTTGCCAGCTACCAGGTCATCCCATCCACTTATCCAGGTCACAGACGGAGTTATTATGTAAACCAGATCCCAGCTGCCTGTTCTCCCTCCCTGAGTAACGTGGAGAGAATTCTGAAGTCAGCCCAGCCTGGGTCTGTATCCTGCCCACCACTCACCAGCTCTTTACCTTCGGCAACGCTAAGTCTCAGTTCCCTTATCATAAAAGGGAGCAGCAAACAGTCCTGAGTGCAGACAGTGGTCAGGTTAGCGTGAGAGTGTGTGTTGGGTGTCAAGCGCACCGCCAGCACATCACAAGCACTGGAGACAAACTCAGCTTTGCTTGTTGCGCACACTCACCAGCTGCGTGACTTTGGGCTGGACCTCAGTTTTCTCATCTGTTATGTGGTGGTAATGATAGACTTTTGTGAGCATTAAACTAGATTAGGGGCTGTGAAGAACCTAGGTGGGTATGAAGTGGGTATAAGCTATCAGTTAATTTTGCTGATAGATAGATAATTGATTGATTGATTGATTGATAGAAGATTCATACCAGTATCTACCTGCTCTGAACACTGAGCTTTCTTTTTTTTCTTTTTGAGATGGTCTTGTTCTGTCATCCAGACTGGAGTGCAGTGGCGTCATCATAGCTCACTGCAGCCTCAGTCTCTTGGGTTTAAGGGATCCTCCTGTCTCAGCCTCCCAAGTAGCTAGGGCCACAGGCATGCATCCTGGATAATTTTTGTTAATTTTTTCTAGAGACGGGGTCTCACTACATTGCCCAGGCTGGTCTCAAATTCCTGGGCTCAAGTGATCCTCCTAACTCAGCCTCCCAAAGTGCTGGGATTACAGGCATGAGCCACCGTGTTCAGCTTGAACACTGAGACTTCATTCGCATGTGTAACATAAAAGTGAGTGTCTGCACAAGCCAGCATCTTTCGCTCGAGTAATCACTAAAGCCAATACTTTTGCTTGAAATCATCTCATTTAAAACTCTGAGCAATACGTAAGGATCACCTCAATTACACATGGATCATCACAATAGGTGAAGGGTCTTCTCTGCCTTGGAGTAACCTGCCCAGCAAAGGGGCAGACCCAGGTCTGGGATCTGGCAGCTGGGAGAGTGGGGAAGGTTGAGCCGTGGGGCCATTGTCATTCCCTCTGACTGCCAGGAGGGGGCATGACACAGCTCCTAGGCACCCCAGGAGACACCGGGAACCCCAGCTGGAGTGGGTACTCACTGTTCTCTTGTTCCTCTGGCAGGCTTGGAGCATGGCAAGTCCAGAGCACCCTGGGAGCCCTGGCTGGAAGGGACCCATAACACAGTGCACAGCAAGGACCCAGCAGGAAGCACCAGCCGCTGGCCCTGACCTCCCGCACCCAGGACCTGACAGGCATTTAGGTGGGCTTGAGGCTTGAGACTTGGTCTGGGGGAGAGGTCTGAAGGCATTCAAAGTACAAATGTGGGTCACTTTGGCGGATATAGCAAGAGGCCCGGGCAGCTCTTGTAACTTGGGTTATCCCAAAGCAGACACTGAGACACAGACTTGGTGCAAGCTGTTTATCTGGGAGATGGTCCTAGGAGTCACGGCAGGGGAATGGGAATGGCAGAAAAGGGCAAGAGGCCAGGGCAGGACATCAGTGAACAGATAGGCATGATAAGTGGCTGAGGCTCAACCCTAGCGGGGGTCTTCTGGGAGACCTTGGAATATATCTCTGGGTTGTGCTATCCTGGGGTGAGGAAGCCGGGCTGTTATCTACCAGTCCTGCCCTGCAGAGGAGAAGGGACGCTCCTGGGCCTGCTGCTATGGCCCTAGAAAGCCCTCAGGGAAGCCAGTGGCATGTTCTGGAAAAGTGGGTGCCAAGAGGGCATGGTCCAGCCTGGGGCATGGACAGCATCTGCTGTAGTGCCATCTCCTGGAACAAATCTTTTCTTACAATCCTTCAAGATGCCCCTACTCAATACCTGCTCTGTTCCTGGCCCTATGCAGGGCACTGGGGAAACAGAAACAGGAACAAATCAAACACTGCACTAGTCCTGAGGTTTGGTAGAGAAACAGATCAGTGAAAAATAGATGTGCCATGAAAAACAAATAAATAAAATAAAAAACTATAGGAACAAGGTGGGAGGCTCTTACTCTAATGCCAAGGGGCATGTGCAGTGATGTGGGGGCTTGGTCTTGAAGGGTAGACTGGAAAAGAGCTGGGAACCATGCCCTTTGCGATAAAATGCACAATTATTTGCGCTTCTCAAGAAGCTCAGAGGGGCGCAGGGCTCAAGTGGGGTTTAAGAAACACTGTGTTCGTTTTCCAGGCATGGAAATAGAGGGTTGGATGCCAGGCAGAGGAGTGCACATCCGAGAAGAGCCTAGCATGTAAGCAGTTAGATGAGAAGGTTAGGAAGGGCCAGCCCGCTGACGCTGGAACATAACATCCTTATTGCTGCCTCCCCTGCCCACTGATGTGTGCTCAAGGAGTCCTGGCGACAGTCACAAAGTCAGGGCTGCAGGGAGCACGGAAACACACAAGTCAGTCTCTGCTTGTCCAGAGCGGGGATTTCACCATGGCCAATCTGCAGACCAGAAGTGGACGATGCAAAATGCCCACACCACATTCCACAGCTAAGAAACCACTTGGGGGTGATGGGCTATTTGAGATTGTCAGTGGTAGGGTGGATTCTGCCAGGCTGGGCACAGAGGTCTGTCTGATGCCCCAATTGGGCCTATCAATGGTGGAGTGGGAGAGAGGGATATTCAGTACTCTTTAGGAGTTCTGATATCCCATCTCAGATAGACCCAGCCATCTCCCCAAGCCATGCCTCGAAAGTGCACTGAGAGGGTGCAGATCCTTAAGGGTGTTGTCCTTCCAGACATGCATAGTGGCCTGAGCTCCAACTCCAGCATGACCACGCGGGAGCTCCAGCAGTACTGGCAGAACGAGAAATGCCGCTGGAAGCACGTCAAACTGCTCTTTGAGATCGCCTCAGCTCGCATCGAGGAGAGAAAAGTCTCTAAGTTTGTGGTAAGCAGAGATCGGGAAATGGTGGAGCCTCTTTCACTCTGCTTCCTTCCCGGCCCTGAATAAGTCTTGTGGGGCCTCAGGTTTCCCAACTATGAAATGGGTCAGCACACTTCAGGCTCAGCACCTGCTAGGGTCTGTGAGGATTCGAACCATGGAAGTCATGCTTCTTGGTCCCAAGAAGGAAATAGCCCAGTTTAATCCCATCTTATCGGGTGTCGGTCACCTGTGTCCTTTCTTCACCAATTTTGCCATATCCCTGTATCCATTATAATTATTACTACTTATTTTTTCTTTAAATTGGATCGCTTTTTAAAAACACAAAGTACATTTATTTCAAAGAGAAATACCTTAAATGGAAAACCAATATCACATGGCACAAAGAAAAAGTAACATACTAGAAATGTCGAAACAAGGAAAATCAATACAAGGAAAGCTATGCGCTGTTATTAAATTCTAGCTGGGTACTGTGACTTCAGGAAAGCCCTGCGCCTGGGGATTGCTCTCCCTGTTAGACTGGAATTTTAGCTTGTGTTAAGGAGATGTTAAAGACTGCCTAAGAGCCACACTTCATCCTTCTCCTTCACTTATCTGGGACCAGGATAAATAACGAAGCTGCCACTGAATGCCAATGGCATGCTGGGCACAGCTCCATGTGGTTTCAGTGCATTAACTCATTTAATCCTCACCGGGTGAGGTAGGCACTATGCCTCTCCTTGTTTTATGAATGAGAAAAGTGAGACTCGGAGAGGTTAAATTACTCATCTAAAACAACACAGCTAGACCATGGTGGGACTGTAATTATAACCCATGCAATCTGGCTCTGGAGTCAGATGCATGGGTTATAATTGCCCTTAATATATAATTGCCTGTAATCAGGATTCTCTTGAAAGAGAATTGAAAAGGGATGATTTTCTTACCATATAACGGCATCACCAGTGTACCTAAATGATGTTATATTGTACCTGAAACTAGCTCCCAAATGTGAAACATTTGGAAAACACAGCATCTCAGTTCAGAAAAAGGAGGCCCAGTTTTAGCAAGTAAAGCCAAGAGGGACCCCAGCAGCCTGCAGAGCAGGACCCTCTGCCCTTTTTCCTCCCAGATGTCCCCACTTTGCTGTGTTGTTGTTCCAAGGTTGACTCAGCTGATGTCAATAGTAATTTAAAACACAGTGGCTCAGGCCTGTAATCCCAGCACTTTGGGAAGCCCAGGTAGGAGGATCGCTTGAGCTCAGGAGTTCAAGACCAGCCTGGGCAACACAGCCAGACCCCATCTCTAAAAAATAAAAAAAACAAAATCAGCCGGGTAGTGGGTGTGCCTGTAGTCCCAGCTACTCAGGAGGCTGAGGTGGGCGGGTCACTTGAGCCCAGAAGCTCAAGGTTGCAGTGAGGTATGATCGCATCACTGTACTCCAGCCTGGGTAACAGTGCGAGACCCTGTCTCTAAAATTTAATTAATTAGTTAATTAATAAACAGAATTGCATATAAGGATCGCCCGTTTTCAGGGCATGCTTTACACCGGCCTGGTTAACTTTACTCTCGGGGTACTGCGTCCACCGCAGCCCCCGCCAGGAGGTGGCCACGGCTCTCTCTGGTTGTGCCCTAGGTGTACCAAATCATCGTCATCCAGACTGGGAGCTTTGACAACAACAAGGCCGTCCTGGAACGGCGCTATTCCGACTTCGCAAAGCTCCAGAAAGCGCTGCTGAAGACGTTCAGGGAGGAGATCGAAGACGTGGAGTTCCCCAGGAAGCACCTGACGGGGAACTTCGCGGAGGAGATGATCTGCGAGCGTCGGCGCGCCCTGCAGGAGTACCTGGGCCTGCTCTACGCCATCCGCTGCGTGCGCCGCTCCCGGGAGTTCCTGGACTTCCTCACGAGGCAGGAGCTGCGCGAGGCGTTCGGCTGCCTGCGGGCCGGCCAGTACCCGCGCGCCCTGGAGCTGCTGCTGCGCGTGCTGCCGCTGCAGGAGAAGCTCACCGCCCACTGCCCCGCGGCCGCCGTCCCGGCCCTGTGCGCCGTGCTGCTGTGCCACCGCGACCTCGACCGCCCGGCCGAGGCCTTCGCGGCAGGAGAGAGAGCCCTGCAGCGCCTGCAGGCCAGGGAGGGCCATCGCTACTACGCGCCTCTGCTGGACGCCATGGTCCGCCTGGCCTACACGCTGGGCAAGGACTTCGTGTCTCTGCAGGAGAGGCTGGAGGAGAGCCAGCTCCGGAGGCCCACGCCTCGCGGCATCACCCTGAAGGAGCTCACCGTGCGAGAATACCTGCACTGAGCCGGCCTAAGACCCTACAGGGACGCTGGAGATTTGGGGTCATCATGGCTCATGGTGGGCTGTTTGGGGTTCTTCTTCTTCTTTTTTCCTTTTTCCTTTTCTTTTTTGTTATTTGAGACAGTCTTGCTCTGTCACCCAGGCTGAAGTACAGTGGCTCAATTATGTCTCACTGCAGCCTCAAACTCCTGGGCACAAGCAATCCTCCCACCTCAGCCTCCCAAGTAGCTGGGAAACAGGTGCACGCCACCACACCAGGCTAATTTTTAATAATTTTTTTTTTTTTTTTTTTGTAGAGACAGGGTCTCTCTGTTGCCCAGGCTGCTCTCAAACTTCTGACCTTAAATGATCTTCCTGCCTCAGCTTCCCAAAACACTGGGGTTACAAGTGTGAGCCACCACCCCTGGCCTGGGGTTCATTGTTAATGGGAAAAGCCATTGGGGGCTCTAACTCGCTGGGTGACTTTGAACAAGCCTGTCCTCTGGTCCTCAATTTCCCCATCTGTATCAGACAGAGATGCTCCTGGGACCCCTTGGAAGCCTCCGCTTGTGTGCCACGTCCCCTTGATGCCAGGGCCATTTCATCTCCAAAACACAAACCCAACTGCCAAAAACATCCAGACCAGTGTCCACCCCACCAGTGTCTTTGTGGGAAGCTGGAGGAGAAGTTTACCTCGCACATTCTAGACAAAGCTTAGTCCATTTCCTTGAAGACAGTTCTCTCCAGCTGCTCCAAGGCTTTTCTCTCTGTTCCTTCCACCTCAGAATTGCTTTAAAATATTCCCATCCATTATCCTAATACTATCCTAGTATTCTAGCCCTTCCCCCTTACCATGTAGACCTGATGAAGCAAAACAAATCTCACCTACTGCCCTCAAGAACAGCCTCTACACACACACACACACACACACACACACACACACACGGTGGGAGTTGTATGCCATCCTTTTGAAGGGTGGGAGGACCCTGGGCCAGAAAGCAATAATGGCATAAGATTCTGTGATACAAGGCATTTTTGGCAAGGGAAGTTGCCAACAATTTTTCTGGCTGGGATGGCATAGCACATTGTCTAGGGGTGGATCTTCATTCATAAGGCAGCTGTTCCCTGAATGGCTTCCCTGGGTTATGTAGAAACAGCCCTGGGAGGAGTTGATACAACATACTTAATGGGGCTTCTGTGTAGAAGAGACTGAATCCTCAACACTGCCCCTTTTGAGGATCTGTGATCCTGGAACCTCTCTGATGGACTGGGATACCCTTGACTGAGGTCTGCTGTCTGGAAAGGACACCACAGGCCCAGAATGAAGGGGCATCTGGACCAATGACCTAGATTCAACACAGGGCTTGGAGCTGGTGGTACAGGCTGGTTTTGGCCCAATGTGTGTTGGAGGCTGGAAGCCCCTGAAGACCTAAACTGCCTGGATGAGCTCATTAGGGTGCATTAAAGAGTCTGTAATTTGGGAACCTTAATGTGCGGCACCACTTAAGGGGAGGGACTTGGCCCAGCAAGTGATCACTCTAGAATTGGACAAGTATACACTAGACTGCACCAAAATCTGTTCAACAGCGACACCTTGTGGTAACAACTGTAGACGCCCCATCAGGCTTGATGGGAGACTAGAAACGGACTTTCTTGTGTTTGGACGGCTATCCCTCAAATCTCCCAATCTACTCTAGGGAAAAGACACTTCAAGTGAGAGATATTGGACTTCTTGAAAATCTAGGCCTATGGAAAATTAAAGTGTTAAATGGAAAAATTAAAGAGCTACGAGTCTATTTGTAATGACAGAACAGATTATATTGCTTTTGTCAGTTATTTCTTCAAATCTAAAATGCTATCAACTCTAAGATGCACCAAATGTTTACTAAGAAAAAAAATACCCAACATGAACAGTTTAATTCGGTATTCCAGCAAAAAAACCCTGGAAAACCAAAGAGTTAGACCCCTGATATAAGGATTAATACCAAATAAACCTGTTGTACAGGAGGGGACATTAAGAAAATTCACACAAATCAAACTTGGCACTGGGTGGAGTACAGGGAACTTCCTCTAAGAGTCTGAAATGCAAGCTGGCACTCACCCATGTTTTAGGGCTGAATACACGCAGCGTGGTCCAAAATCCCTCAAGTATAGAAATCATGTTAAAGTGGTCTCAGATGGAGGTGTTCCAGGGGCCTCAAGACCTGGAGATCTTCAGGTCTTCCCTGGGACTGAAGGATGTCAGCATCAAGCCAGGCCTATAAGGAGTGTAGGATCCCATTGAGTTCAGAGGTGCTGAAATGTGAAAAAAAAGAGTGCATCTCAAAATCATAGATAGATGATATGTGTGTGGGGTGTGTGTGTGTGTGCTGTGCACAGAGAGAGAAAATACTTCTATGGGAGTAAAGGAGCCTATAGAATCACATGGGGGGCTCCCCATCAGTACCTCTGAAGAGGGGTTGGCTTCCCACACAGTGCACAGGAAATGGATTTATTCAGGCTTCCCAAAAAGGGACTGGCCACACGGGGCAGCTTCAGGACCATCACCTTGCCTCTTCCTGATGACACTCAATGCTGCCCCTTCCTCGTGCTTCTGGCAGCCTTGGCCTGAGGGTCCATGGGAGTTTCTTCTGGCCATGGACATTGCATCTTCATCCACTACAAGTTGTCTGATGGCCTGGGATGGCCCGCCACAGTCAGCTCCTCCTGGAATCTCCCATATGCTGCAGCAATTAGAGCCCACTCATTCCTTGGGTTCCTGGAACAAGTCCTTGAATTCCTCAGGCCCTCTCCTCCAGCAAGCTTTCCGCAGGGCCCACTGCCACCCCACCAGGGCACCCCACCTCCCTTGTTTGCCTGGGCCCTCTCCCACGCCACCTGTATTAGTCCTTGTTTCTAGGAGACTTTAGAGTGGCAGCAGCTGGGACTGAACCTTCTTCTCCTGACCCCCCAAAAGCTGGGTCCACAGGAGAGGTGAGGAGTACCTGACCTCCATACCCAGGAGGGAGCCTTGTTAGGAACACAGAATTTCAGGCCCAACCCTAGACCTGCTGAATCTACACTTTAACAAGAGCTTCCCCTACTGCCACAGGTGGCTCTTACCTGCGTACCTCAAAGGTTGAGAAGCCCAATGGTGAACTGACTTGAAGGCACCTCGATGAAAATCATCCACGGAACTGGGCCGTCTGTGGTCCTGGGTTCATCCCCATCCTTGTCTTCTCTCCACCCGGGCCCTCTACCGTACAGGTGTCCCATCCCAGGGGACTGCAGATGGGCCCACCATGCCAGCCTCACAATCATACCTGCAAACCCACTCTGGGCATTTGGCCTGGAGCTTAAAGGCATTCATTCCAATGAAGCCCTTCTCCAGCAGCCACTCCCCGCCACTGGCTGTGACAGAGTCCTGGGGTCTCCTCTTTGAGCTGGGATTAGGCATCCTCATGAGACCCTGTCCCCTGGGATGCCGACAGGTCCATGCCAAGCCCACAGTTGAAAACAAGCTCTGCATACAGCTCCCTGTATGGTAAAAGTCAGGGCTCCCCAGGCCTACTGTGTGACCAGGCACTGTCGGGCCATTGATAGCACCGTCAGTCCAGCTCTGCTCGGGATATGTTCCTATCCCATGTCTCAGTTGAGGAAAATGGGATCATTTGTAACATTGTAATCTGGGGGGGTTAAGTGACTTGCCCAGGGTTACACAGCTAATAGCTGGAGCATGAAATTAAGCCCAGGTTTTAATTTGACCCAAGCCCTATTTTCCTTGCTGAGCCCCACATTAAAGGATGTGGAGGAGAGGGGAAGGGGTATGTCCCTGGTCCCCTCACTGAAATGGGTCCTTGATATGGTTTGGATGTGTGGTTGTCACCTCCAAATCTCATGCTGAATGTGACTCCCAGTGTTGAAGGTGTGACCTGGTGGGAGATGTTTGGGTCATGGTGGCAGGTCCCTCATGGATGACTTGGTGCCCTCCCCGTGGTAATGAGTGAGTTCTTGCTCTGTTAGTTTATGTGAGAGCTGGTTGTTTAGAAGAGCCTGACATCACCCTTGCTCCCCTTCTTGCCATGTAAGTCATGAGCTCCCCCTTCCCCTTCCACCATAAGTGGAAGCTTCCTGAAGCTTCACCAGAAGCAATGTCGTGCCATGCTTCTTGTACAACCTGCACAATCGTGAGCCAAATAACCCTCTTTTCTTTATAAGCTACTCAGCCTCAGGTATTCCTTTATAGCAATGCAAAATGGACTGACACGCCCTTAAAGGTCATTTTACTCATCTCTGTTTACAGATGGGAAAATCAAGGGCTGGAGAGGTGACCCGCCCAGGGTCACACGGCGAGACAGGGACAGCACCAGGACCAGACCTGAGATGTCCATGTCAAAGTGACATGCTCTGAGAGGCAGCACACACAAAATAACCCTGCATTCAAATTCCAGGAAGCCTTTAGGGGTCACCCAGCTGGGCCTGGGGGTGCAGGGTCAGTGCTGAGTCCTGGGCAGGGCCACTGGCCTCTCTGAGCTTCCTGGCTCCAGGCTGGGAGGCACAATGCAGGGGGGACTGTGGCCCCTCGGCCTGGCATGCCCTTAGCTCTGCTCTCTAGTGGCTGTCCCCGTAGCTCTGTTTTGGAGCAGCAAAACCAGTTCCACCTGCTGGTAGGGGTAGGTTGGCTCCCAACATGTCCCCAGTGGGCCTCTCTTGGGCTCAAAAGCCAAGCTGTGCCCAGTCACACCTCCAAATGCTTCCTGGCCCCCATGCAGCAACTGCATTTAGCTGCCTTCCCAGAAATTCCTCCATGCTTATACAGCCCTTCCCTCTGGGGCCCAACAATGCCACAGCCTGTTCTATCAACCACCAGCCGTTTTCCTTTGAGCAGTCTCCTTTTACTTATGCACATTTACTTGAAAAAGAAACTTCCTATTACTATCCAAAATGGAAACTCAGAATCACTTGCTATAATTAGAAAGTAGCTACAAAAATAAACACAATGAAACCGATCACTGTTATTACACCCTAACCGGCTTTTACCTGAGACAGGCCCTGAGCCTGAGGCTGATGGTAGACTTTTGTTAAGGGAGACAGACAGACACAGACAGAGAAATAAGCATTAAAGACCTGCAATCACCAAGCTGAGATTTCTCTTTGATTTACTCAGAAGGACTGGAAAATGTTGTCCCACGAAAGGAGGTACATTTCTCACCACGTAGCGCTGATCCTCCCGTGTTGCCTGTGCGTTGCTGCAGACCATCTGGGGTCTTGCCCAAGTGTCCTGAAGACTTTGCTCCCTGGCTTCCTGGTCCCCAGGTCGTGTGTTCAGCCCTGTGTGCTCTCCAGCTCCTAAGTCGTGGGCCTGGTTTCAGCTTTGATTGCCCACTCTTAGCTTTCAATCCATAGGCTCCGGCTCCTGACGCCACACCCTGATATCAAGACCCTCAGATGGAGTAAGTGTTCTGAGCTGGTTGAAGTCTGGAGCCGCAGTATGTCCTTGAGTGGGTCCCCCCATCCTGCCACCCATCTAGCTGTTGCCCCCATGGTAAGAGCAAGAAAATGCCCTCCTCTCCAAAAGTCCCTGCACCAAGCCCCCATCCCAGTCAGCTCCCAGGTTCGGCCCCCTCACTAGCTCCAGGCTGGGAGGGACAGTTCAGGGTGGACTGTGGCCCCTCAGCCTAGCATGGCCTTAGCTCTGCTCTGTAGTGGCTGTCCCCATCGCTGGAACTGTTTTGGAGCAGCAAAACCAGTTCCACCTGCTGGTAGGGCTAAGATGACTCCCTACACATCCCCATTATGTTGGTGTTGGGAGCCGTGATCTAACTGCTCGTTTTCTCAATAACCAACCATCCGTGGCATTCCTATGTCCCAGGCCTTATCTAGAGCTGGGGATACAGCAGTGACCAGGACAGAACTGGTCCCCGCCTCATGGAAGTGAAGTGTCAGGAGGCCTTTCCCAGAGCAAATGGAAGCTGACACAGAATGGTGTCCTCAGCCAGGTGGTCAGGGAAGGCTTCTCAGAGGAGGCGCTGTTCAAAGAATTACAGAGCATACAAAGGAGCTGGCCCTGGGAGCACAGGGAGGGGAAAATTTTAGGCAGAGGGATAGCAGGAGCACAGCCCTGAGGCAGGAAACCACCCCCCCACCACTACCCTCGGCATCCTCAGTTCTGGTTTGCACCTAGAAACAGGACAAGTCCAGGACACACCCGGCCTGACGTGTCACCCTGGCTGTGCCAGCTGAGAGAGTGGGCTCCAGGCACTAACAGAGAAGCCTTGCAAGGCAGATCCATGCACCGCCTGCCTCCAGTTACTGCTAATTACAAAGGAAATGAGCTGGGAGCTTGTGTGTGGGCCGTGCAGGCCCTTTTGGTTACAAGCCACAAAAACCCAGGTTAACCTGAGGAGGAAGGAATTTATTATCTGTAAAGTCCAGGAGCAGGCTAACTTTACACCAAGCAGGATCCAAGGACCCACACTTTGTCATCTCATGTCTCTCTCCCTTTCCCACTTTCGCTTTCTCTGTCTCTTCTTAGTTCTGCTTTCTTCTGCTGTGCCTTTGCTCTCCAGAGCTCTCTCCTGGCAGTGACAAGATGGCTGCAGCAGCTCCAGCAACCTCAGAGGACTCCCCCATCCAGGGTCCTTGTGAGCTCCTCATCTGTAGGATGTGCAGTAAACACTCACATGTCCTTTCCTGAGGAAAGGGGTGGGGGCCAAGGGGCAGCCTCTACACCCTCACAGTGCAGCAACCTTAGTTAGCTCACCCATCAGGGCAGACGTGGGCAGAAATCATGTTTTGGCATATTGTTTTATAATCTGCTTTTTAAATTGTCACTATATATTACGAGCATTTCCCTATAATATATAATATTCTTCCACATTCTGTTTAATGGTTTCATTGTATTCTAATGCATATTCTATAGTTATTTTAACCCCCCCACAATGTTACAAGATTTCCTTATTTGGGGCAACACTGTTGCAAACACTGCAAACACTTAGACCCATATGTCCTTTTTGTGTGCACTCTTATGGCAACTTCTAACGGTGGCATTTCTGAATCATAGACACTTTTTTGACTTTTACATATTTTATTTTTTTAGTTGACAAAAAGTGTACGTATTTATGAATCATAAACACTTAATGATTTTGCTATTACTTAATTTTTCTCTCTTCAGAAAGGCTGTATTCACTCCTCCACCAGCTAAGTGTGAGAGAGGCCCTTGAACTTTGCATAACAGTGGCTGTCAACATTTTAAACCTTTTTTTTTTTTTGAGATGGAGTCTTGTGCTGTGGCCAGGCTGGAGTGCAGTGACAGGATCTTGGCTCACTGCAACTTCTGCCCCATCGTTCAAGTGATTCTCCTGCCTCAGCTTCCCAAGTAGCTGGGATTACAGGCGCCCGCCACCACGCCCGGCTAATTTTTGTATTTTTAGTAGAGACGGGGGTTTCACCATGTTGGACAAGCTGGTCTCGCACTCCTGACTTCAGGCGATCTAAACTATTTTTAATGGTTTAATCTTTTTCCCTTTCCACGGAGCACGTCTGGAGAGACCGAGAGGATCTGATCCTGCAATTTAAAAAGTAGGCAGCAGATGGCGCTGTCGCCTCGGCGGCTCCGAACGCATCCCCGCGGTGCAGGCGGAAAGAGCTGAAACAGCTGGGCAACCGAACCTTTCTCCAGGCTTCTGAAAGCCCTTAGACGGGATTTGAAATCATGCTGCAAAGAAAGAGCTTTGCTGCCTCTATAACCTCTCCCCAGCAAGTGTTGGTGGGGGGTCCCCGGGCGACCTCCACTTGGGGTTCGGGACCTCAATCCTTTTCTGCCCCTCCATCTTCTTCCCTCAGCCCGGAGGCCCCAAAAGGCGGAGGCCGCCGCCCTCCACCTCCCACAAGCGGAATCCGCAGGGTTTCACAAGAGAGGGCGCTGCAAATAACCAGTATCGGCGCCCCCAGCAGCAGGGTCGGCCAAGGCTCCTGGGAAAGGGCTTAACTGCGCTTCTCTCAGTCTGGGGGAAGAGGCCCTTCCCCAGTAAGACCCTCGCCACGTCGCTTTCCAGGGGTAGAGATTGAATGCCCTGCTCCTCCCAGATCCCATCTCCCACGTTTTCAGGACCCAGATGGCGTGGGGGGCTCCCCATCCATCTGCCTACTGAACTGAGGGAGTGGGAAGAGGACTCCCAGGGGATGCCACTAGTGACCTTTTAATTCACCAGTAGATACACAAAGCTCAGTATAGAGACTGTGGGTAATGTGGGTTGGATAAATAAGTAAAAGAAAGGAAAATGGAAGGAGGCTGGGAGGAAAAGAAAAGAGAAATGACATTCCCTGCTTGTTAGAGTATAAATGGTACAACCACTTAAGAAAACCATTTGGCACCATCCCTCAAAGCTGACCGTAAACTGCCCTATAAGTATCCAGCAATGCTGCCCTTAAGAATATACCCTATAGACAGGCAAGCATGCTCAACAAAAGACATGTAGCAGAATTGCACAGCAGGAACTATTCCTAATACTGTCCCCTAGCTGGAAACAACCCAAATGTCTGCGAACCATAAAACAGAGAAGTGAATTGTGGTATTCTTATGTGGAACATGAGGCAGTTATGAAACAAGCTATGCTTGGACACAAGGAAGTGGACGAACCTCACAAGAGACTGCGTGAAACAAGCCAGACACAGACTGATGCAGCTTGTGTGGTTCCACTTCCTGAAGGTCAAGGACAGGTCAGATTCAACCAGAGGGCTGAAGGATGATTGCTTAGATGGCAAAACTCCTGTACTAGGTTCTCCAGCGAAAAAGAGCCAAGAGCAGAGCTAGATATGGATATGGACATATAGTATATGTCTATATATTTGCATATAAAGAGATTTAGTATAAGCGATGGGCTCCTACAATTGTGGAGGCTGAGAAGTCCCAGCCTCTGCCATCTGCAAGCTGGAGACCCAGGAAGGCCGGTGGTGCAATTTGAAGGCCTGAGAGCCAGCAAGCTGACGGTGTAGATTCCAGTCCGGGTCTGCAGACCTGGGAACCAAGAATGCTGAGAGCAGGAGATCCAGGCTCCAGCTCAGTGGGCAGAGAGGAGGCAAATCCAACCGTCCTCTGCCTTTTTTGTTCTGTACGGGCCTTCAGTGAATTGGAAGATGCCCATTCACATGGGCCTCACTCAGGCCATCAACTCCATTGCTAATCTCTCCTAGCAGACATACCCAGAAATAATGTTTAATCAGACATCCGGGCATCCTGTGGCCCAGTTAAGCTAACATTAAAGTAACCATCACAACTCCTGAAAGAAAAAAAAGCAGAAAGGGTTACTCTAAAAGTTGAGATGGTGGTTATCACTTCCAGGGGGTGAGGTTTTGATTGGGATGGGGACAGTGGGGAGTCTCAGTTCTTACTCTCAGGTGATAGTTATGAGTATTTGCTTAATAATAATTTGCTAAGCTGTATACTTTTATGCACTTTTCCCTGTGTGTTATATTTCACAATAAAAATATCTTAATAGGCTGAGTGCAGCAACTCACACCTGTAATCCCAGCACTTTGGGCGGCTGAGTTGGGAGGCTCACTTGAGGTCAGGAGTTTGAAACCAGCCTGGCCAACATAGTGAGATCCTATCTCTACAAAAATAAATTAAAATTTAAAAATGTTAAAATTGGTTGGGTGTGGTGGCTCACGCCTGTAATCCCAGCACTTTGGGAGACTGAGGCAGATGGATAACCTAAAGTCAGGAGTTCGAGACCAGCCAGGCCAATGTGGTGAAACTGTCTCCCTACTAAAAATACAAAAATTAACTGGGTGTGGTGGTGGGACCCTGTAATCCCAGCTACTTGAGAGGCTGAGGCAGGAGAATTGCTTGAACCCAGGAGGCAGAGGTTGTGGTGAGCAGAGATCGCACCACTGCACTCCGCCTGGGCGACAGAGTGGGACTCCATCTCAAAAAAAAAAAATTTAAATTTAAAAATATGAATATTTGAATAAAAGAATTAATGGGTGCATCAAATATATATTCAATATTTATTAGGTACCAAGTACGACGGCAGTCAGAGCTGGTATTTGAACCTGAGGCTAGCATGGTGTTCTGACTCCAAAGCCTCAGATTCCCTAATCTACAGGAAAGAATCAGGAATAGCAAGCAGCTATCGGGGCCACGAGATCCTCACAGGCACCTCCTTAACATACCAGTGTGTGGTGAATTGCAGAGATGGCCTGGATCTTCATCCCTCCTTGTCTTCATGCTGTTTGCCACACACCTTTATAGTTCTTCTCACTAAATAGGTAGGGTTCATTTCCCCACCCCTTGAGTCCGGGCTGTCCTGGACACTGGCTTTGCCCCATGTCATGTGGCAGAAGGGACAGTGGCATCAGCTCCAGGCCTTGGCCTCAAGAGACCTCATGCATTTCACTTGTCCCCTCGAGCTTCTGCTGTCATTGTGAGAAGAACATGTCCAGAGTATCCAGCTGGAGACACAGGATGAAGTGACACATGGATCTGAGCCAAGGGCAGCTGAGATCCACTGATAGCCAGCCCACTCCGACATGTGGGCAAACTCAGGCAAGATCAGCCAATTCTCATCCATGTGTTTTGTGAACTCAAATCAGATGTTATTGTTGTTTCCAGCTACTGAATTTTGGGGCTGTTTGTTATGTAGGAATAGCTAGCTGATACATTGTCTGTAAACAGTAGTGAGGTCTGGGGATGTGTTGGCATAGGGTTCCTGAAAGGACCTGTCTGGGATAGGGAGTGATCAGCACCAGTCTACCCAATGCTCCTGCCTTCCCTGGATTCGCTTTGAGGCTCCAAGCAGCTTCCATGTAAACATAACCACCAATTACTCATGCCTTGTATGTAGAGAGCACTCATACCAGGCCCTGGCTCAGCACCTTATGGACCTGGCCCACTTAACCCTTACAGTGGGCCTATAAGGTAGGCCCTATTACTGCCCCCATTTTACAGGTGAAAAGACTGAAAACAAGAGCTTAGCCCACGGTCACATGGCTTGTAAGAGGCAGAGCTGGGATGTGACTTCAGAGCCTGTGCTTTACCACTGTGCCACCCTGCCCGCCCATCCCAGCCTGCTCTCCTTGAAACCTCTTCCCCAGCTTTGGGATGCCAAGCCTCTGGGCTCTCAAAAGAGGGCCACCTCGTGCCCCTGCTTGCTTTCTCCTCTCTCCCAGGGTCCCCCAGGTCCCCAGCATGAAGATCGCGCTCAGCAGCATTATGCCCCAGAAGATGAAGGCTCCTGTGGATAAACATGAGGCCACTCTCCAGGAAGCAGTCAGCAGAAAGAACGCTTAGTGACAACCTCTAAGCAGGACGAAGGCTGTTGGAAGAGCATTTGTCATTCTGATGGAGAATCTTGGAATATTTGCATTGGAAGGGATTACAGAGCTGCCCCAGTGCAAGGTACAGACTTTTTTTTTAAGCCACAGAGTCTTTTCTTCAAATGGAATCTGATACAGAAGCTCAACATGTAAAAGAGGCCAAAGCCAAGTTTTTCTAGCTGGGAAGCAAGGGAGCTCTGCCTTAGGCCTACCGAGGGTACCCCTAGGCTTTGAGGGTGCTCCATCAAAGCCTGGGGTGCCCTCGGTAGGCCTAAGGCCGCAAAGCCTTGGGGTGCCCTCGGTAGGCCTAAGGCAGAGCTCCCTTTGGGAGCCACTGGGGTGGTTTTGCTGATGGAAAAAGGGCCTCAGGGCCACAGAAGGAATGAGTAGAAGAGCCAAGACTTGAACTCAGATCTCCTGCTTCCCGCCTCTAGGCTTGTTTTCCTATTCCAAGTGTTTAAAAACAAAAGCATGCACCCCAAAAGAAAGATGTAAACCTGATTTCTTTTTTAAACATGAATTTTTCAAAATAACGCATGTGGAGGCCAGGTACCATGGCTCATGTCTGTAATTTCCAGCACTTTGGAGAGCTGAGGTGGGAGGATCCCTGGAGGTCAGGAATTCAAGACCAGCCTGGCCAACATAGTGAGATGCCATCTCTACAAAAAATTAAAAAATTAGCTGAGCGTCGTGATGTGTGCCTGTAGTTCCAGCTATTCGGGACGCTGAGGTGGGAGGATCACTTGAGCCCAGGAGTTTGAGGCTGCAGTGAGCTATGACTGTGCCACTGCACTTCAGCCTGGGTGACAAAGCAAGACCCTGTCTCAAAAAAAAAAAAAAAAATTCCAGTCATGAGATTTCAGGACCCCACTTCTATAGAGCATCACTGTGTTTAGCAGGAGGTCCACTGAGACCCTTGGCTCTTTTCCTTGGGGGTTATCTCTGGTGACTCCTCTCCCTGCACCTCGCTGCACAGCCCTTGTGTAGCAGGCTTTCCGCAGAGCAGCTGCCGTCAAGACAGCTTTTCCCCGGTGTCTTTGCAGCCTCTTTACTCCAGGGCTACGGTCTGGCTGCAGGGGTCAGTCTGCAGGTGTGATAAGATGCTCCAGAGCATTCCCCAGGTGGGGAGGAGCCAGAGGCGCCTGGGAGGGAGCACTGAACTGCGAGTCATGCATTAGATGTCTCTGGGTTTTTCCTGCCTAGCTCTTTCTGGAAATAGTAGCTGGTTATTCTTCTTCAGGAAGACACCCCTCCCTGATTTCATTCCATGGAGTTTGGGTGGACTGGAGCACCAGCTACCCTTGGGCCAGTCCCTCTGCTTATTGGGCCTCCCTTTCTCTACTTGTAGAGTGTATGTTTCCTGGGGCTGCGGTAACAGACACAAACTGAGAGGTATACGCAAGTTCTGGAGACTAGGAGTCTGAAATCTACGTGTTGGTGGGGCCATGCTCCCTCTGATGTTTTAGGGCAGAATCTGTTCCACGCCTCTCACCTGGCCTCTGGCAGCTTCCAGCAACCCTTGGGGTTCCTCGCTGTGTAACTGCTTCACTCCTGTCTCTGCCTCTGTCTTCACATGGCCTTCTCTCTTCCATGTGCTTCTGTGCCCGAATCTCCCTCTGATTTTAATTTTTTTAGAGACAAGGGTCTGGCTATGTTGCCAAGGATAGTCTTGAACTCCTGGCTCAAGCGATCCCCCTGAGTAGCTGGGATTACAGGCATGAGCTACCATGCCCAGCAAATTCCACGCCCAGCAAATTCCTCCCTTCTTATAAAAACACCAGTCACCGGATTAGGACCCACTCCAAGCCAGTATGACCTCATTTGAACTTGGTTACATCTCCAAAGACCCTATTTCCAAATAAGGTCACATTACATATACTAAGGGTTAGGGCTTGAACATATATGTACAGGGAACACAATTCAACCCACAACAGAAGTGAAAGGTTGTCCTAGGCGCATGCCCACCTGACGTCCCCGGATTTTGTGAAATAAGTGATGTTTCAGGGACTGAACCAAATGGTAGTTGATCCAGACTAATCCACAGTGTCCAAGCTCTCATCCTTTCCCAGAGGCCCCACAGCACCCTGTCTGGGCCACTCTTAAAGCACAGATCCCTTTCTACTTCCTTTCCCCTATTAGAGGGCAGGATGGGTCTGTTTCACTCCTTATCCATTGGCCCCTGGACCCACATCCGGGGGTGGCAGAGCAAACACCAGGCCTTGAATCCACCTCCCAGTCTTTTCAGTCCTACCTTCCAATATGGTCTGACTCACCCCGTCCCCGCCTCCCCAGTTCCACCCCACCCAGGCGCCACTGCCCCCCAACTCTAACATCTCCCTCACCATTTCCTTCCTGCCTTGCCTCCTCCAATCCACTCTCCACACAGCTGTCAGAGAGCCCTTTCAAAACGATAAATGGATCATCTCACTCCCTGGCTCAAAGCTTCCGGGGAATTCCCCTCATTCTTTGCATAAAGTCCAAGCTTCTCTGCTCAGCCTCCACACCTGCCCTCATCTGGCCCAGACGACCTCTCCCACCTGTGTCTGCCCTCTTTTTTTTGTTTTGTTTGTTTGTTTGTTCGTTTTGAGACAGAGTCCTGTTCTGTCACCCAGGCTGGAGTGTAGTGGTGCAATCACAGCTCACTGCAGCCTCAACCTTCCTGGCTCAAGTGATCCTCCCACCTCAGCCTCCCAAGGAGCTGGGACCACAGATGTGCACCACCATGCTTGGCTAATTTGTTAATTAAAAATTTTTGTGCGTGTGTGTGCGGAGATAAGGTCTTGCCATGTTGCCCAGGTTGGTCTTGAACTCCTGGCCTCAAGCGATCCTCTGGCCTCCACTCGCCAAAGTGCTGGGATTATGGTGTGAGCCACCACACCCAGCCTGTGTTTGCACTCTTGATCCTCGGAAACACTGACCACTTCTGTGGGGTGACTTGCTCCTGTTGCTCCACATGCTGGCTGCACTGAGG
>NW_012103510.1:3097408-3177797 GCF_000951045.1 Mandrillus leucophaeus
AAGCTCCGCCTCCTGGGTTCATGCCATTCTCCTGCCTCATCCTCCCGAGTAGCTGGGACTACAGGCGCCCGCCACTACACCCAGCTAATTTTTTGTATTTTTAGTAGAGATGGGGTTTCATCCTGTTAGCCAGGATGGTCTCGATCTTCCGACCTCGTGATCCGCCCATCTCGGCCTCCCAAGGTGCCGGGATGACAGGTGTGAGCCACCATGCCTGGTCTGTATCTCCATTTTTAACAAGAGGGAGGCCCCCTCCTGCTGCTTAGGGCAGGCCATGGTGTCCAGCTAGAATTGACGGCCACGTTGTTTTTCACTGTATGTATTTTTGTGGTGGTTTTTCTTATTGTGGGCTGATACCATTTCTTGCATTGATGGTGGTGACAGAAATGCTCCATATTAAATGGAAAGCAGGGCCAGGTGATGATGGATATGGCAGAAAATGTGAAGGAGGCCTGAGGGAAAGAAGGTAGATTCTGAATTCTGATCCGGCCCCTGATCCAGAATGGATGCTGAGGCTCAGAGAGGGAAGGGACGGGTCTGGAGTCACACACAGTGCCAGGGGTGACGCCAGTTCTCAAGCTCGCAGCCCAGTGCTCCTTCCTCTGACCTTTCAGCTGTACTGGGCTTCGATGCATAATGAATGGAATTCTGAGCTGCCGCTTTACTCCCAGAAACCCCTGCCATCAAGTCCCTCTCCCCAACTCGGGGTCCCTTGGCCCATTTAAAAACCCAGGCTGCTGGTGAGTGTGTAGAATACATCCTTTTTAAGGATACTCAGACAAGCAAGTCTAGTGCCTAGAAATCATGTTTCTGCTTTGAAAACTGCCACCAACTGCCTCTCCCACCTTCTGCTTAGCAAATCTTCACAGGCCGTGTTTTAAATACTCTTCCTCCTTTTGCTATGATCAAAGGAATTGCTTGTTCCCCTGATAGGTGACAAAAGATGTCAGAGAAACAAATGAGAGAATGTGGTTGCAGCCCCCTTTCTTTCTCCTGGAGGAAAGAGAATCGCAAGGCATCTTGGGCTGGGTGGCTTTTAGCATTGAGTAGGGTGGGGGTGCAGAGATAAGGGAGGAGGCTGCAGGCAAGGGCAGAGGAGGGGATCCCAGGCAGGCTGATAATTTGGCACCAGTAGTTGACATCAGTTGGGTGGGCCGCTCAGCCTGTATTTCCGCTTCTCCTGGGCAGAGCTTCCTAATTTTGCTTTAGGGTACCCACCCTTCAGGAGGCATTGACTCCATCCCCAGCCCTGGGGCTGTGTGTGTGACTCAGACCTGGCCATGCGATGGACTTCAAGCTGGGCATGTGACCTAATCAGAACCAAACAGGAGCCATCTTGGGCTTTGTGAGATTGACTGCTCAGAGACAGAGAAGATACCCCTTCCTGCTGGGCTTGGGGTAGGGCTGTGAGCCTGGAGCTACAGGGAGCTTGGCCAAGAGGAACTTCGGAAATGGAGCCAAAAGACGGGGTGGGAAATGGGCAGATGCTGAGTCCTGTCCTGATGATCTCAAACTCCTAGATCAAGCTGCGTCTGACTATGTGAACTTTTTTTTTTTTTTTTTTTTTTGAGACAGGGGCTCTATCTGCCACCCAGGCTGGAGTGCAGTGGCACCATCTCAGCTCACTGCAACCTCTGCCTCCCGGGCTCAAATGATCCTCCTACTCCAGCCCTAAGTAGCTGGTAGCTGGGAGTATAGGCGTGTGCCACCACACCTGGCTTTTTTTTTTTTTTTTTTTTTTGAGACGATCTCAGCTCACTGCAACCTCTCCCTCCCAACTCTTCCAGCAATTCTCCTGCCTTAGCCTCCTGAGTAGCCACCACGCCTGGCTAATTGTTGTATTTTTTGTAGAGACAGCATTTCACCATGTTGTCCAGGCTGGTCTCAAACTCCTGAGTTCAGGCAATCTGTTTGTCTCGGCCTCCCAAAGTGCTGGGATTAGAGATATGAGCCACCATGCCAGGCCTGAACTGCCTTTTTTGCTGAATCTGTTATTTCCTTTCATTTGTGACAAAAGACAATCATTTCTGATGATCTCTTATCACTTGAACATGTATCTTCAGGCACCTCGCCCCCTGCAACAACCCCTAAGGACTTGGAAAATAGTTTTTTTCTACCTCTAGCCACATTTCTAGGCACAATTTCAGCCCCTTCCAGGCTCATCACAGGCCAACACTGGAAGAGTCTCTATTAGAGGCTACAAGTCCAGACTGGGAAACTGAGGCCCTGTGTTGGTCCATTTTGTGTCACTATAAAGGAATACCTGAGGCTGGGTAATTCATAAAGAAAAATGATTTATTTGGCTCAGGGTTCTGCAGGCTGTTCAGGAAGCATAGCCCTGGCCTCTGCGTCTAGTGAGGGCCTTAGGAAGCTTTCACTTGTGGCAGAAGGTGAAGGGGAGCGCGCATCCCATGGTGAGAGAGAGGGCAAGATAGAGACAGTGAGAGACACGCCAGGCTCTTCTAAACAACCAGCTCTCCTGTGAACCTACAGAAAACCCATTCATTACCACGGGAAGGCACCAAGCCATTCATCAGGGATCTGCCTCCAGGACTCAAACGCCTCCCACCAGGTTCCACCGCCAACACTGGGAAATCACATTTCAACACGAGATTTGGACGGGACACACATCCAAACCTTATCAGGCCTATTCAGATGGGATATTACAGAAAGAATTCCTGTCATGGGCCACGCCTTTGCAGTGATCTCAGCCTGGGTGTCTTCCTACCCAGCAGACAGCCTGCAAAAACAAACGATCAAAAGCCCTTGTAACCCTGTGAATCCTGCAACCAATGTCCTTCTCCTTGAACCTGACAGTCCCACTATACAGGTTTGGGAACTGAGCCAGCAGGGACAAGGAACTTCTGGCATGCCTACTGTCACCTCCTTATCCTGACACACACTCAGTGCTTCCTCCTTCACTTTTCAGCCAGGACAGAGGGAGACTGACCACACTGATTATGCTTCCGGATCCAGCTATGCCTGAAGGCCCTAGAGCTAGCTCTTGGATCTTTCCAGAGCCAGTCAATCCTCTTTTAGTCATAAACCACGTTGAATTTGGATTCCGTTACTTGCAACCAAGAGTCCTGATTGTGTAGCTGCCTTCAAGTCTCTGTGGTGCTGTGTGTCTGGGACAAAGACAGCAGTCCTGGAAGTCAGGAAGGCCTGACACAGGGAGATCGGGCATGCCCTGGACCCCCTAGTTATCCCAGTGGGTTACAGGGCCTGGGAGCAGTTGGGGGTGGGGGAAGGTTGGTAGCGTGGGGATGCAGTGAGGACCAGAATGAGCAGGGTAGGGCACCAATGCCAGGGCAAGATGCCTCTGGGAGGGGTGCTGGTTTTCCAAGAACTGGGGACATAGAAGCCTCAGACCAATGATTCTCCAAGTATGGTCCTCAGACCAGCAGCATCTGGGAATTTGTTGGAGATGCACATTCTCAGGCCCTGCCTCAGACCCACTGAACTAGCAGCTCTGGGTGTGGGGCCAGCAAGGCGGGTTTTAACAAGGCCTCTGGTTGCCTCCAATGTTGACTGTTGCTTGAGCACCACTGCCTCAGACATTAAATGAATTAAATATGCTCAGAGAAGAAAGCAAATTATTTAGTATTGAGAACAGATGTGAGGGGCCCAGAGTATACTGTTCACAAGTATCTAGGGGACCCTTCACAGCTACAGAGGCTGGGACAAGGACCCCTGTACTTCTCCCCACAGGCCTGTATCAAGCAAGATGGCAAAGCAAGGAAGGGCCACCACCTCCAAGTCCCTCCAGGCCCATTCTCCTGGGCCTCCTCCTGAGGACCCTCCTCCACCAAGGAGACCCCATACAACAGCCTGCCTTTCCCGGCACACAGAGAGGAGGGGATGGCTCAGGGGTTGTGAGTGCCAGGCAGGGGTTGACCGGATGACCCTGAGCCTGTCAAACTAGGATCACACCAGCCAGATCCCTGAATCCAGCCCTCCCTCTCTAACTCCAGTTCAGAGACTCTGCCTTGTAGTCAGAATGGGCTGGGTTCTGTGGCAGGAACATAAGCCTGCATATAGACAATAACCTTAACTCTCCGTGGCTTCACTCATCACAGGGTACTTCTCATGCTCACAAAGTCCAGAGCAATGCAGGCGACTCTCCAGGATAATTTTTTTTCTTTTCTTTTTGAGACAGGGTGTCGCTCTATTGCCAGCCTGAGTGCAGTGGTGCAGTCATGGCTCACTGCAGCCTCGACCTCCTGGACTCAAGTGATCCTCCCGCCTCAGTCTCCCAAACAGTTGGGACTGATGCCTAGCTGATTTCTGTAACCAAGAGCCTTTTCTTCCATGCAACAGCTCAGCAAACCAGGGTGCTCCTCTCTTGCAGCTGTGCCATGTCAACACGAGGCTTTAGGGGCAGAGAGAACTAAAGAGACACAAACTGGCTCTTAAATACTTTCACCCAGGCACTTCCACTCCCAGCCATAGGCCAGAATGAGCCTCATGATCCCGTGCAGGCAGGAGGGAGCTGGAGCACATGGGGAGTGTGTGGAGAGCCAGTGATCAATATAAATCTCTGTCACCTTTCTTCTGGATGCCACCAGCTGCAGTCCACTCTGCCGCCTCCCATGGGATCACTGCCTCCCAAAACACCTGCTGAGGACTGACCTGATGTAGACCTGGCACTGTGCTCAGCACCAGCTCTCCCATAATGACCAGGACAGACATGGTCCCATCCCATTCCTTAAGGGGCTCATATCAGAGAAGGGAGGGGATTGAACAGACCCTCCTCAAAGTTTCCTGGCCCCCATTTCTGTGTCCCTTTTTTGTGAGCATCACCATCCTTCCTGACTCACAGAATAAGCTTAATCAGTTCTCAACCCTGGAATGAGCCTCAGTTTTCTCATCTGTACAACAGGGATAATAAGAGACTTAACAGAGGTCATCTGATGATCATAAGAAAACGAGTCTCCAATTGGTGCAGCCTAAGTAGCCACCAGGCAGTGGGGCCAGGATTCAAACTCCATCATCTGATTCCATTGCTCCATTCTCTGCTGTGGCCCTTCCTCGTCCTCCTTAGCTGGGTGGGCCCTGTAGAGTTTGCCTCAAACATTGAAGCTTTTGCTAAGAAGGAGGGGATCTGAGAGTCCAACTTCCCGGCCACAGCCAAGGTGAGCCGGGCCTGGCCTTGAGCCAACTTGGTTCCCTGAAGACTGCCTGAACTAGCCCAGCCTGATCCCCAAGGCGTCCCTGGAACTGGCCCTGGCTCAGGGCATTCCAGGAGGGCCACAGCAGCTGTCCTGCAACCCAGGACCCAGACAGGGCCAGCTCCAAGACCCTCACTCCCACCACACTTTCTCCACATGTACATGTGGTCAAAAACCTTACCATGGGACTGGTAAGGCCACCACGGCCACCATTAGAAACCTGATCCCGAGCTGCTGATTAAAACCAGGAGGGGGTTTTAATCAGCTGAGGCCATATGCTATTTAACGGAAGATGAAAGCACGGGTGATAAGCATCATCTCAGAAAGGCTGTCATTAAAGGAAGAGCAGAACAGCAAGAGGCAGCTTTTATCATTATAGCAGCCCCTCGCAAAGCTCTCGTGAGGGGCTTTGGGGAACATCTGGGCTCAGTCTATTATGCAGTACTTAACAATGTCATTGTGTTTGACAACGGCTCCTGAGCCCACGCCATGCTAAACTTCTAAATATACAATTAATGTCTATTAATTATAGTTTTCAAATCAGCAAAATGAGCCTTCATTAACTTAATCGCCCCTTCTATTTGATCAGGAAATTGTACTCTCGGTGTTCATAATCCCCGCATCTGAAACCCCCCTTTGACAGGCGTGTGATGCTTGGCTGACTGTTTTAGGGAAGGCCTGCCTGTCCTCCCCACATCTAGGCACCCCCCTACTCCACCCCCGGCCATGAGATGGGAAGCCACCGTGGGCCTCCGAAGTATTTCAAAGGGTTCGTGAGCAGGCATGAGGTTTGGGAGAGAGCGATGGAAGTGAGGCGGCAGCTGCCATCATGGTACCTGGTCAAGCTGGAGCCCAGCTCAGATGGAATTGGATCTGAACCAGTATGTGTTGGGGGGATGATGTGGAGAGGAAACTACCTCCTGCATCTCTAGGCAGCCCTCCTTCTCACTGTCAGCAGCCTTGGGGATTACTTCGCTGCTCACAACAGCCGGAGGCTTACGGTGTAATTAACCCCATTGCAGTCATGGGCAAACTGAGACTCACAGAGGGAAACGGTTTCCTCGGGACTGCAGAGCTCATTGTCAGCCAAGCTGAGCCTTCAACTCAGCTCATCTAATGCCCAAGATAGGGCCTCACCCTGAGTTTGCATATATAATGGAGGTCACTGTTGTTCAGTGAACTTTCATCCTTTTCTCTCCCCTTAGCAATGAAGAGTGATTCCCTACCCCATGGCTTTTGGGCTTGGCCATGTGACTTGCTTTGTCCAATGGGATGGGAGTGAATGCCATGAGTTCAACCATGTAATTTGCTTTAACCAGTGAGAGAGGAATGAATGCCATGAGCTGGGTGGTGTAGCTTGCTTTGGCCAGTGGGATGGGAGTGGATGCCATAAACTTGGCCATGTGACTTAGTTTGCCCAATAGGATGGGAGTAGATAGGATGAGCTTGGCCATGTGACTTGCTTTGGCCAATGGGATGGGAGTTAATATGATGAGCCTGGGCCATGTGACTTGCTTTGACCAATGGGATGGGAGCAGATGTAATGGGCTTGATGAGGTGACTTCCTTTGGCCAATGGAACAGGAGTGGGTATGATGTCCACCATGGCCCCTTCTTCTTGGGTGATCAGGAGATGTGCAGAGAAGAGGGGTGGGGAGACAGAGAGAGAGAGAGACAGCGAGCAAGTGAGAGAGTCTTTGGACCTAATTGGGTCAAATGCCTTAGACAACTTACACAACTTTCCAGTTTTACCGTCCTCCGCAATAAAATGGACGTGATAGAAAGCCTGCTTCCTAAGATTGCTGTGAGGATGACATGGGCAGTGCTTTGCCTGGAAGGCTGGAGAGTGGCTTTGCCTGGTGGGATTCTGGCACCATAGCATCTCAGAGGGCCCAGAGCAAGGAAGTGGCTGCACCCCAACCCCAGCTCCATGGGTCAGCAAGCCCTGGACTGTTCAAACCCTATTGCAGCCTTCTATAAATGCAGATGTCTTTCCAGTTCTCTCCCCTTGGCTCCAACTTTGTTTCCACTGCCTTATTTTAAGCCTGCCACCTCAACTCATTTATGCCTTAAAGAAGTTTATGGCTAAGTGGGGACAGCAGACAGGCAGCTGTGATATGAGGCCTATGCAGGAGGCCCAGGAGGGGCATCTACCCAAGGCTTGGGGGTCAGGGAGGGCTTCCTGGAGGAGCAGGGTCTTGAAGAAGGAAGGGGGCAGATGTACTAGAGACCCACGGCCACCTGTCATTTCAGCTGCAGCTACTGAGGACAGTCTCACAAGCACAGACTCACCTCATCTCAGCAGAACTGTACCTGGCCGTCCTGCCCATTCCCTGGGCCTTCTCCAGTCCTGCAGGAAGTGAAGGGGCATCAACAGCCCCAGAGACACCCCCAAGACACAGGCTGGGGCCAGTGGACACATGCTCCAGCCTTTCACCCTGCAGCCAGACACCCCAGGGTCACTCTGTCCTCATCCTAGAGGGCCGCTGTCTCTAATGGTGACCTCAGCAAGGCACCTTCATGTCACTTTGTCACCTGCCATCTTGCCTTCCTGCCCCATCACTCCTCTCCTGAGCATCGACCTACCAAAAACCCACCCCCAAGTCTCTGTCTTAGGCCAGGCCTTGGAGAACCCAGACTCGGACCAGGAGCAGCTAGGTGAGAGGTGAGGACAAGCACTGCACGGAGAAGGAGCAGCATATTCTGGGCTGGAAGGGAAAGGAAAATCCTCCATTGTTTAAGGGTTGTCAGGGAGCACGGGGCAGTGAGGCAGAGGGGAAAGGCAGGAAGTCATGGAGGAGACAGGAGACAGGGAGCTAGTGGCTCCTGAGGGCCGGGTCTGCAGGGCTGGGAGCTGAACCCTTGTCCTGAGGGCAGTGAGATGGGTTTGCAGTAGGAAGTGGCATGGTCAGATTGGCGTTTCTGTTTTTGTTTTTTGTTTTGTTTTGAGACGGAGTTTTGCTCTGTTGCCCAGGCCAGAGTGCGACGGCGTGATCTCGGCTCACTGCAACCTCAGCCTCCCAGGTTCAAGCGACTCTCCTGCCTCAGCCTCCCGAGTAGCTAGGATTACAGGCACCCGCCACCATGCCCGGCTAATTTTTTGTACTTTTGGTAGAGTCGGGGTTTCACCATGTTGGCCAAACTTGTCTCAAACGTCTGACCTCAGGTGATCCACCTGCCTCGGCCTTTCAAAATGCTGGGATTACAGGCGTGAGCCACCGCACCAGGCTGTTTTTGTTTCTTTTTAAACAGAATCTTTCCCTGTCTCCCAGGCTGGAGTGCAGTGGTGTGATCTCTGCTCACTGCAACCTCCACCTCCTGAGTCAAGAGATTCTCCTGCCTCAGCCTCCTGAGTAGCTGGGATTACAGGGATGTGCAACCACGCCTAGTGACTTTTTGTATTTTAGTAGAGACAGGATTTCGCCATGTTGCCCAGGCTGGTCTCGAACTCCTGACTCTAGTGATCCGCCCACCTCGGCCTCCCAAAGTGCTGGGATTACAGGCATGAGCCACTGCACCTGGCCCAGATTGGCATTTTTAAAAGTGCTTTTTGTCTGCAGTGTGGGGACTGATGGGAGACAGCATGGCCAGTGGAGGAACTGTCCCCAGGCTGGGGAGAGCCAACAGGAGTCTCCGCTAGGGTATGCTAGGGTAGAGTGGAAAAGGCCTCAGTAACCGGAGTGATGAGGGAAAGAGGAGTCAAGGATGACACCCAAGCTTCTGGTCTGGGTTACCTGGATTGTCTTGCCATCTGCTGAGCTAGGAGCAGGTTTTGGGGTAAGATGATGAGTTTCTTTTGAGGCATGTAGTTGGGACTCATTGACAGCAACCTAGAGACAGTCATGGCAGTGGACGAGATCCCAAGAAGTGAGTCTATAGAGAAGGCCAGGCAGCCAGCACTGAGATCTGAGCAATGCCACTATTTTTAAAACTTTTATTTTGAAATAATTATAGACTCTCAGAAAGTTTCAGACAAAGCCCAGTCAGGTCCCATGTACCAGTTTGATTGCCACCATCTTGAAAGGAGGATTAGACAAATCTGACTGCTAAAAGTGGCCCAGGGATTCTGGAGAAAACCCAACAGGTTTGATATCAGGAAAGCAATTTCACTTACAATTCAGGTTTGACTGCAAGTGAGAGTGGTTGAAACAAGTGAGAAGTTGATTGCTTCCTCATATAATAGTCTAAATACAGGTGTCCAAGCCTGGAATAGAGGTCCTGGTCCTCTAAGTTCTCAGGAACATAGGCTTCTTTCAGCCACTCCACATCTCTAGGGTATTGTCCTCATGGTCCAAAATGGTAGCTGGAATTCCAGCCATCACATCTGCTTTCCAGGCAGCAAAATGGAAGAAGGGACATAGAAGAACAGAGATGACAATAGGTATAAACAACCTTTCTTTTTAAAGGAGATTCCCAGGAGCTGCTACATGACACTTACTGTTGACTAGAGTTTAGTAGCAAAATTTATTTGCAAAGGAGTCTGAGAACTGTAGTCTTTATTCTTGGACTCAAAATCAGAGGCTCTATTACAAGGAAGAAAGAGTGTATCCAGGGGAACAACTAGCTTCCTGTGCACAGAATCCAAGGGCAGAGGGTGTTCTGAAAGGGAAGGCGTGCCAGTATCACAAAAACAATCAAGAAGTCAAGAAAGGTAGCAATGAAATGCCCAGTGGATTTAAGGACAAGAAAGTCCAGTGGCAACTTGGTGAGGATAATGGCAATTAACCATCTGACAGAACCCTTGATTCGGAGTGCCTAATGTTTTCCAGAGTCAGCTTTTGTCCAGTGGATAGGGCAGAAAGATAGAGGTGTTGGAGTTGAGGGTATTGGAGTGCAAATCCAGGCCACAGGTGACAGTATAGCAGCAGGAAGTGGCAATGAAGGAATGAAAGGGACTCCAGGAAGAACCAAGAGGGACTGACTGTGAGAAGGACAGGAACAAGGACAGAAGGAGACGGCAGAGTGTGTGGCTTCCATGGTGTGGCATTTATGGGTTCACAGTGGGGTCCAGGAGTGAGTGGCTACAGAAGAGAGAAAAAGGAGGCCTTTCTGGTGGTGGGGGCCATAACATTGAGAGACTGGGGTTCAGACACCTGCAGAAATCACCCAGGATGCTGTCAGGGTGTCAGGTAGAGGTGAATGCTAAGCTTCTGTGGAGTTTTCCCAGTTACCTCAACACCACTCCCAACTCTGCTGCCAAAAGAACCTGTTTAATGTTCTTGTGGTTGACACCTGCCCCAAACCCTCAATGGTTCCCCCACAGATTCTCAGGAAATGTCCAAACCCCTCACCTTTTTCTTTGCAGTCCTTCTATGATCACCTGGGATGGGTTAGGATGCTTTCAGCTCTAAGCAACAGAAACCCCAAGTAACAGACACTGCCTGTGCCTGGCTTGTATCCCCTGTAGGAATCATTTGTGTTTGCTGGTCCAATTTCCAGCTGCCAGTACCTGCGATTCCACTGAAGCCTATGCCTGTGCACGGAAATAACCCTTGACCAATGACTGACAAGGATGGGTGGATAAATACCTCAGCTCCCTCCCTGTGCTGGTGGGATAACTCTGAGGTATGTTCCACCTGGGCTCCTGGAGTGGAACTTCCCTTCCTTTCCTGCCTCACTTCCCCACTCTCCTCCCTGTCTTTCCCAGGACCACCTCAAAATCAACAACTTGCTCCTGAGTCTTCATCTCAGGACCTCCTCCTGAGAAAAACCAAACAACTAAAGTGCAGATGCTGGATGGTTGCCAGGTTGTGTATAAGTGCTTGCTCAACATCATTCCCGAGGACCCAGGACTCTCTGTCTGTGCTCTGTGATCCTCAGGCTGTAGCAAGATGACCACCACCATGACTTCCTACAAGTTCCTCAACAGACTTCCCTTCAGATCTCATTGGCCAGAATAAGGTCACACATGGTCTTTCCTGAATCAATCACTGGCAAAGGTGAGGGCTTTGCCATGTCTGGCTTAGACGAATCACCTATGGGCAGAAAGGATGATGGGGTCAACTACAGGGACTACACCACCATCCCATCACCTCTTCTAGTATGACTCTACCACTGTAGGTATGTAATATAGTGAAAAGAAAGAGCTCTGTGTTCTCACTATTTCACATTCATTCATTCATTCAACAAGCACATATTGAATGTTGACTGTGTCCCTGCTAGTTCCTGGGGCTGGGGATGTGGGAGACAAGAAAAGCACAGAGGGCTGAATGTGATGGGCT
The DNA here is from genome assembly GCF_000951045.1 of Mandrillus leucophaeus. NCBI lineage: Eukaryota > Metazoa > Chordata > Mammalia > Primates > Cercopithecidae > Mandrillus > Mandrillus leucophaeus. Next base: position 3,108,800 of record NW_012103510.1, read on the forward strand.
CTGGGTGGCAGAGGCATGATCCTAGGGATATCCTGACCCAGCTGTTTTGCTGTCTGAAATGTCCCACCCCACTGTCTTCCCCTCAGGATCATACCTGCCCCCTAGAGCTCCTCTCCTCCAGGAGGCCTTTTCTGATTTCCCCAAACCAGGGGGTTCCATCCTGCCTTGGAGCCCCCTTGGGTGTTCCAGGATGTTTTTCTGGGCTGGCACTGTCTTGGCTGGCTCTGAAGTGCCCTTGCTTGCCCATTACGAGTGACAGTGTTCTTCTTGTTTTCCCCACTGAGGCTCCTAGAGGGAGGGCACTGTGTCCCCAGGGCCTGAGCCACAGCCAGGCAGCTCAACCCTGCAGGGCTGACCTACAGCCTGGGTGGACCCACCCGGCCCCAGTCCCTGCCTCCCAGCACCTGCTACAAGGCTGCCTCCTCCCCTCCCCATGTCTCTCCCATCAATTTCTTATTTCATAAAAATCAATTTCTGTCCCGTTTTTGCCATGTACATAAAAGACTGTGGCATCAATTAGCCTTCGTTCTCTCTCTCCCCCTCTCTTTTTCTTCCTCGTCTTTTTTGGAAACCTCTTTGTAGGGAAAATCTCATATTTCAGCAATTTGCATTATCCACACACTCAGCTTTGAAGTTCTAAGTTATGGTAAGAAAAGGACCCACTTATCTGCCCATAAAAAATGTTCAAAGCTTATAAATTCCCTGAAACAGATGTACATTATCATTGGATTTGCCTTTCTTTTTGCTAGAGCATGCCTAATAGAGTTTCGGCCGCCCCCTGGCCCCCTTCCCCCGCCCCCGTTAGCATCTTGTCTCCACAGAAGCCCGCTCCCCACTGGGCCAGACCGACTTCAAAGGTCCCAGGCTGTCTGTTAGAAGCAAAGCACAAAGTGGGAACATAGGGGCCTTTTAAATCCCCCACGTTTAAGTCAATATCATGCCTCCCTCCTTTCCCCTCTCCTGGCAGAGGGACATAAGTCAGCCCTTCCCTTTCTGCCTTCACGAGAGCCAATTCAGCAACTACCAGAGAGAGGAAATCGGGGCTTCTTTCTCTCCCAGTCTCTCTGTCTTTGCCCTTTCTTTCTTGCCAACTTTTCTTTTTGTTCTTTCCCTCGCTTAAGATGCTCGGCAGCACGGAAGGTAGTGCCGATCCCACGTGTAAGCAAGCAAGCAGATCCTTAAGTGCTTTCATGGGTAAGAATGTAAACAACGTGCATCCATTTGGTCACCGTGGGATCCTACCATGAGAGCCCCCTCTCTGAGCTACTGTTTCCAATCCCTTCTCCACGTGGTGGTGGCTAGAGTGTCACATCCTCTCTGCCCCGACTGACCTTCTAGCTTCCTGATGTGTCTCTTGGGGTGACGAGCAGACTCTCCACCATTCAGGGCCCCAGGTCCTGCCCATTCCGGGCCTCCCCGTTGCCAGCTGCACCGGGCCATACAGGCCTGCACCAACTCATCAAGCGTTCACCCTCTGTCCACCCTTGAGGCCCTTGCACCAGCTGCTCCCTCTAACTTTCCACCTGGCTAATCCTTCCTCACCCTTGAAGTCACCCCCTAAATGTGGCTTCCTGGAGAGTCCCTCTGCAGCCCCCATCTCCATCATGTCCCCTCTGTTATTTCCTCCCATGTCTCCCCGGAAGTTATCGCAGTGGATAAAAATGTCGTTTCTGGGTGGAAGCAGTCCTCCCCACCCACACTAGACTAAAGCTCTGCAAAGGTAGGTAGAGATGATGTCCATTTTATCGAGTGCTGAGCATGGTTCCTGACACATAGTACTTGATCACTAAATCTTCGAAAGTACGGATGAACAGAAAGCCTGGAGGTGAACTTGGCAAAGGCCAGCCAGGCCTGAGCAGGTTCCTTCTGGGCAGGAAGTACCACGTGTGGGTCTCTCTTTGCTCTGCCCACGTCTTGCCCAGAAGCTCAGTTTTGGCAGCTCCTTGCCACTGGAGGGTGGTCACACCACAGAGACTGACCTGCAGTCTAACTAAACTGCTTAGCAAGAGAGAGTGAGATACTCGAATGTCAAATTCTTTCTCCCCAGTGAAGAAAGGAGGGAGGAGGGAAGGAAGGGAAGGCGGAAAGTTTACATGCACCACACTGGAAATATTCTGGCCAGGAATTTCTGGGTCAAATCACAATCAGATGCTGCCTTTTGAGGACAGAGTCAGAGGAAATGGAATCAGGTGATGTTGGCTAAGATGGCCAGGGGCCGGCCCATCTGGAGGGGATCTGGCCAGGGGACTTGAGCCACTCAGAGTCACCTTGGGCCCCTGTACCTAGGTGTGCTGAGAGCCCACAGGCCGAGCCCAGTGACACTATCTGAATATCCCCAGGAGGTTCCAGGTTTTCAGTCTGTCTGCATGCTACCACCCTTCTCTGGTGGCAGTATCAACATTCCAACATGTCTCAGCATTGGGAACCCACAAGAGGGGTGCCCCTTTTCCCATCTATCTTTATGAATTCGATCAACAAAGACCTGTCAACAGCAGGCCATGTGCTAGGTCCAGCTGGGGGCGGGTGGGGAGGCCAAGAATGTGTTGTCCTTCAGTCACTCAACAGACATTGAACTAGCACCTGTCTTTGCTGGGCCTTTGGGATTACAAGATAATTTGGTGAACAAGTGCTTTGGTGGAAATCAAATAATCAGAGGCATCGATAAGTACCTACGGTGGATCCTCACCCTCCGTGGATTCTGTATTGGAGAAATCGCCTATTCACTAAAATTTATCTGTCACCCAAAATCAATACTCGTGGTGCACTCACTTCATTCGTGACATGCGCAGAGCAGCAAAAAGTTTGAGTGGCCCAGCCACATGTTCTCAGCTGAGGTCGAACAAGATGATGCTCTGCTTTCGTGGTTCAGTTCTCGTCCTATACGCAAACATCCTTCTCACAGTCTGTGTAGCATCATGCTTTGTGCATGTTTGTGCTCTGTGTTAGTGATCTGGCTGCCTAAAATGCTCCCCAGGCATGGCGCTGAAGTGCTGTCTTGAGCTCTTAAGCACAGAAGGCTCTGATACGCCTTACACAGAAAATACGTATGCTAGATAAGCTTCGTTCAGTCATGAGTTACAGAGCTGTTGGCTGAGTTCAATGTTAATGAATCAAGAATATATAGTAAATTAGGCATATTTAAACAGAAACACACATAAAACAAGGTTATGCACTGATTGGTAATGAAAATGTTGTGACCAGAAGTTTGCAGGAACCTAACCCTGTATTTCCCCTAGGAACAACAGTTCCGTATGCGCTAACTCACTGTCAGAGGCAACTTTATAAGATGTAATGACTGCAGTGAGCCGAGATCGCACCACAGATCGTGAGACTCTGTCTCCAAAAAAAAAAAAAAAAAGATGTAACTACTGCAATGAGTGAGGATCAACTACAGCTACAAACATGATCAGTACTAGGAATGAAGGGGACCATAGGTTACCCTGAGAGCTTGGAGCACCATCTTGCTGAAGCTGAGGTCTCGGCCACACCAGCAGCCCCAGCTTCCAAAGCTCCCCTTGCCTCATGTGTCCCTGGACTTGGCTGGAGTAATGACAGACAAGGGAGTAGGACTGGTCTTTGTCAATCTGTATCAATGCCAGCAGGCTCCTGGAAAGGGAGGGTCACATGTCTAGCAGCTTCTCCCCAGGGACAGGTGTCAGGCTTGTGTTTAACCCTACCAAGCATTAGCCATGAGTTAGGTAAGTTGCTTAACTGAACTGTAACTCTGTTTCCTCATTGGTTTCCTCTCAAGGCTGTTTCGAGGACATTAGTGAATGTGGGCTGGGTGCACAGTAGGCACTCTGTAAGTGGCAGATATGGCAATGTGGACTCCTCAGCGATCCTGCAGCTTAGGAGTAGGGCAAGGACAGTCCCAGATGCAGGGTACCCAAGCACTGCTCCAGAGGCCACCTCTTTCCTCAAGGAAGGCACTGCTGGGCATGGCTTTCAGGCTGCCCATCCCCACCACTGCCCCTACTGTTTGTAGGACTCAGAGCTGCCACCCTCATGGTCTAGCTTCAAGCCAAGGGCAGTTTCATAATACAAATATGGTACTGAAGGCCAGAGACAGCAGGGGCTTGTCCAAGTTCACACCACAAGTCGGGTCTGGAAGGAATAGAGTAATCCCATCAAACTTGAGAGGGAAAAGTCATGTCCTCAAGTGTTTCTTGAGTGCATAGCAGAGGCGACATGCCACAGCAGCTGTCTCACAGGGGGCTCTGCAGCCAGGGTGGGGGACAGGTACCTTTCATCCATTGGGACTGCACCTCCTTTCCCATGAGCCTTCTGGGGTCACATTCTCCTAACTGCAGCTACTGTTGCTGTTTTAATATCGAGGGCCTATTACGTACCAGGCTTTGTGCTGAATGCTTCATGCCCACTGGATCATTTACTCATAACAGCTCAGTGAGGTAGTTACCCCAATTAGCCCCATGTTAGAGAGAAACACCAAGGCACAGAGAGGGTGAGTCTCTTGTCCCAGGTCACACATCTAGGAAGCAGTAGAACCAGGACTTAGCTCAGGTCCAAAGTCTCACCCATGGGCTGGTCTGCCCATCTTAGCCGAGCCCCTAAGCTGCATTCTCTGGTCCAGCTACTGGATCCTGCAACCTTCTCAAACTCTTTCCATGAAGCCAAGTGCACAGGATCTAGGACATCAGGTCCAGAGAATTTGGCGCCACATCTTCCTGAACCTGCAGTTGGGCAAGGACCAGACTCTAGCCTGAACAGTGAGATGCAGCCCAGAGAAGTAGGAGTCACAGACAGAGCCTGGCCTGAGGCTCCTACTGAGACTGTCCATGTGGCCACCCAGGGAGTCCCCATCCCCTGGCCGATCAGCAGTCTTTCTGCTTCCTCCTCCAAGAGAGCTGGGGGCATTCATCCAGGAAGCCTGATATGTAACAAACTCCTTTCCCGTTTCTTGCTTTGCTTAAATCTCCAAAGTCCCTGGAGCTGAAGCCAAGTGGGCCTCATTGGGTCCACTTTACAGAAAAGCAAACTGTGTCTCAAAGCGGGGAAGTCACTGAGCCAGGTACAATCCAGCCAGTCTTTTGAGTTGGGGCTTTCCACCTGTCTTGGCTGTTTAAGGAGTGCTGGGCGGGGTCTCACACAGCCTGGGACCCTCTGCCGGGGGTTCCAGCCCACTCTGCCCCACCTAAAGGAGGAGAGGGGCCACGCTGTGAGAGTCTCCAGGACTGCCCCAAAGACTTCCCCATGAATGTCCTACCATGCCGGAAGCTGCTCCGTTAGCCATCCTCCTGTCTAACGCTCTGCCGTGAACAGGTTTTTAAGCGGCATCACTGACCTCCAAAAATTAGGTGCTTGAGGCTGCGCAGGGGTCATAAGCTGAATCACATCAAAGCCAGGCCTCAACATCAGGCTGAGAGGGGCTCCGGGCACGGGAAGAAAGGCACGTGCATCAGTGGAAGGGGTGAGCAGATTGCAGTCATGTGGGAACAGAAGCCTGGGGTAAACACACTTTCTGATTTTTATGAGAAAAGCCAAACATCCAGGTTTTTAGGTGAAACCCTCAGATTTTGGAAATTCAAACATTTTGAAACCCTGGACGGGTCAAACATGACACATCAATGGGCCATGCTAGGTACGGTCCCAGTGAGCAGAGGATTGACTTCTGGAGGCTTAGAGTGGGCAGGGGACAGGAAGGCAGGGCAAAGTTCCAGAACCCACAGCTTCTTGGGGAGTGTGGCTCTGGGCAAGTTGGCCTCAGGCCCACTCCAACTTCTCTACCTGGCACCAAGAGACATAGCTCAGTGCCGACCATTGAACTGGCCATGACAGGCCTGCTGACACAAGCAGACCACCCCCACCAATGGCCTCTGTGGAGTTACTGACCAGTGTTGGAGGTTGCAGAAACCCCCTCTCCGGACATCACAGATGTCAGTCTCCCCCAAGTCCTTTGCAGACAGCTAAGGCCATGACTGGAAAAAGGGCCTGCAAGCTGGTCTGTGCTCAGGTTTGGGAAGAACTGTCCATCTGGACTCCACACCCCCATCTGGAGTCTCAGGTCTTCCGTCTCTAAAATGGGAAGGGAATTCTAGCCCTACTATGATGTGTGGTTGACCAAACTTTCACTGGTTTCCAAGGAAAGAAAACAAAACAAAAACAAAAAGACAACACAATAAGGTTTGTTTTTTTTTTTTTCTTTTTAACTTCTTTTGGTTTTTCTTTAAACAGTAAGGGACTGCAGGTTTCTATTCTTTTTCTAATATCCTTATTTAGCAAAATTAAAAGTTGGCGATGCTGTGTTGCTTTCCCAGACTTTTATTTGAAATGTGACTGCTTTGTAAAACTCCAGAGTCAAGGACTGATAGGCAGGAGGATGTCATACATTAACAGGAAAGGATGAGAAATCTCCACTCCCTCCCTTCTCCCTCCCTTCATCGCTCATTCCCTCTCTTCCATTCATTAACCACCCACTATGTGCCATGCCCTAAGGAAGCAGCTATCTAAGAAGTCCCTGCCCGCAGGGGCTTTACAGACCAGGAGGAGGCAACCCACAGAGCCAGGATCCTGATAACCACTGCTGACTGACCCTCTGCCTAGGCACCAGCTAAGATGGCTCCAAAAAGTGAGGCCTTGTTGGGAAAGAAAAAAATAGCAAAAGTCAGCTTGGATGAACCCACCCAGAATTTTGCGATCAGAAATATCTAGAAAAGAGTTATTCTAAAGAGCAGGGGGATGCCAGGGCTTGGGGATGAGGAGTGATGTTTTTGTTGCTTAGGGTCCCTGAAGGTCTTGGTCCTCCTGCTCAGAAGTCCAGGGGGTCCTGGGTTGCCCCCTCCAGAGATTGCCCTCGGTCCCTGGCAGTTCCTCCAAGGCTGTTGTACTTTAGTCCTTCTTCTAAGCCTCGAATGCTCCTCACTACCTACCTCTCTCCCTGATGTGGAGGCTGGGGAAAGGCTCTCTGAAGGATCTGACCAGATGTGACCCCAAAACAAACCCTACTAGGGGCACAGCAGGGCCCCCATAACCTTGGAACCAAGCCTGAGTTTGTACTACAGCAAAATGAGACAGCTGGTAGTCGCAACAAGCTCTAGTCCCCAAAGCTGGCCTTGACCAAGGGCCCCCAAGCAAAGTGGGAAGATTGGGAAGAGAAGTTTTTATGAAAGCCACTCATATCTCCCTAATTTCAGACCTTAGTCCTGAGCCAGGGGAGGGAAGAGAGTGTGTGGTCCATGCACCAGGGGCCACTGTGGACCCACCCTAGTTGGAGGACCTTAGGGATCTCACTAAATGTGACTGTCTTTTGCAACCTGTAATCTTATGATAAAGGAGGAGAGCTGGGTTTTCCAGAGGCCAGATGACAGGGCAACTAGAGAAAGAACTCAGCCCAAACACAGACGGCTCTTACTAAATCCACCAGCCTCATCCTCTGCGCTGCTTGCTCTAACATCCAGGAAGTTTTTGGAGGTCCCCGGTGGGGCAGGGGGCAGGTGGAGCTGTCTCTGCCTCCCCTACCACGTTAATGCACATCCTCCTCAAGGCAGGGCCACTGGGATTCCACCCCGCATGCGCCAAGGCACAGGCAACGGGACTCTCAGACTGTGGTCTGTGGGTCCAACCACACCACCATTTCCTGGAGGTGCGAAGCTTGTGAAAAAAACTGATCCCTGCGCCTCACCTCTGACCCACCTCAGCTCATCTCTGCGGGTGGGCCTGGTATCTGCATTTCACATGCTCCCTGGGGGATTCTTACGACCCCTGACGTTAGGTATTTCCCTCAAATTGGGCCCTCTGAGGTCATTTCGGGGAAAAAGCAAACATCTTGATGCCTGGGCCACATCCCAGACCCACCACTCAGCATCATCAGAGGTGGGACCCCTGCACCAGTATTCTGTGAAATCTCCCCAGGTGATCCGAAGCATTCAGGGGATGAGAACTGCTGGTGTGAGCATCCCCTCTGCCTCCCTGAGCCACCGCCAACAGGCTGGTCAATGCCAAAGTCACGTCTAAAGGGCCTCATGTCTAGATAGGGATCTGTGCCAGGCTCATGGGCTAAATGTACCAGGATTCTTCTACTTTGTGGAGACAGTGGAGAGAAGAGGAATCCCATTGGCTGGTCAGCCGGAGACAGGGAGTCTCTGCCAGGCTCTGCCATATCCTCCCAAGAGTCGTCATCTGCTACTGGCAAATGAGTCTCACCTATTTCCCCTTCTCATGCTGGAGGCAGATGCTAGGTATAGAAAGCCCTTTGTAGGGAAATACATAAATTAGGAAAATCATTTGGGGTGTGAGCCCAAGGACTGCTGGTTTGGGAGATGATGAGACCGAACACTAGATCAGAGCCCCACACAAAGGTCCTGACTGTGGCAAGTGATCAAACTTTTCATGACCGCGGAAAGGTGTCCCGAGCACAGGTTTTAGGAATTAATAAAGCATGTGGCTGAAACATCTGTCTTTGCTCTGCAAAACGAGGCCCTGCACACATCTGGAGAAGGGGTGTGTGTTGGGGGCTGGGTGCAGCTGGTCTGGGGAGGCCGAGGCAGGGGCCAGGAGGGCGGGTGCTGGGGCGTGGCTGGACGAGGGGCAAGGCTGCGTTGGGGTCTTTCAGGTGTGCAGTGACCAGGTGTCTGCTGTGTGGCAGGCAGCATCATCTTTAAGGAGGAGGGGAGGGTGGTGGGTGGAGGGCGTTCACAGCCTGCTGGCACCAAGCACCTCTCAGGGGTCCCCTTTCATTCCTGAGAGCACTGACAGGCCTCAAAGAAGCCAGGTTATTAGTGCTGGCATCTGACAGACACACCAAGGTGCAGGCAGCCTTCCCCTCCTCCTGCCACACTTTGGAGGCTGCCTTCCCTCTAGCCCAGTAATGATTTAATGTCTAAACACAGAAAACAGGGCTGGAGGAGTGAAAGAAACTGCTCCTCGCTGTTTCCTCTGCCAAAAAGTGTAATTAGCACGGCTGGACGTGAAGTGCAAGAGTCCCCTAGGCTCCTGGCCCCCGGGCACTCCCAGGAGATGACAGCAGGCCCCAGTGGCTGGGATCCTCACCTGGCTGTCTGCCTTAAACACACCCAGTCCTCGGTACCCAGTGACAGATCAGCAGAAATTGGCATCCTCTCGCCAGGAGTCTCCCCAGGGGAACCCCCATGCTCAGAGCTCAGGGGATGGGGCAGTGGCAACTGATCCTCTGGAATGGCCTTCAGAAGATTTACAAACAAGACCAAACCTCTCACCCATACCAGCCTGCAGGAAAATGTGCTCAAAACCTCACCAGCAGCCACGGTTTCCCCTTCTAGTTTTCCCTCTTTCCTTCCTTCCAACCTTCCTCCCTCTCTCTTTCTTCTTCCTCTGATTCCTCATTATTCAGTATAACCTCTTTATTTATTTATTTGAGATGGAGTCTCACTCTGTCACCCAGGCTGGAGTGCAGTGGTACAATCTTAGCTCACTGCAATCTCTGCCTCCCAGGTTCAAGCAATTCTCGTGCCTCAGCCTCCCGAGTAGCTGAGATTACAGGCATGCACCACCAAGCCCAGCTAATTTTTTGTACTTTTAGTAGAGATGGGGTGTCACCATGTTGCCCAGGCTGGCCTTGAACTCCTGACCTCAGGTGATCCACCCAGTTCGGCCTCCCAAACTGTTGGGATTACAGGCGTGAGCCACTGTGCCCGGCCAGTATCACCTCTTTTAGAGGTCATTTACAATCACATCAAAATGGAAATCACACTTGCTCTTGAACTCTGCAGTTCCATGTGGACACTTTCTGTCGCCTGTCTCCTGCCCGTGGGCACTGGGAGAGCTGTGTGCAAGGACTCTCAGCACAGTGTTCGCCAGAGCCTGGGATGAGAGATGACCCTTATGACCACCAGGAGGGGATGGGGCAAGCTGGTGACAGCACCTCTAGCACAGAAGGCTGAGCAGCTGTTAGAGAGTAGAGGGCAGAGCTCTATGATCTAGGGAGGGAGATCTCCAAATATATTCAGTTACTGAAAAAAAATAGCATAAGTATGAACACTATGCTCCTTGTGTAAAAATAAAAGGGTGGGGTGAGAAGAGGATTAAGCAGTAACTGCAGGGTTCCCCGCCCCCCACCCCCTTAAAAATAGATCCGAAATAAATATTGCAAAATGTCAGCATTTGTAAATTCTGGGTGGTGAGTTCACAGTTACTGTTTCACAATTTTCTGTTTCAAACTTTGTGTTTGAAATACTTTAAAAATTAACAAAATGCATATGGGGAGATATAGAAATGCATTTATTCTGGTAAAGAACAGCTAACACTTTCATAGTGCTCACATGGGCCAGGTACTCTCACGATCCCCGCCTTTATAAAGGAAAAACTGAGGCACAATATTTCAGTTGAAGCACAGAGCTACAAAGAGGCCTTAAGCACACCCAGTCCTCGGTACCCAGTGGTCAGGATTCGAATCCAGCAAGCTGGCACCAAAGTCTGTGCTCACAACGCCTACACTACACTGAGGGGCCCTAGGCCACACCCAGAAAGTTGGCATCAGGGATGCTGGCGGGCCTGGGATGGAGGGAAGTTTACTTTTTACTGTGTACCTTGTGTATGTACTATTTGAATCTTTTACATGTGCACGTTACTATTTTTTTAAATAATGTTTTTAAAGCTGGGAAAGTCCCAGTTACCAAGAAGTAACAGAATCCTGATAGTTGTGGAGCTTAGGGAGGCAGAGGAACTGCTCTAAAACCAGTAGTTTCAACTCCCGGCTGGCCTCCAGGGTTGCAGCAATTCGGAACCTGGGGCGCCATTACTTCCTGTCCGGTCTGCACCCCTCCCCTCCTGTCTTCCGGTATAGACCCCCACCCCCTTGCGGGCAGGTTGGCCATGTGACCCCAGCTGGGATGTCATGATTGGTCCAGCTATGGGCACCAGATCTAAGCCCAGCCAATCAGAATCCTGCCTTGGGCTTTACACTAATGGAAGGTCCTTTTCCTTATGGTTAGCGGACCCAGAAGGCCAACAGTCAGGGCTCCCTGACAAAGCATGTAGTTGAGTACCAGTATCAATCCGAGGGACAAGAGGGAGGGACAAGAACCAGTCTCAGCTGAGTTCACATCCTGGACTCTGTCATCTCAAAGCCAGTTCCCTCCCTGCCTTCCAACTTGGTTTCATTCACTTTGGATTGAGTCGACTTCTCACTGACAGAAACCCACAACCCACAACCCAAAACAAGGGCAGCCCATGGCCATGATTAAGCTCTGCACCAGTGGCGAAGGGATCGAGTGGGAGACCAGAATCCCAGCTCTGCCCTGTGTGTGGCCTCAAGGGAGTTACGAACTTCTGAGCCTTAGACATGCTCCCTGAGCTGCCACCAAGCTGCCTCATGGGGCTGTCCTAAGGATTAATGTATTAATCCAATCCCAGGCACATCAGTCATTAATAAAATTAATAATATGGTAACAACTAAGCCCACTATCTTTGGAAGTAACTCCTTACTAACTACATTAAACCCAAACTCGAGGCTCTGGAAAAGAGGATGCCAGCTGGGAGCTAAAACGGCAGAAAGGAAGGTAGCTGGAGTTGCTTCTCCCTCTTGTGTCCCTCTAGATTCACTGTAGACTCTCCTCTCTGACCTGGGAACATACCCGTGTGACCCACATCAACAAGCTCCCTCGGCCCGGTGGCTTCCAGCGGCCTCAGTCAATGGATTGAGGCAGGGGCAGGAAAGCAGGGTCAGGATATTAATTTCCCTGGAGGATCCCCATGACTGGCTGCATCCTTTGAGCAAAGGTCATAGCTCCTACAGGTGCCCCTCTCACTCCTCCAGCAGTCCTCTGTCTGCTAAAGATAACTCCTTCCTCACTCAGGCCCAGGGGTGGGCGTAGCGCTCCACACTGCCAGCCCCAGGGTTCTGCATTCTCGTGGGAGGCTTAGCCCACACTTCGTAAATATTGCCTTTATTAAACTCTGCTCAACTTACCCAATTTGAGTGTGTAATCTGCTTTTCTCTGAGACGCTGGCTAGCTGATTGGTTCTTTTTCAGGTTTCTCCAGGCTCTGGCCAGACAAAATCCTTCTCTGCAGAGGATGTTGCCCCAGGGTCCCAACTCTGGTCATGGTCCCCTTTTCCCTCCAAGCTTCTGTACCCCAGCAGTTTTCTCCAAAATCCATCAGACCCCCAAACCCGAGAAGGGACCTCTGATGAAAGCATCTGAGCCATCCAGCCCCAAAAGGAGACAAGCAGGGTCACATCTGGGTTCCAGAAGCATCCAGAGAAGCAAACCACTGATTTCTACACACCAGAAAAGATACCTGAGAGTGTATATTTATAGAAAGATACATAGAAATGGACAGATGGCATCTATCTATAGATACAGAAAGCGCTGTTAGAGAATTGTGTAGGTACGTATATATCTGCCACATCCTCCCCCACAACCAACAGCACACAATTGCCCGGATCTTGGAAAACGACACTTGTTTAAGTGGTTGGTTCCCTCCCTAGCAGTTTCCAAAATGAGAAGGATGGTCTCAGGGATAGTCCTTAAATATGTGTATGTATCGCTGTAAAGGAGAGAGAAGGAGGAGAAGGAAGAGAAGTGGATTTTCATGTTGTGCATGGCAGAAGAGATGGGACTGCTTTGGGGAAAAGGGCTTGATCCCACTGGAAAAGCATGAAAGACAACTCCAGAAAAGACAGCTAAGGTTTCTAGGTTGGGACATAAAAACACAACAGCAAGACGTTCGCACTCTGCAGTCCACTGAAATCCCTTGTAGCACATTACAATCAGTTAAGGGCAAAATAAAATCAGAATAATACTAAGAGGTAGCAGCTGTTTATCTTCTCGGAGATTTCAAGGGTCTCTGGAAGCTGGGCCAGGTAAGGGTGCTCTCCTGGAAGAGGCTGGGGTGGGGCAGAGTTGGGGCTGAGGGCTCCCCGGCTCTGGGAAGGGTGTGGGCTGATCCGCACAGATGCTGCAGCTCCTGAGCCTCCAGGGAGCCTCTGTCCATTACAGGCCACTCCAAACCAGAGTCATTTCCTGGGCTAGTTATGCAGTCCCCACAACATATAAATAAAAGTTTAGTTCTGTGTTTCCATAGATCTTCTACATGAAGGCTAGCTAAATATTAGTGGAGTAACAATAATTATTAATAACAATAATCGTCATAATAACAATAATTAATAGAATAATAATGCCTTGGGGTGTCGGGGGTGGGGTCCTTCATACGGCAGGGTGGGGCCCTGGGGAGGGGCTCTATGTCTGGTAGAAGTGGTGGTAATGGTGGTGATGTTCGTGGTGGTGGTGGTGCTCATGTCTCTGGACCGGCTGCCCGGCCTGGCTCTCATATACCACCACGGCGGGCAGCTCCCGCAGGTGCTCCCGCCCCAGGATGGGGCCACCCGAGGCCAGCGGTGCCTGTAGGCCCCGGCAGCCCTGCTGGCTCTCCTTGGCTCGGTGCTTGTGCTTCTTGTGCCCGAGGGGGGCTAGGGAGGGGAGGAGGGCCGGGCTGGCGGCCAGGTGGGCGGAGGGGGACACCGCAGGGAAGGCGGGTCCCAGAGGGGGCTTGTTTCTTGCCCCTCTGGCCACGTGGCCCACACCCACGCTCTTGCCCTGGACCTTGGGGGACCTCACAAAGTGCTTGCTCCCGTCCTGGGTGCCCCGGAGCCGTTGCTGGAGCTCTGAGACCTTGGCGATTGGGGTGTCAAGGAAGTGGAAGGAGCCCGGGTCCACGCCTTGGGGCTTTCGGTGTGGGACGTGGATGGCTTCCGGCTCATGGGAGCGAGACCGAGTGGGATTGGAGGTGCGGGGGGGCAGTTCTGACTTCTGGGCCACGGAAGGGGAGCCTAGGAACCAATTCAACAGACATTTAATGAGCACCTACTGTGTGCTGGGGCTTGTGCTGTACCCCAGACATCACCCCCACCCCCAGTTCTCCAAGACCAGAGCTACCTCCCAATGCCCGACTGCCCCTCACTGCCTTGCAGGAAAACTCTCTGAAATGGAACTTTCCCATCTGCTAAGTGGGAAGAACTGGTTCTTCGGTAGGTCTTAAAAAATACTCTCCGAGAGGGAGCCGAGAAAGAGAGATGGCAGCAGAGACCCCAAAAACCGTCTAAGGTCACTGGGGCAAGAAAGAACTCTAAGTATATTGCTAAAAACATACAGAAGTAACTTCTAGAGGAATTAAACATATGAAGAGAAAGGGGAGAAGGGAGTTGTGGGAGTGAAATTGAGCAAGAGGTCAACATAGGTCAAGGCTGATAAAGACACAGCAGCACTGTACCTAGGGAAACCGAGGTTCTCGCTGGAAGAAACAGCCAGGAGGGGTCAAAGTGGTTGCCCAGGGAACAGGGCTTGAATGGGCTGGGTTGGGGCACGGAACTGTTGTTTGTCATTGGGTGCTAAGTCCTTAGATACTATTTGATTTTGTTCAATTTCGTGCATGTATTACTTTAATTTTGAAACCGTTTTTAATGTCACTTTCTCCAAGAGTCTTTGACCTGTCCCATAATAGCTGTCTTCCTGAAGCCTGGGGTAGCAGTGAACACCACCCGCATGGCCCGCATGGCCCGTCCAGCCACGCCCTGCCCTCATCGCCCAGCGCAGGGTGCTCGAGTCCCTTACCAGGCCCAAACTGGGACGTGTAGTTTTCTATCCCGGCGAGATCTAAGTAGTGGTTTCTCCTCTCGATGTTCTCATCTACGCAATGGTGGTAGCAGCCAGACTGCTCCAGGCGGCTGTCACCCTGGAACCTACGGCAGGGGAGGAAAGTGAGTGGGGTGACACCGACCACCAGGTGGGGGCAAGTGCACAGGCTACTGGGAAGCCCCCAGAACGAACTCTGGACCATTCATTCATTTTCTTCTTGGCCTTTGGAGAGGGTGGGGAGGAACAGCCCTCTCTACAAGCTGGCCTCCATTTGCTTCCCTGCGGATGGAGAGACAGACCACAGACCACAGCCCACGGACAGACCTCCCCACAGCTTCTGGGAAGAGTGCACGGGAGTTTGCTCTGAACAGGTTCAAAGCAAAAGTGAGAGATTATTGGCCAACTTCTAAGAATGCCCCAGTGCCAGGCTTCAAGCCGTATGTGCCCACTGCAGGTAGGTAGCCTAACCCCTGCTCTGGTTCCCCAGGGGGTACAGGCAGCAGAAGCCCATTAAACTGTTGGAGTTGTGGGTGGCAGACCCCATGACCAGCCCTACGGCCCAGGATGGGCCTCACCAGTGTATGAGTGTGTGTGTGCACACACACTTGTGACTAACACAGTGTGTATGGAGGGGTGGGGAGAAATGCTGCCAGAGGCTTTCTTTTTCTCCTGCAGGGCTCGGGGCTCCCTGGTCCTCTCCTCCAAAGACCTCTTTGATCTGCTCCCGTCCTGGCTTCCTTCCCACACAACACAGTACCACCTTCCCCCAGGATCTCTAGCCAGCCTGGGTCCCTCTGATTCGCAGCCCTGTCCCCACACCTAGCTGTGACCCTGCTTGAACTGTTTTTTCTTTCCCCTAAGCGAGTACTAATCCAGCTCCGGTCATTCCCTTACCATTTACACTACAGGTTAACACAGCCTCACGCCTGCCATGTTACTGTTGTTTACTCAATCCCTTTCTTTAAACAATCTCTCTTTCCTTTCCTCCCTTCCTCCCTTGCAGCTGAAGAAATAACAGGTGAAAATTAACTACAGCCTCATAATTCCTTATCCACCATTCTGAAATCCAAAAAGCCTGAAAAACAAGATTTTTCATAACCCACGTGGCAGCCAGGCCCACCCTAAAGGGATGGGAAGGTGTTTACGGTCTCTATCTCACTTAGTGTGAACATCCAATCATCTCCCAGTAGAAACAGCAATGCGTCAGAGCCTGATGCACTGCTGAGAGCACCTTTCCAAAGCCCCAAAAATGCTGGACTCCAGTCTTGTCTGCCCACGATGTGTTCCATAAAAGGATGTGGACTACATGTAGTTATTTGTTAATATTTTCATTTGATTTATGAGTCTGTGCATCAAAAGCGTTGGCTCCCTGAAGAGAACACAGACCAGAGCAAAACTTCTTGCTCTGAATCCTTCAGATGCAGGTATACAGCTGGTGTTCAACATATGCTTATGTGCACCATGCCCACATACCTGAGCGGGGCTCGCTGCTTCTTCTCCCAGCTCCGCAGCTCCTCAGTGGGCTTGGTCTCTGCTCGGGGCCTTGTGCTCTGCAGGTCTGAGTCCGGTCCGAGAAGCACAGGAGACACCAGGTAAGCCACCTGCTCCCACCCTCCCCAGGGCTGCCTGGCGTGCAGCTGCTTTGCAAGGTCACTGTGGGAGGGTTCCCTGAGCTGGGGCTAAGTAAAGGGGTCTCAAGGCTACCTGCCCTGGACACGTCCCCATCTAGCCTCACCTCCTCCCCCAGACTCCCCCTCCAGCCTCACCTCCTTCTAGCTGGCCTCAAGGCTTGCAGACGCCGTGCTGCCCACAACACCAGCCTTTATACCAGCAGCATGGCTCTGCCTATGTGAGGCCTCTCACCCAGAATCCCTTCCCTCCCCTTCCCACCCTTCCTCCTACCCCTTCAAGGACCCATTTGAACCCCACCTGTCCACAAAGCAGCTGCCCCAGAAAGCCCACAGGTTCCCTTCCAGCCCTCCCAGGAAGGCTCTGGTCCTTCCCAAGAGATAGGAGGACGCTGTTTCCCAGGCTCAGCCCTGCAGCCCTCACCGGCCTGATTGACAAGGATGCTCCTCTTGCTCTGGCTGCCCTCGGGGGCCACAGTGAGCTTTACCCGCAGCATCTTGCTGGATGTCGGGGAGTGGTTGACAGAGGAGTCCACCACCTCATAGATGGTGTGCAGCAAGCTGGTGATGTCCTGAATGGGAGGGAAGCGGAGACCCATGTGGGGTTTCAGTCACGGGGCCTTGAAAATAGAAACCAGAGGGCCCGGTGGATGCTGCAGGCCTGAACCCCTCTGGCTGCCCCAAAGCAGAGCCTAAGGCAGAAACCTGGATGTCTGAGGTTCATTTGGGAAGAGATCCTAGGAAGCAGAAGTGAGGGAGCAGGGAGAGAGAAGAGGAAGATCCCATAAGAGAAAAGGAAAAGAACAGGTTACAGCCAGGGGCAACTGGGGCTCAGTCACACTGGGGCCCTGGAGGGAGTGTGGAGGCCACCTTGGAACAGCCTCATCGAGATAGAGGGAGGGTTTAGAAATGGACTCTCATTCCTCACTGCCTGAGAGCTCCCCGAGGATGCTACATTCCCTGTACTTTGGATTTTTGTTTGTTTGTTTGAGATGGGGTCTCACTCTGTCACCCAGGCTGGAGTGCAGGGGTGTGATCATGGCTCACTGCAGCCTAGAACTCCCAGTCTCAAGCGATCCTCCGACCTCAGTCTCCCTAAGTGCTGGGATTACAGGTATGAGCCATGAGCCACTGTGCCCCACCCTCCCTTGTGCTTTTGGGTTTCCCTGCAAGGGCCAAGCCAGCTCCCTGTACCTGAGGAAGTTCTTACAGTGGGCACCGTCCACCATGGTAGCAGGTGAACTTCAAGGTGGGCCCAGGGAAAATGGGGTGGGAGCATCAAGAGCATCCGCTTCGGGTTTGAAATGAAAACTGGAAAGGGAGACGTGTCCCTGCTATGGACTGAATTGTGGCTCCCCACTCACTTGCAAATCCACAGGTTGAAGCCCTAACCCCCAATGTGATTGTATTTGGAGTAAGGAGATAACTAAGGTTAAACGAGGTCATGAAGGCAGGACCATGATAGGAGATCAGGGCCCTTAGAAGAAGAGGAGAGCTGGGATATGGCTCACACCTGGAATCCCAGCACTTTGGGAGGCCAAAGTGGGAGGATCACTTCAGCCCAGAAGTTCAAGACCAGCCTGGGCAACATAACATTCTTTACCAAAAATTAAAAAAAAAAAAATAGCCATGTGTGGTGGTGCACACCTGTAGTCCCAGCTACTTGGGAGGCTGAGGTGGGAGGATCACTTGAGCCTAGGAGTTTGAGGCTGTAGTGAGCCGTGAGCACACCATTGCACTCCAGCCTGAGCGACAGTGCCAGATCCCATCTCTTTTTAGGAAAAAAGGAAGAGACACCAGAAGAGGTCTCTCCACCACGTGAGGACACAGTGAGAAGACGGCCGTCTGCAAGCCAGGAAGTGAGTCCTCACCAGGAGCTGAAGTAGGTGGCACCTCAGTCTTGGACTTTCAGCCTCCAGAACTGTGAGGAATAAATTTCTGCTAAGCCACCCAGTCTGTGGTATTTTGTTATGGCAGCTTGAGCTGGCTGAGACCGTCCCTAAAAGATAAACTAATCTGTGAGAACTTGACCAAATCTCATCTCTCTGAGCCTCAGGTAACCCTCAACCAGAATGGGGTGTCCACACAATGTTCCCTGGGTGTCTCAAAACCCTTCTGATTGGGGCTGGAGGGCACAGATTCCCCTCACTAGGCCTTTTCTGTCTGGGTATCTGCTGCGGTCACTTGTCTGGTGTTGGGGAGGGGGGCAACGTCCTGCTTTAATTGGCATTGGAAACCTCTGGAGAAGACATTTTTTCTCTATGAAGCAGACGCATCCGTGGCCAGTTACCTGCCCAGCAATCCTTCACCTCCTGCCTGTTAAGTCCTGCAGGCTGAAGCAGCTGAGGCAACCCCAGCGCAGCCCCAAACAGGCAGGCATGTAGGTGGGCGGCCCAGAGTAGTGGGGGCCAACAGAGGCGCTGACCCTATCTGACCCTATCCTGGGAGGCGTGGCGGCTTGTCCTCTGACAATGCAGGTGGGAGGGGGTCACACAGAAAAGCCAGAAATCCAGGATCTTCAGTTAAATCTTCAGAATCACTGATATTGACAACTGATTTTTACCAAAACCCTTTGGGGGACCAGACCAGAACATCTGGGGGCCAGACTGAAATTGTGGGGGCCACAAGTTTGAGACCCAGGCTCTAGGCACTCCCTAGCTGGCTTGCTCAGTGACCCCACCTCTTCCAACGAGGCCCACAGAGGGCTCTCCTTGTTCCTCCTGTCCTTCCCTCTGGCTTCTTCATAAGGACCTGTTTGCTCACTCTCTCTATCTTGGGCAGCCCATGAAGGAGGCTTCATTATACAGATGAGGTGGCTGAGGGACACTCACTTCATCCCCCAGACTTCTGATACCTTAGAGGACCTGGGGCCCTGGTGTCTAATCAGGGTGGAGGTGGTCCCAGCAGACCGAGGGTCTCAGAGCCTATGTGCTCTGGCAATTCTAGCTTGAAAATCAACCTCACTGACTACACAGGGCCAGACACGCAGGAATCGGTGTGCTATTTCCTGCATGAACGAACGCCTGAAGGAGGAGCAGGTCTTCTTTCTGATTGGAAAGCTGGCTCACACCCCAGCTCTGGGCTGCAGATGCGGTGAGGTGGGAGCCCATCCGCCCTGGCACTCAGAAGGCGTCGAAGGGAATCGTATTTACAGCCAAATTTGAGGAGTGGCGTCAGGGCTAAAAATAGACCAGGGAAACACCAGACCAGTCCTCCCTCCACTCAAAACCACTCCCTGGCTCCTCGGTGGGAGGAAGACATGACCCAGTGAACACTTTCTCCAGGGCCAGGCTGGGCCACCTTCCTTGGAAACTCTCTCCCTTCCTCTCATTACCAAGGCAGCGAAGGACAATGCAGGTTGAAGCTGTCATCAATCATCTTGCTACTGCCAAGGGGAGAGTCTGCCTCACAAGAAGGGAAATAAAGCTGAGGAACAGAGGAAATAGACTGAGGAAACAGAGCAGTGATGAAAACCTTGTCCTGAAGCCACCGAGCCTCTGGGTCAAGCCATCCATGAAGTCAGACCCTGGACCAAATTTCAGTTACATGACCCAATGTATTGTATTCCTTTTTTTTTTTTTTTTTTTAAATACAGCAGTTGGAGCATGTATTCTGTCACTTACATGTCAAAGAGTCCTGGGTGCTTAAAAGTCACAACTTCCTCCTCCAACCTGTTGGAACAGCTCCTAAACCACAGCCTGAGAAGGAGGTGACCTTGTTAACCCAGAACTCACATCTGGCAGCATAAAGATGAACTTCTCCTGCACTACCCACAGAGCTCCTGCGAGATCTGGAGGAGCATCCCAGAGCTGCTGGCAAGTGGGAAGAGAGGACACTGAGAGGCAGTGCCTGGGCTGAGAGCAGGGGAGCTGCCCTCCCTCCCTGTCCTCTTCCCACTTGCCAGCAGCTCTGGGATGCTCCTCCAGACCTCGCAGGAGCTCCCAGCAACTCCCCAGCTATTACAGCTTTCCCTGAGGGGCAGGACCGATGCAGGGGTGAGAAGTGGCAGTGGCAGGGTGCTGTGCCCAGGCCCTGTGCCTGCGGGCATGATGCACAGCAAGAGGCCAGGCAGGTGCACTCACCTCTCGGGTGACCTTGCCGTTGTTGTCAAAGTCGTACAGGGTGAAGGTCCACTCCTGCCGGCTGTCCTCCTCCACAGACACATCGCACTGGAGCTCCTGGATGCAGAGAGATGGGTGGGGCTGGTCCCCTATCTGTGGCAACACTGACTGGGTGGTGGAAGCCTGGGCCTAGAGGCCAGGCCAAGGGGTGGCCACCTGTCCTCTGCCCTCCCCAGACCTTGAGGGGACAGGGAGCACCTTGGCCAAGACAGAACTGGCCCAGGAGGGTAGCCAGAGCCCGGGCAGGGGAGGTTTGGCCTAGGGAGGGATGCCTGCAGGGGTGCCTGGTGGTCTGTGGGTCTTGAAAGACAAAGGAAACACAGGGGGTCTGAGAAGAGGCGCTGTGGTCTCAGAAAAGCTGAACTTGGACCAAGGGCAACAAGCAACTAGAAGGCAAGGGAGCATCAACTTGGGAGCCCCAGCAGCATGCCGGGGTAGGACAGCATGAGCATGAGGAGCTCGGGTGTCAGTCAGCCCCAGGCCCCAGCCCCTGCAGGGCCCTCCACAGCTGTGTGACCCTGGGCATGTCACTGCCCTCTGCTGTGCCTCAGTTTCTCTTTGTATACATTATGGAAAATGGTAGCCTCTCTCCCACGAAGTTGCTGGGAAGATTAAATGCCCCATCCACATGCCCTCAGCCCAGCTGTTTCCCTGCACCTGTGGTGGGGACAGTTCCCAACCTCCCGCCTCATGTACGCTCTTCTGTCTCAGGGCAGCCCTGAAGAGCCCGGGAAGGAATGCGCAGAGGCGATGGAGCAAGGGAGGGACAGGAGGCAGTGGAAATGCCGGGCCTCCTCACCCCTCCCTGGGACAAATCTGAGCGCATGCTACGTGGCTCCTAGGAGGCTCTCCAGCAGGCAGAGCCCACAGATGAACTCAGACTTCGCTGGCTTCCCTCCTTCCTCGCACCTGTGCTCCAGGATCGCCTCCCCTACACACTGCCTGCTCCCAGTGCCATGTGGCCAGGTCTGCTTAGGGGAACTGGAAACAGGAAGTGGAGGGCAAATGCTGGTGTCATTTACACCTGTGCTTGGAGCACTGTCTGGCACATGGAAAAGCTCAATCAATGGTAGTAGCTGTTACTTTTGCTGTAATGATTAACATATTATTTCACTGAAATAATTATTTCAATCAATAATCAATGAAACAATCATTTCATTATTATCATTTTCAGCAACCTGAAGTGTCTGACCCTAGGGAATATGAGCCGCGAAGCGGTGAGCTGGTCACCGGAGGGCTGTGTGCAGAGGCTGGCTGAGTGTCAGACGAACAGTTCTAGGAAGCATGCTGTTCAGCAGGAAAGGGCTCCACAAACAGCCTTTCAGATCCATAAGATTCTATGGAAACAAGACCATTTTGTTCCATGGCATGCCAAACTCCACCTCTCCTTCTGCCATCAAGAAGGTGGCATCCGGCTGGCCTGGCAGGAGGAAGGCTCAGCTCCCCAGAGAGGGGAAGGCAGCTATCTGCGAACACTAGGGGAGTGAGCCCCAGCACAGCGTCCTGGCCCTGGCTACTGCAGCTCTAAGCCATTTCCCTCCAGCAATTCTCAGGCGCCTACGCTGAGTTCAAAGCCAACCTTGCTTCAGCCACGCCCGTTTGACACCTGCCAAGGGCCCTCATTGCTGCCCGAGGTACTGTTTCATGTAGCATGACACACGTGCCTACATACACACCCCTACACACACACACACACACATGCTTACCCCTAAACATGTACCTATACACACGCACACCTATACAGGTACACCCCATACGTGCACACCCTACACACACATACCTATGTACACACACACACACACACACACACACACACACATACCATTTACCTGTTTCCAAGACAGCTTGGGTCTGAGCTTCAGAAACATGAGTTCAGTAACTGTGGCCACTTGCCCCACCTGTCACATGTGTGTCTCCTAGGCCTCTCCCACACCCCATCTGGGCTTGTCAGGTGAGTCCTGCCTGTGGACCACAGCTCAGTCCCGAGCCTGCGCCTCCAGAAGCAAGCACACTTGGGCTTCCAGGGAGGCAGGATGCCTGGGCCCGGTCTTCCTTCTGCCACTGAGTTTAGCCCTGGGCTTTGCCAAGCTCCCCAAAAGACCCTACAAGGACCCAGGTGGGCTTAGGGTGGGGCTGGGCTCCAGGAAGAAGCTGGCAGCCCTAATTCCTACTAGACACTACCTGTCCTCCTCAGGCGAGCCTTCAAGCCTCTTGGAGGCTGCAGTGCTGGTGTGCTGTGTGGGGAGAGCAAGCTGTGTGGTGTGGCCTGTGCAGGATGGTGGGGCATGGCAGGGAGACGACACTGGAAACGGGGTAAGATCGGTCACCTGGGACCCTGCACACAGGGCGTCTCCCCCATGTCCCACCATCCAGCACAGGCCACATGACACAGCTCATTCTCCCCACACAGCACGCTGGCACTTCAACCTCCAGGCCCTTGCTCCTGCAGCTCCCTCTGCCTGAAAGACCCTTCTCACCTCAAAGGTTCCGCTGTGCACCCCTCTCCCAACTCAGAGCCTCACCCACCTCCCCAGTCTCCACCGCCAGCTGCTGTTCCCTCCTCCGGGCACCGCAGAGAGCCTGGAAATGCCAAGTGTCTGTTACCCCACACCCCTCGGCCTGACCCCCACCCCGGGCTCCCAGATCTCATCTCATCACTGACTCTGCAGCCACTGGGTCTGGGGCACTCAACTGTCCCCTGGTCACATTGTGCACTCCTTGACGGCAGGAACCACACCCAGTCTAAGCTGGGTCCCCTGGCAATTAGCCAGTGCCAATCAGCACTGGTTAGAAAGAGGGACACCCTCTTAAGCACTTTAGACCTTTAGGCGCATGAACTCATGATGCTGACAACAGCCCAATGCAACAGACATCACCACTGTCCCCACCTTACAGGCGAGGCACGTGAGACCACTGAGACTTTAGGGAACTTGCCCCAAAGTCACACAGCCACTAAGTGTATAGCCAGGATTTGAACCCAGGCCTGCTGACTCTAGAGCTATGTCCTGGTGGTCTCAGGAAGGCAAACATAGGGAAGGAAGAAGGGAGCAAGGAGGGCGGAGCAGTGGGGAAGCTCCATGCAGCAGGCCTGGGCCTGGCTCTCAGCACTGGGCACTGTGCTGGGTGCAGAGGGGCATGCTACACTATCAGGCAGTGGGGAACAGACCGTGCAGCCACTGGGTCTGGGGCACTCAAGTGTCCCCTTCTCACCCCAAAGATCCTTCTCTTCCCAAAGGCTCTCCTGTGCATCCCTCTCCCACCTCCTACCCCTACGCTCAGAGCCTCACCAACCTCCGCCCACAGCCTCTGCTCCCTCCTCCAGGCACCGCGCAGAGCCACAGAAAGGCACATCCCTGGTGTTGCCCACATGGGGAAACTGAGGCCCAGAGAGCGTCAGGGACCTGCCTGTGCCTCCTGCTCGTCCATTCCACCTGAGAGCCCCCGCAGGCACCCCCAGAACAGCCTCAAGAGTTGGAAGGGAAGGTTTCACCAAGCAAACTGAGGTCCAGAGAGGTGACAGCAGCAGCAGGGCCAGAGTCCTGCCTCCCTCGTCTACTCTCATGCCTTCTCCCAGGCTGCTGGGCACACCTCGCATGGAGGGGCTGGGACCAGGCTGAGCAGGTGGGCAGTGGTGAGTCCCTGGGGTCTGCCCTGAGCCAGGACAGCCCCAGATGTGGCAGGAAGAACCTCCCACAGAGGGTGCTGTTCATGCAGAGGAAGGGCCTTCCTGTCTGGAAGGGCCTCAGCTTCCCTCCTCCCAAAGCACAAAGTTGAGAAAACCCATCTCATCTCCCTAGGACCCAGCACCAAAAGGAAACTTACTTCAAACTTCAGCTGCTTCTTGGAGCCTGGGCAGGGTTCGCTCACTCTCTCCATCTTCTTCTCATCTCCGCTGCCCAGCCCGTCGGTCTTCTCAGGAGGCAGGGCCACTGTCAGGGAGGGAGGCGAGGGAGCATGAGGACCAGGGTCCAGACGCAGGGCACTGCACTCACTGCACCTTCGTCTTCCAGGCCTGGCCTGGACATTCTCGCCAGTGGGCTGGGCCCACTCCTGCCCTGCCCATTTGCTGGGGTCAACATCACACTACTCTGGCACCTGGTACTGCCTGGGGAGACCCCCCGCCAAGCATGGTACACCCATTTGCACTGTCGGGGGCCCCCTCAGGCCCCTACCAGCCTGTGACTTCTGCCCTGTGGAGGCACACAGCCACCCAGAGCAGCGTCAGGCCAGAGGGTAGATGGATGAGAGTGGAGGGGTGCTTCTGGAGCCTGGCGAGGGAGCTTAGGAACCATGGCCATTTTCTGCAGTCTCACTGCCTTGCGTGCTGACATTTTGGCCTCCTCAAAGGTGCTACCACCTGGGCACAGCCTACGGCACCTTGGTGGATGGCCAGAAGGAGGGCCAGAAACAGAGTTCAACTGGGTTGGCACTCGTCCACATATATGTATGCACAAGCACACATGCACACACATACACACGTCTGCACATGCACACACGCACATATATGTACACTCATGCATCACACCTGCTCGCACACATATGCACACTCACACATGCACACACACTCGCACATACACAAAAGGCATCTTCAGGGAGCACACTCATCCTGAACCTTGCATTTGGCCTCTGCTCACCCCAGGTTCCCCCTTCTCTGCCAAAGGTCACGGCCCTGTGTGTGGCCTGCCAGGAGCTGTGGGAGGGTAAGTGTGAAATCCCACGACCTACTGACACTATTTTCCTGAGGAAGCCAGCTCAGGGTAGCACCATCCTCCTTGACTTAGGACCCAGACTACAAAGTGCCATCAATTCTTGGAATGTCCCATAAGCCTCCTTTAGTCCCTTCTGCCATTTTGTCTCTGTCTGATAGTGGGGCTGGGGTTTGCCGGAGACATCTTTTCCAGGCCACACTCTCAGCTCCTCTCATCTGATTCCCTCTGTTGCCCTGGGGTAGTAAATGTGTTGTCCTGTTTTAAAGGTGAAGAAACGGCCTGGCTCCTACTCCGGGAAGGGAGCCTGGTCCTTCTACCCTGACCCAGATGTGGCCGGGGGTTATGTGAGGAGCTGAGACTCCCCAGTCAGAGAGGAAGGCAAAGCAGGACTTTCTTGGGAAGTCAGCAGCCTGGAGAAATGAGGCCGCTGGGCCAGGCAACTAGATGGGGGCTTTGTGTCTCTCTGATCCCACACTCCTACCACACTCACACACCCCAGCTATGCAAGCAAGGACCTAAGCGCAGTCCCTGGGCCAGGCACAGTGGGGATGCCCCCAGTGGGCCTGGGCCCCTGCTCTCCTGCTCTGCTCGGTCCTGCGGGCTGGGAGCTCTCTCCTCTGCAGTTAACGAAGGCACTTCCCCTTGGCGCCACTGTACGTAAAGATGAGGCAGCAATGACTAAGCACTTGCTGTTTACTAACTCCATCCTCACGAAGCCCTGTGAGGCAGTTATTATGATTAGCTCCATTTTCCACATGGGAAAACTGAAGCTTGGAGAGGATAAGTGCCTTGCCAGTAAACGACAGAGCTGGGATTTGAACCCAGGCAGCCTGAATCATGCTCACAGTCAGTCCACTAGGCTGCCCCTCCATGCCTTTCATGGCTCAATTCAGGAGACTCGGTGCTTCTCTCAGCCTGCCTCTCTCTGTCTAATGGAGGCCGGCCAGCCAGGGCAGTGGTCATCTCCACCTGGGTTCTGTTCTCTGGCACTGTGTGACCCTGGGTGGGTCACATACCTTCTTCAGACGTCTCAATTCCCCAGCTGTGGGGACCGATGACCCCACCCCACTGACTCCTGGGAACAGGACAGTTAGCAGCTAAGTTTTCTCAAAACGGAGGCTTCAGGAATGCAAATGGACACAAAAGCATTATATCAAATATACACAGCCTGTGTAGGCAGCTTTGGACAAGGCCCTTGACTCCTCTGGACCTCAGTCCCCTCGTCTGTAAAATGGGAACACGACGGCCTCACCTTCACAGGGCTATTGGGAAAGGGCAATGAGGAAAGGGCTTACAGAGCACAGTGGCCGGCACTCAGTAGGTGCTCGATAAATGCTGGCTTTGCCAAGGATATAGACGGGCTGTGGTCCCAGCTGACAGCCCAGATCCCAACGATCCCGCTTGACCCCAAACTGCCCCACTGGAGAAACCAGAGTAATATCACGGCCTGCAGCATCCTCTACTCACCCCTCCCAGGCAGGGGGAAAGAAGAGAAAGAAAAAGAAGAAAGAAAAACAAAGCCCAGATCCATCTTCAAAGCTGCTGCCTCTCTCTGCAGAGGTCCTGGCTGGAGATGCAAGCTGGCCAGGCTTGTCGAAACCAAACTTCAAGTTCAAAGGGAAGTTATCAGAAAACCACCTTCAGGTTCAATGTTGCCTTTCATGTTCCACTTGATAAAATCCAAAGAAAAGGAACCTCTGTCCCTGCTCTCTCCTCCTCTGGAGCACTCTTCCTCCACCACGCACGGACAGCCTGTCTTCCCTCAGGACCTCCCCTCTTCCTTCCTTTCTCCTCACCTGAAGGGGCTGGAAAACATCCCCCTCGACCCCTCATATGTCTTCCCCAAAGACTACGGTGGTCCAGATTGTCCTCTCTTCACCAGTGGCTCCCTCATCCCATCCCAGCTCAGAAAGCCACCCAGACATCCACAGGTCAGCTGAACCCGCCAGGGGCCCCTCCCAGCATGGGGCCTGTGATCCATCCTGCCCTGGGACTGTGGGGGTCAGGAACAAGGATAGTCAGCACTCTATCTCCACCAAAGGTCATTCACCCTCCTATTGTCCCCTGCCCAGTAGCCAGACGAGGTGGCAGAGAACTGGCCATGCAGACCCCAATGCTGGGGCAGGGGCCAGGCCTCATCCACATATGAGCCCTCTGAAACTAAACTAAGTCAAGCCACCAAGGCCCCCAGTCAGCCCCGTGCAGAAGAAACCACCCTCCACCCATCAGTGAGCGCAGGCTCATGGGAAGCAGGAGAGGGGGACTGGTGCTCGCTGCAGGCCGCCCAGGTCATGCCAAGGGGGATTGCAATGATGTATTTCTGTTGAGATCAGCTTTGGCACCAGAGTCTGAGTCCATTCTCTGCCTCTGATTCTGGTTTAGCGCAGCCATTTTTCCCCTTGGGAAATTATCTTTTGGGGGCCTAAATATCAGGGAGTACCGATCATGCTGATCACTCTTCAACTGAAAGTCTGAGGAACTGCAGGAGACACTGCTCATTTGGAAGAAAAAGGGAAAGCAGAGGACCAGGTGGGAAAAAAGGCCTTTCACTTGCCTAAGAAGCACTTTTGGGTGACTTAGAGCAGGAAGTGGCAAAGTGCATTTGCTGAGCCAAACCTGGCCCACCTCCTGTTTCTGTAAATAAAGTTTTATTGGGACACGGCCATGCTTATTTGCATTGTCCATGGCTTCTTTCACTCTATGACAGCAGAGTTGAACTGTTGCAACAGAGCCCACAAAGTCTGAAATACATACTATCTTGGCCCTTCAGGAAAAAGTCTGTGGATCGATTGCTGCTTTAGATGTGTGCTACCCTCCACTTCTAAGCACAGGATATGTGCTTGAGGAGCAGGGCACAGACAATTTCACCTGTAACTTGCCTGCTTGGTTGGAAACCCTTGTGCAGTACACAACCTGCCCAACCATACAGTGGCCATGGAAGAAAGAAAATGTCAACTCTGCTTTCTTAAAGCCTATTGTCAGCTCATATGAATCTGGGGGAGTGGTACTGGTTTGAAGAGCTCCTTCTCTTTGGAAGCTGCTCCCTGTCCCTCCTCACACCATAGCCACGAGGAGTCGGCTTGCTGTGTTTACCAAATGACGGTTCTCTCCCCATTAGCTCCCAGCCTGGCAGCTCTCCACCCTCAGCAACTGCCAGATTAAATGCATTACTTGACCATCTTCACCCGGCTCCCTTTGATGTTCCCTTCTCAAGCTTCAAAATACCTTTTGGAGGGAGATCAGACAGCATTAAACAGAATTACTAATTAATTAAGCAAAGTTAAATTTTAAACACTGTTTGTTGTGTTAGCCAAAAGCCTGAACAGAACAGACTTTTTTCCTCCGCTGAGATCAAAGACAGTCTCTTCCCTCTCCCCTCCCCCAGTTTAAAAAAAAGGGAGGGGTGGAGAGGAAGAGAGAGCGAAAGAAGAGAGTGAGGAAATACCTGAATGGTGACAACTTTGATTGTGGGTCTAGACACCACCCCCGCCTCCCCATGGGCCCAGTGGGAGGCTCCTTGGGGATCGCATGCTGTGAGAGCCACAGTCACTCGGGACTGTTTACCCTGGCAAATGGCAGTGACCCAGGGAGCAGGATGGCACGGCCCACCCAGCCCAAGCTGCTGACAGCTGGCGCCACCCAAACAGCATGAGAAGAAGGTCTGTGAAATAAAACAGACCCACCCTCCTCAACAGTCTTGCAGGGTGAGCTCCTCGGGGCTCTTCCCCTTGGTCCGGGGTCACTTGGGGTCACTAGGAGACCGGCTCCAAGAAGCAGGCTGTGCACTGTACATCCCCAGGTGGTGCCACTCACATGACCGATACCCTAGATATGTGTATTGCTTATGACATCCTTTGGACAGATGGCAGAAAGGTGTCTTGAGGAGGGGCAGCTTTTTTCTGATTTGCACGAATGCATCCGGAGCTAGTGGGGTGCTGTCTCCCGCCGTTCAGTCTAGCACTATTCTGTACACTCCTATCTGGGACCTTCTGATTGCCTCACAGGAGCCTCCACATCTGCACAGCCAGGAAGCAAGTTTCTTGAGATCTGGGGCCCTCTAGGCCTCTGCTCCCGGGTTGCCCAATGCCTAGCGCTTCCCATCCGTGCACAGGGCAAAGATTCTGCCAGGCCTGCTGAACTACAGCACATTCTACAGGTAGGCATAAGGAAGCTTGGCTACATAACAAATATGCCATACCTTCTGCCTTCATGGAGACTGGGAAGTGCCATGGGGAGGTGGGGAGTTGAAATTTAGGTAAAAATCCAAACCTGGGATGATACCAGTAAATGCCAGCTTATCTTAACACAATACAGAAAGGCCTGGTGCATATGAAACTTGGAAAGAAGAGACAAATTTGAAACACAGTTATGACTAAATCGGCCCCACTAAAGACCAGAAATTACTAACACTTCAAATGCATGGCAGACCCCTCTCTTAGCCTAGTTACCTGGCAAGTTCTTCTCGGTGAATACAATGTAAGATTTAACACAAGCCAGAACTTCCTTGCTAGAGTCTGGATGCTCGCCCTGACATATCCACAGTCCTTTCTCAATTGTCCACGTACAGATTATCTGCTGCAAATATTTCAGTCTCAGGGTTGCTTGCCAAGATGTTTGAGTCCGCAACCTTCTGACAGCAGCTGTTCGAGGGAATGCAGATGAATTTTAATATTAGCCTCTGCCAAATATAATTAGGCGGGTAAATCTGCTGCCAGTAAAAAGAGAAAGATATCATATGTGCATTCCAGGCCAAATGGTTTCTTGCAGTATCTGTATCAGGCTCTCCGCAGGGAATGAGGGTCCTAGTGATCCCACCTCTGTTTGTAAACACAGCCACACACTTTGTTGGGCCGCACGGAGAGGCTGGTGAAGTTAGTAGTACCACACATTATTCCATTAAGTCCTCTTAACACTGAGTGTGCTACTGTTGGCATTGTGCAAAAGAGGAAACTAAGCCTAAAAACCAAAACTGATTACGCCGTTTCCCTGCTTAAACCCCTCCGCTGGCCCCCTTTCCCCTAAGGAGGGGTCCAAAGGCTTCCACAACCCGGCTGCTGCTGCCTCTCAGCCCTGTCTCTCTGTGGAACTGCGTTCCCTTTTCTGAGCCTGCCATGCTCTCATCCCTGCCAAGAACACTCTTTCCAGCTCTGCAATTCCCGCTCATCCTTCAAGTCTTCAGTTTAAGCCTCCCTTCTTCTGAGCAGCATGCTCTCACACCCTCAGGGCTAGGTTAGGCTTCCCTGCTCAGTGAGCCTTATTACACCATTATTATATCACTCACTTAATCATCTGAATCTTCCGTCAGCCCAATATATATACCCTGAGATATATATGTCTATAGGGCAGTGTCTATCACACTATAGGTGCTGCATCATCATCAGCATCATCAGCTTCATCAAAAGGAAACAACAGTAAGTAGCAGAACCAGGATTTGAACCCAGAAGTTGTGGAACAAAGAGAACTAAACCCCATTTTCCCAACTCCTCAACCACTGGCCTCTCCACTCTGTCAGACCACAATAGCTGACACCTGTTCCTGCCTGTCCAACAATCCTCCTTCTTCTGATAATAGCGTCTGGCTTTCCTCCGCAGAGCCACTCATCCCCCACTCTCAGTCTATGTAGTTTATGGAGACTGATCCCACTCCAGGGTCGCACTGCACTCAGTACCCCCACCTGACCCAGCTTGTTTCATCCTGAAGGCCATGTGGCTGGTCCTAGGTCAGTATGAAAGGAGAGTTTATGGAGAAGCTAATGAAGCTAGACTTCTGGGCCCTCCCACCTATATGGGCCCTTTCCAAGTCAGAATGGGTCTTTGAAGGTGTCTATGTGGTCATATGTGTTTGTATTTGTAACATTTTC
The DNA here is from genome assembly GCF_000951045.1 of Mandrillus leucophaeus. Lineage (NCBI taxonomy): Eukaryota > Metazoa > Chordata > Mammalia > Primates > Cercopithecidae > Mandrillus > Mandrillus leucophaeus. The sequence goes on from NW_012103510.1 coordinate 3,139,687, forward strand.
CAAATTAGGCATTTTATCCTCAATCTATTAAGATTGTCATCTAACCATTCTGACATCCTGTGCCTGTGTGAGGTGATACTGGGGGAAATACAGGTATTTCTGGACATGAGCTAAGGAGAGACTGAGGTGGTGAGATATTTATTTTGGTTTAGCCCCCGAAAGCTTCAGGTCCCACAAAACCTAGATTTACCCTGGTCAAGTGACCAGTAAAGTGGTCAGTAAAGTGAGTCTGACATGTGCAAGGACCACTGTGACCTGGGAACTTTCTTCCACCTGAGAGGGCTGTGCTCATAGGATGGGAGTGCCCAGAGCTGGGGAATGCCACCCTCGCCACCTGTGGGGGAGAAGCTACCAGGGGACAGAGGGAGAAATGATGGAGAGGGACGCAGAGGGGCAGCGAGAGAGACACGTGTGTGAGTGTGTGAATATACGTGCGTGTGTGAGTGTGTGTGTGTGCGTGCATGTGTCCACGACACGGTTTTAGCTCCAGAATCCAAACAGGCCTTTTTAGGCAAGATCTACCCTAGGATTTTTCAATTTCATGAGCCAAAAGTGTAAGTGAGTGTCCAAAAGAACCGAAAAAATCCTGACTTAACACATCCATCTTTCTGAGATCCTGCTTTTTAGGAAAAACCACCAGTACCAGCACCACAGCAGTGATTCACTCACCCAGGGCAGTGCCCTCTAGGGCAATGTCCAGCTTTCTCACCAGTGGGGGTCTGCCCCTTCCTGAGACCAGAAATGCCACCAGGGCCTTCTTCTCCACCATCCTGCCTCCCAGCTGCATTTTACTGCCACAAGATTTTGCTTATGGACCAGTTGTAACTGAGGGGAAACAAAAAAGGGGGAAAAGGGGGTGGGGGAGGAAATTCTTCTCAACAAATAACATTCTGGCCTTTTTTTCCTCATCAGAGCATAAGGCTGGTGGCCACTCAGCTTTGAGATCTGAACAGGACTGAGACGAAACATCTGTTCAGGGAGGGAGGGGGAAGCCCCGGGAGAGAGAGAGGGGGAAAGGGGAGAAAAAGCCTTCTGTGGGCTAAAAATATCATGTCCCTTCCACTCTCCCCTCTCCGTCCCCACCCAAGTTAAAACATGTGATGAAATTCAGCTTTTACAATCTAACCCCGAGCTACTTGAAACTATTAAAGCCTCTCCGGTATCTGACACAAGTCAGAATTTCCACTGTTCCAGCTGAGCTTTTATGAGGAGCAGACTTGAGAGAAACTGCCAAGGTAACAAAGTCCGCTTGTTCTCTGTCACCGCTGCAACTCAGCTTCTGGGGGGACTGCAGGGGAGTGGAGAGTCAGGGCCGCTGACACCCCCCGACAGGACGGGCTCTGAACTGAGGGAGAGGAGCCGGCAGGGCATAGGCACCTGCCCCTCCATCTGGGGGTCCCTGCTGCCCTCCCGTGAACTCCCCTTCCTCCCAGCCTTCCTAGGAAGCCACCGCCAGCCCTGTGTATTAGGGAGCCTTGCCCGGGAGTCCCAGGCAGTGTCCGTGGCTACTTCCTGAGAAGTCTTAACTCGCTCTCTCTCTGTTTCTTGCCCAACTGCTCCCTGAACCCCAAGCTCCAATCAGCAGGTATCCCACGGTCTCCTCGGTACCTCTCCTTGGATGTTAAATGGGCATCTTGAACCCAACAGGTCCAAAAACAGGAGACTTGATGGTCACCTGCCAAAACCTCCACCTCAGAAGTGACACTGCCAAATCCTTAGTTCCTGAAGCCAAAAGTCTAAGATGCATCCCTGATCTCTATCGTTCCCTCAACTCCCTTCTCACCAGCTCCAACCCCTAGCCTCATGGACTTCTCCCCCCCAAGCTCCCAAACTAGGCCAGCACCATCTCCTCTCGTCTGCAACCCTGCAATCACCTCCTGGTTTCATTGCCCCCTTCCTCCCTGCCCATGGGCAGTCCCTCCCAGAAGCCAGAATTCGCTTCTTAAAACAGGTCAGAATCCAGCAGTCACCCACCCAACCCTCTCCAACCCAAGTGCGTGGTCCCACACTTGACGACCGCCCCACTCTCATTCCTGATGCCACAACGGCCTCCTTTCTGTTCTTCCCCAAACACCAAGTTCCCTCTACCCTGGGGTTCTGCTCACTCCTCCTAGCTGCTCTCCCCCTACATTCTTCCATGGCTGGCTCCTTCCTGACATCTGCATCTCAGGTGAAACATCACCTTCTCAGAAAAGCCTCCTCACTCTACCTCTCCCTGGGTTTTACCTCTTAGCAGAGAACCACTACCAGAAACTTCCATGCTCTTTCTCAGATTTACATATTCATCCCTGCCTCCCTCCTGTGAATGTTGTGACCAATGGGCCTGCCTACCTTGCTCACTGTGAACCCAGGGCCCAGCAAAGCCCCTAGCTGCAGCAAATGCCCAGCACATACCGAATGGCGAGGAGTGAGGGGCCAGATTCTGTTCTCAGTCTGCTGTGTGACCTTGGACGGGTCACTTCCCCTCTCTGGGCTTTAGTTTTCCAACTACCAATGAAAGAGACTATAGGCCTCCCAAGTCCCTTTGCCCAACATCTGACCCCTGGGAGCCTGGACGGACTAGCCTAGGCCCCAACACAGGTACATAGGACCTGCCTGAGAGGCCGGAGGAAGGGGTCACCTGCTTTCAGTGAGGCAGAGGGAGGAGTCGTCTGCTTTCAGTGACTACACGGTGTTGACTTTCCTTCTTCAGTGAGTGTTTATTTATTGAGCACATACAGCATGCCAGACCCTACTCCAGGCACTGGGAGCACGGGGAGGCCTTTGGAGATTCTAATAGGATTAAAGAAGCTTTGCAAAGAGGCCGTCTTTGATCTGGGTTAGGTAAATGATTATAAACATGGGCTGGTGCCTCTTCAAGAAAACTGAACCCAGGAAACAAGAATCATGGCAGCTCAAGTGTGTTGGGCACTTAATCTGTACCAGGGCCACCCTTGGGACCTACATCCATCACCTCACTGTCTTCACGATAACCCTGGCGAAGAAGTGCTACAAGGAACCCAGTGAGGAAACTAAGCCACAGGGAAGTGACCCGCCCAAGGTCACATAGTGAGTGTGGGTAAGCCAGGCTAGAATGGGGTCTGAGCTGCAAATTCATAAAAAGTCAGAATGAAGGGACGAGAGATGAGGAAGGCAAAGTTAGGGACCGTTGCAGAGCTGAACAGGACCTGAGTTCCCAGAGTGCTGCTAAGCCCCCACCAGGTCTCGGTCCTAGCACTGCTCCCTGCTGGGCAGAACGAGCAACTCCAGGCACATCCACCCTTGGGTTGAGGAAGCAGAGACCACCCCAAGGGCTGCCACGTCTGCACGTCAGGCCAGTGGGGAAGGGGCGGCAGGGGCAAAGCAAGGCCTGCCCAGGAAGCTGGGAGGCCCGGGCCTGGTCCTGAGGAGGAGGGGCTGCCTGACTTCAGTGGTTGTAGCATCTCCTTTAGGAAGCAGGGACCCTGCAGGCTAGACCACGCCCTGCAGAGGGGGCTTCCTAGAGAAAGATGCCGGGAAGTGGAAAGATAGGAACCAGGCACTTGAGGACCCAGAGGGAGAATGAGCAAAGGCCCAGAGGTGAGACACAGAGATAGCCAAGAAGCTGGGCGGGGGCAGGGTTCACCAGGTGAGAGGCAGGGGGTTCCTGGAGAGAGGGAGATGGGAGAGGGGGACAAAGCAGTGGCTGCAGCACCCTCAGACACAGTGACTCCTGGAGGCCATGCAGGAGAACGCGACCTGGCACCCATTCTCCCCGTGGGGTCCAAGCCACAGGCTGCGACTACCTGGAGTGCTGCCCAGCTGTGGGGCAGGGAGGCCGGGTGTGTGCTGAAGGTGAGCATGGGGTCGCCCCTCCCTGGTCCTCAGACCCTAGCTGGGTCAGTTGAGGAGGGGGCCCTCTCCCCTCCTCCCCACGAAAGCCTCACCTCACCAGCCCCGCCACGCCCAGCCAGCTCTCAGAGCTTGGGACTTTTGATGTTTACTTTGTTCTTTCCCCAGTTCAAAAGGAGCTCTGCAGCCCTGGCCCTCGCACCAAGCCCAGCCTTAATCTCCCATCCCTCCCGCTCCCAGCTGGCCAGTTAAGGCGGTTAAGACGCTGGATTAGGGCCGGCTTTACATAACAACGCGGGAGCTAAAGCCATCCTCTCCTGGGATGGCTAAAAGACTTCTTTTTATCTTCACGCCTCAGATGGCCTTTTTTCTCTCTTAAACAGCTCTCCAGCCCGCCAAGAGGCAATGAACTTGGCCAACAGGAAGACAAAGAAGAGATTCAGGACTCGGCTTTTTCTCCCTTGGCCAGTAGCACAGAGGGACCCCCCAGTCCCAGGTCCGGAGCAGACAGTTGGTTTTCTGTGGCCAGAACTCAGTAGCACCTGCTCTCACCAGACCTAGCCATGTGGTGGCCTGCCATCCACACCATATTGCCCACCCTGGGGTGGGCGGCCTCGGACCACAGGACCAAGGGTGCCAGAGGACCACAGATGGCCACTGGGTCCAGGGTCCCTCATGGGGTCTTAAGGGCCACACGGACAGGTCCAAATGCCCACCCGACTCAACCAGAGCAGCTCTGCTCCTGCTGCCTTATTTACGGTTTTCACTTTTAAATACTGACATTAGTTTTTAAATTCATAAGGAATACACAATTATCTTTTTTGATTTTTTTAAAAAATATAATTTTAGAATTATTGATAATAGAGACAGGATCTCGCTATGTTGCCCAGGCTGGTCTTGAACTTGTGAGCTCAAGCAATTCTCCAGCCTCAGCCTCCCAAAGTGCTGAGATTATAAGCATAAGTCACCATGCCCAACTATGTTCTTCTTATAAAAGTTTAACCATGAAATGCAGATAACACAGACTTAAGTCTCCTCCCATGTTTGGAAAGAGCTATGGTTATCATCTGTCTAGGCCTCTATCCACAGTCATATGCATATGTGGTACCCTAAGAAACTCCTGAGGATGGTCTGGTGCCTTCTTTTATGTAAAAGATATCAGACTGTATGCACACACAAAGCTTTCTGTTCACAGGACTCCTCCCCCTTGATCTGGGGCCTGCTTACATTTGAACAAAGTTTGCTAGATACCTGGCTCTCCAGCCTGCCTCCAACTTCTAGGCAACGGAGTGAGTATCTTCAAACAGTGCTTCTCCGAGTGTAGTGTGCATGCAAGTCACCTGGGGAGCTTATTAAAATGCAGATCGGATTCAGCAGGCCTGGGCTGGAGTGAAGATTCTATATTTATAACAGCTCTCAGGCCAGAAGTGGCCACGGTCCTCAGGTCTGGCCCAGGCTCCCCTTAAGAACTTCTCAGAACAGTCTGCTCTCCTCTTGCGGCCCTTCGGACACCTGCAGGCCTGGATCCCCCTCTGCAGACCATTGCACCATGGCCCCCCAGCTCTCCAGCCAGCTGTCTGCCTGGTCTCAGCAGAGATATCCTTCCTTACTCTCGTAAGGCAGCCCTCCATTTGGTGATTTCTTCCCGTTTCTGAATTTAAAATTTCCCATTCAGCAAACACTCTGCTTCACGCTGTCATCCGTTCCTGGCACCAATTCTGGGAGCCAAGCAGGGCAAAGGCCCTTGTTCCCATTCTATAGATGTGGAAACTGAGGCTCAGAAAGGTGGGGTGGCCTGCGCAAAGTCAAACCAGCACACCAGCAGCCAGCAGACCCTCTACTTGAGTATCCTGATTCTCTCTACAACACGGCGCTTCACCATGAAGAAAGAAGGCAGCGGTTAAGTGCAGTGGCTCATGCCTGTAACCCCAGCACTTTGGGAGGCCGAGGTGGGAGGGTTGCTTGAGGCCAGAAGTTCAAGACCAGTCTGGGCAACATAGTGAGACCCCGTCTCTACAGAAAAATTTAAAAATTAGCTTGGCATGGTGGCGTGCAACTGTAGTCCTAGCTACTTGAGAGGCTGAGGTGAGAGGATCACTTGAGCCCAGGAGGTCAAGGCTGCAGTGAGCAATGATTACCTACTGCACTCCAGCCTCGGTGACAGAGCAAGACCCCGTCTCAAGAAAGGAAGGAGGACGACACAGGAGAGAGGTGAGAGGCTGGCTGTGTGTGTGTGTGTGTGTGTGCACTCATGCGCCAAGGGAGTGACATGATGGACGAAATGGAATAGGCACTGTGTGTAATGCTTACTCCATGCCCAGCACTGCCTGATCACACTTCACACACCACTCTGAGCAGCCACTCTTATTATCCCCAGAGGAGCAGCAGAGTTTCAACAACCTGTCCGAGGTCCCCCAGCTAATCTGGTGCAGGGTCAGGACGTGGACCTACGTGACCAGGCCCCGACTTGGGCTTGGACCTATGAAGTGCCACATCTGAGTCTTACTCCTCTCCTCCATCTCACCCTCTAGTCCACCCCCACCCAGAGTCACAAGGTCCCTGTTGTGCCCTCCGTCTGCAGATTTTCTGGAATATGCAGGGCACACGGCCAGCTGGACACCAGCTTCCCCCACTTGCTGCTGCTGAGAAGAGAGCAATGGACTCCGAGTACCTTCCAGCCGGAAGTCGTCCTCCTCTTCCTCGCTGAGCGTGTCTCTCAACACGTCGCCCACGAGCTCCTAGAAGACAAAGCAGAGGCATTGAGCAGGGGTTAGGGGGAGTCCAGTGCTGAGACATTAAAAGTGGCGCCTTGAAGACCCTGGGCTGATTCTTCTGATGGGAATTCAGGTCAACTGAGGCAGATCCTATCGCACCTGAAAAGTTAAGCACCAAGGTGGGTCCCTCCTGCCCTTAACATAAATGCACACGTGTCACCACAACATTCAGGCCCCTGCAGGCTATGGCTCCACCTGGTCTTCCATCATGCCTCCCATATTTCACCAACACACATGCTTTCCGGAAACCAGCCTGATTCCTTGCACTCACCCTGCCTGTTCCCCACCAGTGAGTTAAGGATATCTGGGATCTCATCCCAACTAACCTGACCAGGAGGTGTCAAGTTAGCGAGGGGAGTGTTGCTGGTCCACAAGCTGGGAAATTTCTAGGATATCAACAAAGGCCCCATCTGTCTGACCCACCCTAGCAGGATAACTCCAAATATGGAAGAAGCTAGACCATACCTTGTCAAACTGTCTTCTGTATTTATTGGTATTCTGCCAGAAGACTTCCATGATCAAAGAAGATTCTTTTAAACAAAGTTAAACAAGATCCCTTACAGCAGGACTTATCAGGACTTTTCCTATGGTTCTAAACACTGTGAATCTCCAAGTGCTGGCATATTTTGCATTCTCCAAACTTACTCAGACCATGGAGCTTCATTTTTCAAAAGCATCACAAGATTCATGTCCCAAGAAACCCGCTTTAGGAAATACTCCTGTTATGGGAGGACAGACAAGGGTTTGGGGGGATGATAATGCTATGGTAGTGCTTCTCAAAACACAAAATGACAAGCAATAAAAAAGCCCAAACTCAGCAGCTGTCACCAACTTCTCTTTGTAAAAATAAAAGAGAGAGAGAGAAAAAAAACCCAACCCTTTCCTTGGGAGAAAAAAAAAAAAAAATCTGCACCTCAGATGATGCTTAAAAAAAAGCCAGTCCTCATCTTGATGAACAAAAGGAAAACACGGCTTTGTATTGCTGATCTCATCAACTGGACACAGCTGGAGGTAAGCCTCTTGCTTTTTTTTTGTTTTTTGTTTTAAAGACAAACAGCTAACATTTTGTGGCTATTCTCTTTCTTCTTTCAAATCTTTCTAGGGCATTACACACTCTTTCTTAAAAGCTGTTAAAATGTGGCCATTCAGACTCTGGTGTCCCATTTACTTCAAAACCAGGCTACTTTATTCCTCGAGTCAGGATGGCTTCCCTCTCCTCCTCCGCCAATTATTATAATCATCGAACATTTCCTGGGCTTGTAAACTGGCTGTTTGTGTTAACAGAGCCCGAGTTGACAGGGGAGCTGGGAGACGATGACAGGAAAGGGATGCACACAGGTGGCATCATTAGATGGCTGGGACGCCCCAGCAGCCAATTAAAGCCCATCCTTCATGCAGGAGAAAGACGGGTGCCGCCGTCCCCTGAAAGGCTGGTAGGCAGAGCTTCCTCGAGGGAACAGGCAACGGTCTTCAAGAGCATCTGTGCACCTCTTCACGCTGAGGTCTTCTGCAGAGGGGGGCTCTGCGCCTGCCACCCTGACTGCACCGCAGCCGGGTGACAGCATCAATGAGACGTCTGAGTACTCGTGTCTTTTTACTGGCACACTTGGAAGAGTTTAAAGACTCCAGACATTGCCACCAACAAGGCAACCGTGTGGGATCCTATAACGATGACCACGTGTGCTCAAGGCACCCCAGTCATCACCGTTGACAGCTTCAGCACTCCCTGTTCAGAGGACCAAGCTCTCTGACACACCCAGAAAGCAGAGTTCTGGCAAGTTCCGGGATAGGCCTCTCACCACTCAACAGCACCCTGCTCTGAAGAACACTGGAAAGCTCCCTGGAGCCATGGTCCATGGACGCACTGTGCTGTGCCAATGCTCAACTTTGCAAAAATTCTCTCTCCCCGGCGGGGCGCAGTGGCTCACGTCTGTAATCCCAGCACTTTGGGAGGCCGAGGCAGGTGGATCACGAGGTCAGGCAACCTGGCCAACATGGTGAAACTCCGTCTCTACTAAAAATACAAAAAATTAGGCGGGCGTGGTGGCAGACGCCTGTAATCCAACTACTTGGGAGGCTGAGGCAGAAGAATCGTCTGAACCTGGGAGGTAGAGGCTGCAGTAAGCTGAGATTGCGCCACTGCACTCCAGCCTGGGTGACAGTGTGAGACTCCGTCTCAAAAAAAAAAAAAAAAAAGGGCATCCCCTCTGCTGAGCCACACAGCCAGGGTCTGCGGTGTGCAGTGTGCATGCTCCTAGAGCTTTGAGTCTCTAGGCCAGAAGCCATGTGGGATGTGGAGCCAAACACAGGATCACATCCTGGCTGTACCGCCTGCCTCGCCTTTGACCTCAGTCTACATATTTGTAAAATGGGCACAGTCATCAACCACAATAATAACCAAAGAGCTGACACTTACTGTGCATTTTCCATGTGTCAGGCACCATGCTAGACACTTTATATATACAGTCATTCCTCAGTACCTGCGGGCAACTGGTTCCAAAACTCCCTGAGGCTACCAAAATCTGTAGATGCTCAAGTCCCATATATAAATGGTGTAGTATTTGCATATAACCTATAAACATCCTCCCCTATATTTAAATAACCTCTAGATTACTTACAATACCTAACAGAGTGTAAATGCTATGGAAATTGTTGTTATACTGTATTGCTTAGGGAATAAGGACAAGAAAAGTCTGTATGTGTTCAGTGCGGATGCTTTTTTGTTTCCAAATATTTCCTATCTATGGTTGGCTGAACCATAAATACAGACCCCATGGATATGGAGGGCCAACTGTGTACACGTGTATTTATTAACCCCCTGAATCATCACAACAGCCCTGGTCTTTCCATCTCTCAAGAAATAGATGCTCATTAAAATGATTTGCAAACTGTAAAGTCAGAGGTATAATCGTTACCGTTATTATCTACAAAGAAAGAGGCCTCAACCCTGAAGGACCGTATGAGACCAGAAACAGTGCTGATGACAGTCACCCATCATTTACCAAGTGCTCACAGTGTGCGAGGTACTGACCAATGGGATCCTCACAGGAGGCTCCGGAGAATGGCCTCCCCACAGCCCTGCATCTAAGTGGCTAAGAGGCTCCAAGAGGCTGCGACCCCCTCTGGATCACCTGCCAGCAAGGGGCGGAGTGGGGACTCAAGCCAGCTCTTTCAGGTGCCTCAGCCCGGACTCCTACTCATGCAACCAGGGCTCCTGTGGGCATGGGAGCAGAGGTAGCCAGGAGTCCTGGCACCTACCAGGGACCAAGGATCACACCTAAAGGAGTGCAAGAAAAATAGTCCAGCCAGCAGCTCCAGTGGGTGAGTGGTCAATGGCTCCCATCTGCCTAGCAAGACTCAAAGCTCCCCTGCTGCTCCCCACAACTTGAGGACTTAGCCCTGCCCTCAAGCTGAGCCCTGGCTGGCAGCCTCACATGTCAGGGCCAGGGCCAGGCCCTCGGCACCACCCTTCGGGAAGGCAGCTGTTGCCGGGAGACACACTCCGACCTTCGACGGCGCCACTGGGAGCCCCCGTGCAGAGGGCATGGAACTGGAGGTGGTCAGACCTTGGTTCAAATCCCAGCTCTGCCTCACATGTGCTGCGCCACCTGGGGGAAGGAACTTTATCTCTAGTGCACCTCAGTCTCCCCATTCGTAAACAGGGGCGACAGCAATCAGGATATCTGAGGGGGGCAGTGTGAGAAGTGAGGAAGTCACTGCGTGTGAAGCGCTTAGCAGGGCAGCTGAAAGTGGAAATGGGGTTCATCAGGTCAGTAGTTACTGTTTATTACTCTTGCTATTGTTATCATATGGTGGCCAGAACACTGCTGGGACGAGCCGAGAGACTCGCCAGACCCCAGGTGGCCTCACAGACACCTGGAAACATGCCCCATCCTGCCCAGCACACGGTTTTCAGGGGGCTGCATTTCCCCCTCGTGGCAATCCTTTCAGGTATTCCAAAGGACTGCCATGACTACCCTGCTTTACAGATGAGACAACTGAGGCACAGAAAGGTCAAGTGACTTGCCCAAGGTCACACAGCTAGTAAGTGCCAGTGCCAGTGCCCAAGCCCACACCCTTCACCACTGCACCTGGGAAACCCACATGTGGGGCTTGGCTACAGCGGCCACCCTCCTCCATTTCTTTTGTCTACTTAGTTGTCACTCTGCCCGTGGTCCCAGGCCCCTCCCCTCTAGCCTCCAGGACAGTGGGCCTCAGCCTCTTCTGCAAGTTCTGATCAAAGACCTTCCTGGGTCTCCAGAGCCCCTGCTCCACCAGACCTGGGGCCAGGCTGCTCCTGCCCAGTGGCCTGGCTTGGTGGCCTCTCAGGCCCAGATGTGCCACCTTCCTAAGTCCCAGTGGTGCCCCATCAGCTGGCCCTAAAGCCCCTCCTCTGCCCCACACTGGGCCCCAGGAAGAGAGGCCAGCTCCTCCGGGCACAGGGTGTGCGGCCAGCACCAGTCCAGAGCCCAGAATCCAGGCACGATACCTTATAAGGCCTCCGGGAATGGGAAAACCACATCAAAGCAGCCTTGGGGAGCGAGCTGGAGTTTGGTTGGGGTTTTTCCTCTGTCTTTGAGACTTCCTACTCCTGAATGTAAGATCTTCCCCCACCGCCTGCCCCAGCAGTGCTTTGTCAATCTTTCTGTTCTCTAAGAGCTAACAGATGTTGGTGCCACGGGTTTCAAAGCAAACTCCCAGTGCCCACAGAACACGGCACAACTCACAGATTCCAAGAATGTACAGGGTTGGGACGTGCCGGGGAAAGAGGAGGGGGGCAGGGCCCAGGCCACCCTGTAACCCTTAGATCCAAGCAGCCTACCCTGGAGCTGCCCCAGGAAATTCCTGGCAAGCTCTCTCTTCCCAGTACGCTGAGGCCACAGCCCGGCCAGGCGCTCTCCAGGCCTTGCTGAGAGCAAGCTCTTGCCTTCCTCTTGTCCCCTCTCAGGAGGCAGGACAGGGATGCTCCACTCCCCAGCGTCCAGAGCAACCTGGTAGTCGGGGCGCCCAGGCTCCGGGCCCAGCCCCACCCTCGGCAGCCGAGTGGCAGCAGACACATCACTTAACTTCTCCAGCCTCCATTTTCCCCTTCTGTAAAATGGGGATTTTGATGTCAAAGAGCAGTCAATGAGAAAACGTAGACAACGGGCCTAGATGGTGTCTAATGTGAAGCTGGAAGCACTAACATCCGTTTCTCTCCTCTTCCCGACACAGGTTCAGGAATATTCTTACATTGCATCCTAATGCCTGGGGAGCCAGTGCCTCTATGTCCACCCTGAGACGATGCTCACTGTGTTTCCAGGAGGCACATTTAAATCCAGTGATGTTTAAGGCAATGCACTTCCTGTTAATCCGCAGTCAGGAACACCCTGGATGCCCCAAAGGCATGTGCACTGGATCTCCACAGAGAAACACCGCGCGAGAGGGACTCCAAAAGAACAAGACAGATCTGCAGATCTCCCAGGCAGACAGCCAGACCACAGGACGGGCAAAGGAGCCACGACAGGAAGATACGCAGACTGTGCTGCTATCCGCACACAGAGGAGAGCACCAAACCCATGTACACCATGAGATTGTCCCCGTGTGGGTGAACGTGCGGAAGACGACAGCCACAGCGACCTCCAGGAAAGGGAGGGCAGACAGAGGCAGCGGGTGTGGGGGGTCATAAACCCCAGCCTTATCAGAAGTGTTCTCATGTTTAATGGATGAGTATATTACTTGGGTAATTAAAATCCAATTTAGTAAAACCGCAGATAATAACCCACTTTACAAAAGAGAAAAAAAAAGCTGGGAGATTAAGTAACAGGTCCAAGGTTTTGTGGAAAGTAACAGAGTGGGATAGACCCCTAGAGGGGTCTCTAGAATAGGGAGGCCGGCCAAGATGATGCTCACAGTTCCCTGGAGCACAGACCTTCTTGGGTTCCAGCCCACACACCACCAATGGGCAGCTCTCTTTTCTAGGGCTATACCCAGGAAACAAGAGGAAAACTGGGGCTGTCCAGTTTCTGGGCCTCAAGTTCTATGTCTCTCACATGTACCTCTCCCCTGTGGACCTGTTATCTCTGCCCACACAGCCTCCCTCCCATCCCCAGGCCCCTAGGGCTTTCCCAGGCCTCCAGAGCCTACTTTGCCTATAAGCTCAGCAGGCTGAAAGTGCTAGGAAATTACCCAGCCCGTCCCAACACTACACAACACTCAGGCCAGTGATACAAAAATAATCCTCATCAAAGGGCGGGGAAATGGTAAGAGGGCACAGCAGGCAGGAGTCCGGGAGGGCTCCTGGAGGCCTGACCCCAGGGACAGGAGAGGCTGGGGGCATCCTCCTCCCCAGGAGAGGAAAACAGGCTTGCCCCTCCCTGCCTGGGTCATCAGAACACAAGCCTCAACATGCTGCTTCCAAGATAAATGGCATCTCTTTCCAAAGAAGCCAAAATATAGGGCAGAGTCCTCAGCCACTCCCCTAAAGACCCCTGAGCCCACCACAGCCATAGGTCACCTGGTGCTGGCTCCTGGCTCTGCCCAACAGACCTGTCCCCCGGCCGCAGCCAAGCCAATTGGAACCCTCCCCCGGGACCCCTCTCTTGGGAGTTGAAGGGAAACAACTCTTCTCCGGTGCCAAGGCTGCATCTCATCTCATCGGCAGCTTCTCAGAGGCAGCTCGCTCGAGGAGGCAGCTCACACAGACAGAGACGGAGGCCAGTGCTGGGACCAGTCTCAGGCCCAGCCTTCTCCAGAAGGAGGCTGCCTGCGGGCAGGTCTTTGGGTCTGTTTTGCCCTTGAACAGCACCTGGTACCAGGCAGGCACTTGATAAAGTGTCTGTTCGGTGAACCCTGGGGCAGGCCCACCCTCACCCCCTCTTCCCACCAATGGGACGGTCACACAAGCCACTAAACGGCCCTTGCTGCTTCCAGCAATTCAGGTCAGGTTTCTGTTACTTGCAACTAAAAGCTCTGACTCCTACAGCTCCCAGAAGCAATCCACAGCCTCCTCAAAGCTAAGTCCAGGATTCCCAGGCAAGCTTGGGAGCCAGCGGAGCAAGCTCCTGCCGCCCTGCTGTACCGCGGGTCCCTGCAGGAGCCTCACCCGCAGACTCCACTCAGAGCTGTGGAAGCTGAGGCGGGAGGGAAGACAGGCTCCCCGGGCTGCACACACAGACCAGGCCTTTTGTGTTTGGCTTGCAAGGACCAGGTCTTCAAGATGCCAAAGACATTGAGCAGCAATTAAAATTCCTCAGATTTCTCCGGGACTATTTTTATCTGCCCAAGATGCAATCGACGTGCTCCTAACTGTAGATCCCCAGCCTTCAGCTCCCCACATCCTGGGAACCCCAACCTGAGCCTACCTCCCGGGCTTGAGGGTTTGCACAGGGAAGGTGGACAGCCAGCAAGGAGTGGTACGGCGGAGCTGGCAGGAAAGACTTCAGACCCAGGGCCTGACTCTGAAACCACCATACTCCCTTCCTCCAGCCCTCAGGCCCGAGGCCCGACAGGGTGCACATAATCCCTAGAGACGGGTTGCCCAATCCTGAACCTCAGCCAGCCACAGTCACCAAAGGGCCAGCAAAGGCCACTTCCTGGGCTGTCACCCCAGTCAGTCACAGGCATCCACATGCCACTGTCGCACCTTCCTCCAGAGCCATGTCCCACCTGGGCTACCATGAGTACTTAAATGCTTCTCTTTAAATTGGCTCTCTTTCTCTCTTTTTAATCTAGTCTTGACATAAAGCAATAAGATCAATAAAATCACAGGTGCTGGGGGGCTTGGTTTGGTTTGGTTCTGAGATGGAGTTCTCACTCTGTGCCCCCCGGATGGAGTGCAGTTGCGTGACCACAGCTCACTGCGGCCTCCAACTCCTGGGCTCAAGTGAGTCTCCTGAGTATCTGTGACTCCCGCCGGCACAGGCCACCATGCTCAGCTAATTTTTTAAAACTTTTTATAGAGACAGAGTCTTGCTATGTTGCCCAGGTTAGGTGGTGGTGGTGTTTTTTCTTTTAAGGACAATTCATATTGAACAAATTCAGAATCATTAAAATATAAGACATCCACTACTTACCACCTGAAGTTCCAACCCCTCAATAGGACATCGACCACTGAACCACGCTTTCAGAACAACACGATTTAAAGAACCCATCCCCTGGCCCCCACAGTGGTCAGGCTGGTTCCAACAAGTAGGAAGAGGGTGGGTGGGGGAGAGACACCAGGCAAGGTGGGCACCAGGAGAGGCCACCAACCTTCCCACCTGGCCACCCTCCTTCAAGACTCATGGCTTCAGAGTGTGATTTCTGAGCATGGAGAAAAAATGACTAATGGGGGGAAAAAAAAAACCAAAACACCAAAACCAACAACAGAAAAGAGTAAATCTTGACATCACCCAGAATGCTCCCTGATCTCAAACTGCTGGCATTTCAAAGCCCTTAAGAGATGACCCAATGTAGGGATTGTCCACAGCCAGGCAGGGCACGGGGCGGGGAGACTTTGCTGTTCGTCTGACCACAATTTTCCGACTAGACCGTGTTCAAAGGCATTTCCACAGTGGAAACTGGGATCGGATGGGCATGTTGCGGCCTGGGGGTAACTGAGGTCGTGAATATAAAGGACTCAGTGATGATGATAACCAGCCTTAGTCAGTGTGTGACGTCTGCCAAGTGTTCCATGAAGCACGTTCAGGGCATCACCGACCAAGTGCTCCCAGCAGCCCTAGAAGCTGGGCTCTGCAACGACCCCCACTTTGGCCATGAGGAAACTGAGGCTTAGAGAGGTTAAGTGACTCACCCGAGTTGTCAGTCAGGTCTGGGTTTGAGCCTTGGTTCTTCGGCTTTATATTGTGTGACTTTGTACAAATGATTCAACCTGACTATGCCCCAGTTTCCCCAGCCAAAAGTGGAAATGACAGCCCCCACGTGGCAGGGCAGTTGTGAGAGGAATGGAGAGTATGTGTACGGTGCTTCATGCATGGTCTGGCTCAAACAGCGTGTCCCAAGTCACAGCTGTCACCTTCTTCTCCCTCCAGGCCCTGGTCTTTCATTCTGTCCCCTCACATCCTCTCTTCTGCCCTGGTTTTTGTCAGGGATGCCACAGCGGATCAAAGCTCAGCCCAGCACTGCCTCATCACCCCAGAAGGCCTCAGGTGACCCCACTTCTGGCCGGCTGCAGAGAGCAGAGAGAGTGCACTCAGCGCTTGTCAGAGTCTCTGCACTCCCACCCACTGCTGACCACACACATACACACACAGCCTTCCCACCCACCATTGACCTCTCTAAACCACTGCCCACCACAACACTGCCCCCACAACACTGCCCACCACACCACTGATCCTGTCCCGCCACTGCCCACCACACCACTGCACACCGCACCACTGATACCACCATGCCACTGCACACTGCACCACTGATCCTGCCACACCGCTGCCCACCACACCACTGGCCCCACCATGCCACCACCTGGCACACTGCTGACTAGCCCGGCCACTGGCCCGCCACACTGCACAGCTGAGTGCTGATAAGAGGAGAGGTCCGAGGGCCTGTGGCGTGCCTCTGATCACCAAGCAGCTGGGGCGGCATCTGCCAGCAGTTCCTGGCCCTGGGACAGGCCCCCGGTCTGCTGCCAGGGTCCAGCGCGTGTGACCTGCTGACAGGGTGGCCCTGAGCCAGGCTGCTTATGACAGGCAGCACTGTCACCTGGCCCCAAGGAAGGGTGCCCCATGGCCATAGGCCACCTCACTGTAGGGAAAGGATGTGTGCTCCTGCCCAGGGAAGGGGCTTGGGGACCCAAGAAGCCTGGAATTTCTTGCTCAGCCTCAGGAATGAAGGGCTTGAGCTTCTTGCTTTTCTGAACCTAAACAAAATAGATGAAGTAAGAGCCTCTTGATTCCTATAACCCGAGGCCTCATTTTATGGACAGGACAAGAGTGCCCATGAGCACAGGTACGCGCGCGCGCGCGCGCACACACACACACACACACACACACACACACACACACACACAGTCCACCCATGCAGCCCTGCAGTGCCCTGGAGAAACCATCTTGCAGAAGCCATGCTCCTACCCACTCTGATCCCATCTGCCCTAGGCCTCCCATTCTCATCTCCTGGCCCCTTCCGTCCCCACATCCCCAAAATAGCTCTAAGAAACTTGTCACCATCCCTCTCACAGGTCGGACTGCCCGCTCGGAGCCTCCCAGCCCTAAGCTGTCTTGTCCCCTTCACCAGGAGCGCCCTCCTCCCTCTACTGCCGGTGAAGTCTTTTGCCACTGTGGATTTCGACTTCCCACCATCCTCAACTACCACATGAGGACATAATCAAGAGGGTCACACTGGCAGCGTCCAGAGGACTCAGTTCATTCTGAAACTCAGCAGTCCGCATGCTGCCAGGGCTGTCAGTGATCGAAAGTCTCAGTGGCCACATCTATAAAATGAGGGCACCAGTCCCACCCACCTGCCACGGAGCAGTGCACGACGATCACATCAAAGGTGAGTGTGGAAAAGCCGAGAAGGTGAGAGGGGCCATTTGGGAATGAGGGCCCAGGGTCCACAGTGCTGTCAGATAGGAAGCTGCTGAGGAACCGCCGAGTCCCCTCCTGCAGTGTTAAAAAACAAAAAGGTGCGTTTTCCAGAACGTTTCTGGAAGGCCACACTCCACTTCAGAATGGGAACTGGGGCGCTGTCTCCTTCAGCTGTCCGGCTTTCTGGGTGATTTGAATTTTATATTTATATTCTCTCTTTTTAAACCAAGAATATTCAACCCTTTTATACGAAAAAAATAATAATAACAACTTTTTTCAAAGAGGTTTTTCCATTAAAACAAATGATGTGGCTCTACCTCCTGTTTGATGTCACCAAGTTGCTCAACAGGCACCTCAAACTTCATGTGTCCAAACCGGATGCCTGGTGGCCCCCAAACCTGTCCTCCCCAGTGCCTTCCCTGTGCACACACAGGGCAGCTCCCTGCTTCCTTGGCTCTGACCAGACACCCTGGAGGCATCCACACATCCTGTTGGCTCTCCCTCAAAACACGCCCTGAAACCAATCATTGCCACCTCCTCCTCCACTTCTGCCACGAGTTCCAGGCCACAGTCCTCTTGAATAATGACAATCATTTTCTATTCTCTGCCCTCGCTGCCACCCCAACCCCTACCTAATTGCCCAAAGTTCCACCAAAGCCCATTAAAGCCCCACCCAATTTGTCTGCCCTATCACCTCCCTCACCCCTTCTGTTCCTCCCGTTCACTCGCTCGCCCGCAGCCACACAGGCATCCTTGCTGTTCCTCCAACAGGTTCAGCTCATTCCCCACTCAGGGTCTTCGCACGTGCTGTTCCCTCTACCCAGAAGGCTCTTCCTCTGGACAGCCCCTCCCTCCTGCCTCTCCTTCAGGTTTGGGCTCATTATCACCTTGTCACCTAGGTGAGGTCTTCCCAGATCTCTTTATTTAAAACTGCAGCCCCCCTCTCCCACACTCCCTTCTTTATTATCTCTGGGGCACTCCCACCATCTGACACACCATGTGTCAACTCCTGACGGCAGAGACACTCGACCAGCGTGTTAACCACCAAACGCAGCTCTAAATTTACTGACTCAGAAAAACATGCCCCGCATTTTCTTGAAAGGAAAAAGCAGTTGCCAAAGAGCAGAGAAAATGTGATTACATTTCCTCACATTATCTGCACGTGTTTCCATGTGCTGTAGGAGGAGGCACACGTCTGCAGAGACGGGCACCAAAATGCTCCCAGAAATGGTGTCCAGTGCTGGATTCTGGGTCACCCAATGGTCTTCCATGAACATACGATTACTTCTACAATCAGAAATTACAGCAAAGCGTTTTGAGGAAAAAAAAATGCTAAAACATATAAAAATGGGCACCCAAGTTGGTTCTAGAAAGACTCACACTCAGAAATCTGCTGAAAGGGTCTTGGCCCTAGCAGTGGCAAGACCTACAGCTTTCTGGTGAAATGGGTGGCCTCCTGATTCCAGCTGGGAGGGAAGGTGGAGACTCCGGACTTTGGGCCACCCAGACCCCATTGCTCCCTTCCACAGCCACACAGTGCACACAGGTCACAAAGAGGCCACAGCCAGACCCCTGCCTGCTTCTCACTGCTCCCTGTACGTGCATAGGAAGCCAGGGGCTGTGTCATGCAGACAGCACTTTGATTCCAGAAATGGCACGAGACCAGCTGAGCATGCAAGCCAGGCTGTCAATGGGGGCCCAGGGGGAGCAGGGTGGCACTCTCCTGCGCATCCCAACCAGCACACACCAAATTTTGCTGTTGCCATTCTCAGGCAACCAAAGATCTCAAAGCAAAAAGTATGGGGATCTAGAAGGCTGCTGCCTGCCCCTGCAGGTCCAGTCAACAGCCCACATCACCCTGTGTCACCACAGGGTGGTCGCCTGGGAAGTCAGTGAGGTCTGGGAGAGGCCCTATGGTCAGCATGGAAGGTCTGAGGCCACTCTTGGGCCTGGGGGTAAGAAGGTCTTCATGGCAGTGACTTCACCCATCACACCTGTATCTCACCCAACAACCCAGGAGGTCCACGTGTGAGCTATTGCTGTTTTTACAGACGGGGGTACTGAGAGTCAGAGGGGAGGCAAGAAAGTGGTAAGGCTGGGAGAAACGGAGCACTCCCGAAAGGAAGGCCAGAGCTCTCAGGACATGCCCCTGGGTATTCCTGGATCTGGAAGAGACGCCTCTGCCGTCTGAGCCCCACATTTCCACCAGGACCACCAGCATCAGGCTAGGCCAGAGCCTTTGTTCAGAGGTTCTTACCTGCAAGAAGGACCCAGCCCCTCTGAGAATATCCCCCTAGAAAAATGCCATGCAAAGAAAATTGCACATTGAATTTCAGGGGGTTCATGAACCTCCCCACTACAAGTCCTTTTGTGAATTTTACTTTAGGAACCTCTGAGAGTTCAGATGGGTAAACTGAGGGCTCAAAAAGGGACAGGATTTGCCCAGCGTCACAAAGCCAAAGAGAAGCAGAGCCAGGATCCACATCCAGAGGACCCACAGCTGGGAGCAAAGAACCAGCAAGCGATGAGTTCCCTCGGGGAGCAGAGGCACAGGACAAGAGCCCCCACACGCCCTGACTGCCAAGGGCCGGAGCACCCAGCCCAACAAGCCCACCCTCAGATGGTTTCTCCACAAGCACCGTCTCGGGCAACCAAACATTTCAAAGGAAAATGTAGTGGGTCCAGGCATAAGGGCCCAGGATGTTTGGGGAATGCTGCGTGGACTTCTCAAGCCTTTCTAGACCACCTGCAGCAGGACTCCCACGAGGTGCCCACAGATGGGGGCCTCCTCACTTCTCCAGACCCTTTGATTGCAGTCCACCTCCCCAGGGCACCATGTGCACACGCAGATCCGCCCGGGTCTGTGTGCCCCCTCCCTTCCCTGTGTGCCCCCTCCCAGCAGCTCACACCTGGGGGCCCTCTTCAGAGGCCTGCCCTAGGGCTATGTCTGCAGATTCAGAGAACTGCCGTGTCCCCACCCCAGGTGGCCCTGAGCCTGGTGCAGGAGAATGAAAGCCCATACCTCCTGTCAGGACAAACTCAGAGGCATAATTTATACCCCAGAGCTCCCCCAGAGGGTCAGACTGAAGCCAAGGCTTTGCCTGAAATGGCACCTGTGCTTGGCATCTTCTTCTTGTCTGTCCTGCTTCCTCCACTGCCTCACTGGCCTGCCCTGCCCTGGGAGAGTGTCCTGAGTGAACCACTTGCATGTGACCCTCACCTCAGGCTCTGTTTCTGCAGTCCCCGACCTCACAGGGCTCTCCCCTGAACTACGCAGGTAGTTGAAGGAATCCTGACCCACTTGGTGAATTCACAGGGAGTAGGCAGGCCAATGAATTGCAAGCTGGTTGGTCTCAGACAAAGCAGGCGGAACATCAGTCCAGCCCAGAAAGGCAATGGTCACACTGCGGCCAATTCAGCTGCGTGAGGGGCCAGGGACCCTGATGCCAGGGCTCAGGCCTGAGAGGCAGAAAAATGGAAATGGACAATTTTCCCACCCCACCCCACCCCCACTTCAGGAACCCCCCTCCCCATCTTTCAGAGCCTAATTCAAGTGCAAGAAGCTTATTCTAAGCACCTCGTGCCCCAGGAACCTCTCTCATTTAGCCAGCGCATTTCAGGCCGGCTTCATGGACTATAAGTTCGGGAGGAAGCCGAGGCTATGGGAAGTTCTTTGTCCCTCATCTGGCTCCTGCAGTGGGCATCTGCAGTTTGGAAGCCCCTGGCCCCAGCCTCCCTTCCTCCTTCTTCTGGGAACACTTTGATTTTCCTTGGTGGCTTTCTAGACCTCACAAATAAAAACAAAGGACGTTCAGTTAAATTTGAGTATCAGACAACACATCATTGTCTAGTATAAGTATGTCCCGTGCAGTATTTGGGATAGACTTAAAACACAAAAAAATTAAGTGCTATTTATCTGAAATTCAAATTTAACCATGTGGCCTATATTTTATCTGGAAACCCTGCCCCTCCACTCCTCTCACCCACATGGTGTGGGCAGGCTGATTTCTCCCCGTAGCCACCAGGAAGGGCACGTGACCTAGGCCTGCCCAATAAGAGCTTCGCACCATGCCAACCGTGGGGACTGGTCAGGGCCGGGCACACAACCCAAGCTAGGCCAAGGAGAGGCAACCCCAGGACATCTTCTCTCTCTCTCTGTTGACATTGGTGAGATGTGAGCTGAGAGCCTGACCCTGCTGAAAGCACTTTACCACCTCAAAGAGAAATTCTAGCTATGAAAAAAGCTGATACCGAGGAAAACAGAGACACGAGGGGATGCAAAAGAAAAGGGATCCTGACAATATCATTTGAACCCCTGGATCAAATGGTGCCTGAAGCTAGTACTTCCCCTACATTTTTCAATGATATGAACCACAAAATCTCCCCTTTTGGCTTAAGCCAGTGTGAGCTTATTCTCCTCGTAAGCCAGTGAATGAGTCCTGCTCACTCGCTCCTCCTCACCCTTGCCACCTGGGCATGAGGCTGGGCAGAGTCTATGCTCAGAGAACATGGTTTTACTTTCACTAAGGAAGGTGGCGTGGGGCGATGGGAAAGCCTGAGCTCTCCAGTCAAGCAGGCACGGTTCCCGGCCGCACTCGGTCCCATCCTCGTTCCAAGTCCTTGCACAACGAACTCTCCGTGAGCCTTGGTTTCCCTATTTGTGAGATAAACATAGATACTTATACCTGGACTGCCCACATAATGCCAGTGCCCTAACCAGGACACTTTAGAGAGACAAAAGGAGTGCTGTTCATACCCAAGTCGGGAGAGACTGGAACTGCCCTGGGTAAAGGGACCAGGGATGCCATCCCTAAAACCAATCCTGCCTGTCTCCACACCCCTCTGCACTAGCCCTCCCCCACAACCACACCTTCAGTTCTGCCCCTCTCCCCGCTCCCCATCACCACCCTCTGTGCAGGATGCTCCCCTACTCGCTGCTTCTTGCTGCCTCCTAATTCATTCTTCCAGCCTCGGAGAAGCCATGCTTGGAGTCCGGGTTCTGTGAGGCCCCACTCTGTGTCCTCCTTGCTGCCTTCGGCGCTCTGCGAGACAACTGCTTGTGGCTCGCAGGCTCCCCAGCCGGCTAAACTTGTTGAGGACAGGGTCTGTACATTTCTCCCTCATTACTGAAGGCCCTTACAGAGCTGGCATGGTGCCTGGAAAACGACATAAAATAGCAGACAAAAAAGGACACCGCTAACCCTCTCTTCCTCCTCTCTGTGGGCTCTGTATTTTCTCTGTGCGTGGATAAAACCATCCTGGCTGCAATGCCAGGCAGGGACAAGTGAAACTATGAATCATGGAGTGGGGAGGGCATGGGGCAGGGCTAGGATCCACCCCCAGTGGGCTCAGGACATGCTGGCGACGTTCTCAGAGCCAGTGACTCGGGATGGTGGCCTCAGAAGGCCCCGCCCAGCCCAGCAGCCCCCAGGCAGTGGCAGCGGCAATGTGCTGGCCTTGGGACAGCTTTCATTGATCCGAGGCCAACGTGGACTGGACCTGAGCCGGCTGCTATTCCAGCATCCAGCCCTGGCCCCTGCTCAAAACACAGGCCCGGCGTCTCCTTGCGGCCTTAGCCAGCTCTGTCCTCAGCGGCAGCCAAGTCACTGCCCAGAATGCAAATGGGGCAGGTGCAATGGGCCTCTCCAACCTGAGACCAAACCCATCACATCCCACACACAACCCAAGTTGTTCCACACACAAGCAGACAGGGTCCCCTTGGGTTGCTCGGCCCTGGCCCACACAGCTCCCCTGCCTATCCCTGGGCAGCCACTCCACCTGATTTCTTGGTTCAGTCAGGCATATAGCCTGAGGTCAGCTACCTGGAGAACGCATTGCCACACCAGTTTCCTGGCTTGTACCCCAGCCTAGGTGGCGCACACTCGTTTTATTTTCACAGGACCCCTCCCCAGCTCCACAGCCTTCACTGGCTCCCTGCTTCAATCAACTTGGAACCCTCTGAAGTCTTACCCTAGCTTCTCAGTCCAGCTTACTGGGAAACAAATGGTTATGGCAGGGAAAAATGCTAGCCTGGGAGCTGGGTGTTCTGCCTCAGTTTCCCCATTTGTACAAAAAGAGGAACCATGGCAAGAGGGTATCTCTAAAGGTTTTATTGCTGCAATAGACCATGACTCCACAGGCTCAGGAGAGGGCCCATTCAGCCAGGCCCCAGGCTCTGTTCCTTCTCTGCTGTCTTCAGGCCACCCAGAAGGGCCACCGCCCACTTGCAAAGCCAACGATCAGCCCTCAGGACTGTCTGTCTCAGGAGGCAAAATTATTTCACGGAGAAGGAAAGAAAAGTGTGGATGTGAATGCTTCCCTCAACTCTGCATCAACCCAGCACCCAACCCTCCCAGCAACAGACACCCTGCACCCAGGGGAACCACAGTGGCTACAGATGGAGAGAGAAGTGCAGCTCACAGGCTGAGGAACAAATGGCAAATATCTACTTGCATAGAACACCAGGAAGGACCCCAGCAGCCTCAGTCTAACAGTCAGCACCTCAAAAAAGAATTATCAGGTTAATCTAAAAAGAGGCTTCATTCTGGCCGGGTGCAGTGGCTCACACCTATAATCCCAGCACTTTGGGAGGCTGAGGCAGGCAGATCACTTGAGGTCAGGAGTTCGAGACCAGCCTGGCCAACAAGGTAAAACTCCGTCTCCACTAAAAAAAAAGAAAAAAAAGAAAAATAGCTGGGCATGGTGGCAGGTGCCTGTAATCCCAGTTACCAGCTACTCAGGAAGCTGAGGCAGGAGAATCACTTGAACCTTGGAGGCGGAGTTCAGTGAGCCAAGATTGTGCCACTGCACTCTAGCCTGAGCAACAAAGTGAGACTCCATCTCAAAAAAAAAAAAAAAAAAAAAGGCTTCATCCTAATGGCCATGAAGTCATAATGGCAGTAAAGGAGCAAACGGCATTGCCAGGTGGTGTGGGGCCCAGACGATGCCCCACATGGCCTGGGGCTTGGGTCCTGGCTCTGTCACCTACAGGTTGTGTGATGCTGGGCAAACTCATAAACTTCTTTGTGCCTCAGTTTCCTCCTCTGTATGATGGGTAAATAATAATATCTGCCTTGTGGGGTTACTGGGAGCATTAAATTAGGTCACATTCGTAAAGCGCTTGGAAAAAATGCCTGGTTCCTTAGAAGCACCATGTGAATGCTTGTTAAATAAATAAAAGTGAAGGTGAATATAAAGTACATAAAGACACATTTGTAATGTAAAAGAAGGATGAGCATCCCAAGAAAAAGAAGGATGACTGTTTCTAAACATTTAGCATTCATTGGTTTTAACATATAGGAAGGTGTGAACATATGTGGGGATTTTTTTCTTCCTCTATCAGGCATAGGCCAGATTTACATGAGGAACTGATGTGCTCTAACATTATCTGAACAAACACAAAAGTATCAGTATGGGGAGATGAGGTTGAGCCCAAGAGTTCTGGAAAAGGTTGGGCCTCCTCCAAAAACGGGAAAGCTGGATTGGCAGGAGAGGTCACCTATAATATCAAGGTCAAAAGAGCATTCAGGGCCAGGCGCAGTGGCTCATGCCTGTAATCCCAGCACTTTGGGAGGCCAAGGCAGGAGGCTCACTTGACCCCAGGAGTTCAAGACCAGCCTGGGAAACATAGCAAGACCCGTCTCTACGAAAAATTTAAAAATTAGCCTGGCATGGTGGCGTGCACCTGTAGTCCCAGCTACTTAGGAGGCTGAGGTGGGAGAATTGCTTGAGCTCAGGAGTGGGAGGCTGCAGTCTGCTGGGATGGTGCCATTGCACTCCAGCCTGGGCAACAGAGCAAGACCATGTCTCAAAAAGAGAAAAGAAAAGAAAGAGAGAGAAGAGAGAAGAGAGAGGAGAGGAGAGGAGAGAGAAAAGAGAGAAAAGAAAAAGGAAAAGGAAAAAGAAAAAGAAAAGAAATGAAAAAAGAAAAGAAAAGAAAAAAAGCATTCAGCAAAGGCCTCCAACATGATCCATTTGCCCACTGCCTTTATAGGGGAGCGTGAACTACCCAGACTTGGGCCACCACCTCCAGAGGGATGAACCCTCGGGGCGGCTCCACTAATTATAGGTTGGAACTAGCAAGGCACAGCCCTGTCTTAATGGTGCCCCCGACCAGGCTGACTAGAGTGGGCTGCAAGTGCCGGCTGCCCAGAGCTTCCACCGTGCAGCACCTCGGGGCATGCTGGGCTATAGAAAAGCAAAACCAAACAAAACCCATGAGGAAGGCGTGGGCTTAAAAAGGTCTTTTTCACCACCAGTGAAGTTTAACGCTTAAAAAGGAAGTCAAGAAAGTCGACTGGTGCTTGAGTCTGAGGGACTGGTGTGAGGAAACTCATTTCCGTATTCTCTCTACTTTCGTGTCTGTCTGAAATGTTCTATGAGAAACAGTCTTAAAAAGGGGAACTTAGTCTAAAGAACAGGGGCTTGAGTTTAAACCGTCTTGGGAGAAGCAGCCAGGCCCAAGGCTAACCAAGAGTCACCCGGGCAACAAGGAGGATCTGAGCGCTGGGGTCAGAGAAGACATTAGGTTTCCTTTAGGCACAGTGAGGTCACAGCAAAATAGGGAGACCAAATGGTGTGCCACACTGACCATGTGCCAGTCGCCCTCCCAAGCGCCCCATGTTTATAACTCATTTAATCGTCACAACCACCATGAGGTAGACATTGCTACTTCCCCATTCTACAAACGAGGAAATTGAGGCAGACAGTAGTTAACAAATTTGAGGCCGGGCACGGTGGCTCACGCCTGTAATCCCAGCACTTTGGGAGGCTGAGGCAGGTGGATCCCTTGAGGTCAGGAGTTTGAGACCAGCCTGGCCAACATGGTGAAACCCCATCTCTACCAAAAATACAAAAATTAGCCAGGCATGATGGCGGGCGCCGGTAATCCCAGCTAATCAGGAAGCTGAGGTGGGAGAACTCTCTTGAACCCAGGACGTGGAGGTTGCAGTGAGCTGAGATCACACCACTGCACTCCAGCCTGGGCAACAGAGCAAGACTTTGTCAAAAAAAGAAAAAGAAAAAAAAAGAGGAGAGGAGAGGAGAGGAAAGGAGAGGAAAGGAAAGGAAAAGAAAGGACAGGAAAGGAAAGGAACTTGACCAAGTAGCTAACAAGGGGCAGCCCTAGGATTTGAATCCAGCCTACCTGGGTGCACGAGGCTGAGCTCTAGCCGCCCTGCTGAGCTGCTGCTTCATTTCAGCCAAGAACAGATCTCAGCCCAGGGCGGGTCAGATGCAGAAACAATGGCAAAACAATGGATTAAAGCTATAGCATCAACAGCATAGCTTTGGCATGGGCTTACTGCAAGGGCAGACAAGCTGATAACTACTGTTACCTGCTGTTAGGGTATGTGATCTGTCATTCTAAACTTGTAGTCTCAGTCCCAGTTATTTAAGTTAACCTGAAATCAGCATTTAAATCTTTAAGAAATACTGGTTCCTCTATTAGATATGTAAGTTGAATGAACTGAGCAATAAACAAAATACTGAAGGGTGTACATTTTCCTTTCCATGTATGAACGTGGCCCGGACATTAAGGAATCCCATCAGTACCAGGGCACAAGCCATTCCTGTTTCATCTGCTGTCCACCTGAATCAGCCACACCTGCCCTGAGGATATTTGCACTAGGGCAGTGGTCCCCAACCTTTTTGGCACCAGGGACCAGTTTTATGGAAGACAATTTTTCCACAGATGGGGGCAGAGGGAGACGGGTAGGCAGATGGTTTCGGGATGAAACTGTTCCACCTCAGATCATGAGGCATTTTGTAGGTTTCCATAAGGAGCACACAACCTGGATCCCTGTATGCACAGTTCATGATAGGGTTTGCACTCCTGTGAGAATCTAATACCACTGCTGATTTTGACAGGAGGCAGAGCTCAGACGCTCACCTCCTGCAGTGCCACCCAGTTCCTAACGGGCCACAGACCTGTACCCGCCCTTGGCCCAGGGTTTGGGGATCCCTGCTCTAGGGCACTCTTTGGAATTCCATTTACTGATTCAACTCTGGACTTAGGTTCATGATACATCCCAGCTGTAGGAGCAGAGGGAAGTCCAGAGGTAAAGCATCTCTCCTTAGTGACCCACACTTTCTTTCAGATCCATCAAGATATAGGCAAGCTGCATATTTTTCCATGTCAGACATAGAAGCCAGAGAACAAAAGTTACCTGGAAAGCCGAGATAACGCTTTCCCCCGCTAAGTAATACAATGTTGGGCTACGTTAATAGAAGTATTACATCTATATTTTGGGAAGTGATGAGCTGATGATTCTACTACTTTCTACCAGGTTAGGTGCCACCTGGAAACAAAGTTTCATATATAAAGAAAGACACAGCTACACCAGCCTTGCTATTCAAAGTGTGGACTGAGGGCTAGCAGTCTTGATATAGTCGGGGAAGTGGTCAGAAATGCAGAGTCTCTGGTCCCATCTACCCTATGAAATCAGAATCTGCATTTTTGCATCATCCCCACACAATTCATATACACATTCATGTTTGAGAGACCGTGGTATAGGGACAACCAGAAAGATGACTGCATGATTACAGCTAATATTGATATACCCAGCATGTACCAAGCCCTATTTTAATACATGTGAGTACCTTACATGCACACAGCTTTGGAGTTGTGGAGCTGATGGCATAATGGTGAAGGGGTAGGACCTCAAGGAACAGTGAGAACCCAAGATGACCTGAGAGATGGGATGGAAGAAGCCAGCTTCCTGCCTTCACACAGGGAGAGAATGACTCCCTCACCAGAGAAAGAAGGACAATTCTCCATATTTCTTGAAGGCAAAGCAGGACTAATGACAGGGAGGGCCGAAATTCTCTATCATTCCAGGAGTTAGAGTTGTCCAACAAAAGAGAATCAAGGGAGTGAGCTTCCTGTCACAGGAGGTATCCAAGCAGAGGCTGGGAGGCCTTCTGTACAGGATGCACAGAAGAGGATTCCCATTTCACAAAGGAGTCAGTCTTGATGGGTTGAACTTTTCTCTCTAATTGCAAGGCCAGGAAGGCGTCTTCTATATCTACTGGGAACCGGAAAATGGGTGTGCTCCCCTTCCCCACCAAAAGCTGCCTGTGGGTTGCCATGGCCCATGACATCCTAGGAAACCTCTGTGGCCTCAAAAGTTGGAACAGAAGATAGGGCCTATTATTAACCCTCCAGCCCCAGCACCTCCCTCAACCTAGATCCCAGACACATGGCTCACAGTGGTCCTCAGGTAATAAGCAGAACTGAGCCCTGGCTGGAGATGGGAGGGGAGGCAGGGACACAGCCACCCACCCCCCACCCAAACAAGGAGATGCCTCTGTGACTCAGTGATCCACACTTTCTCAAACAGGGAAACTCTTTGGAGAAGTCCCCCATCCACTCACCAATGGGCCACCACCTTGACTAACCAGACCCCACTCGCTGGTATCTTCAAGTGACTGCAAGTTTTGCTCTGTTCACAGAAGAACAAGGTGAAAATGAAAAAAACCTTGATGAGAATTTGCCCTCTAAAATGTCAAAGGCCAGGGAAACGGACCTGGCATGGAGGCAGCTGGGCTGAGGGTCAGAGTCTGACCACCGGGATCAAACTCTCAGCTCTACCCTAGGTGGGAGGGTGAATCTAAGACCTCCCTGAGCCTTAGATTCTTGTCTGGAATATGAAGGTGAGAATAATCCCTGCCTCGTGAAACCTCAGAGCAATGCCTAGCATGCTGTAAGCACCATATCCAATAAACACCAAGAGTGGACAGGAACAGAAACCTTGTGAAGAGGGAGCTTTACTGAGTATATTCATTAAACAGGGCACAGACTCGATGAAATGACAAACATAAAGCAATCAGCACATCTGTGACACCCAGGGGTCACTCGTTTAATGCTAGCTGTTATCACGGTCCTTCCCACTGCTATCAGTTATTACTATTACCAAATTCCCAACGGAGAGAAGATCACAGTGTCACAGACCACAGTGTTCAGCCCAGGAGGAGAAGGTACACAGAGGAGGAATGCAAGACTCTGAGGGCTGGGGCAGGAATGACTTGGGGCGTGGGGAAGGCCCTGCCTGGGTAAATGCTTGGCGGCTGGATCTTGGAGGCAGCAAGGCCTCTGGAGAGCCAGCTCCACGGCCTCAGAAGTCAGGCCAGCTTTCAGTTCCCGGCATCCGGGCCCCATGTCCCCCATCGGGCCTGCTGCCCAGGCGCTCAGATTCTTCCAAGGCCCAGGATGCACGTCCAAAGCAGCCTCTCAGACTCAGGCCCCAAATTCCTTGGCCGGCAGGGTTCACGTCTCCATGCAGCTGACAGAGCCCAGCTGCTGGGTGCCTTCTCTTCTGCTCCCACCAAGGCCCTGCCAGCCCCCAAGCCCAGGAATTGGGAAATGCCAGCATCCCAGCTCCTGCCCCAGCCACGTAATTGGTACAAGCACCCATGAGGGACTTTAGCTATCCCCCTTGATTCCTCTGCACCTGGACAGTGGCAGGTACTACGTGGTCAAAATCGGAATCTAATGCCAGGTTTCGCCATCCACCTCCTTTGTGACCTTCTCCAGAGACTGGAAGGAAATCCCATGAAAGAACAAGTTTTACAGAAAAAATTAATAAAAAAGAATCTTCTCTGTTCTCCAAAGCAACATATCCCAAATCTGGCAGCACTCGGACTCCTGAGGACAGCAAGGGAGAAAGGCATGCCTGGGCTCGGCAGCAGGTGCCTTCAGTCAGGGTTCCGTGCAGCCAGGCCCACATCTCAGACCTCAGTCTGGGTGCCTGGGCCTCATTACTATCTACAGACAACAGCCCAGGGCCCTCAGATACACAGGTGCTATAGGATAAGTGTGGGGGTGCCAAGAAGCTGCTGTCCACACTCAGAGAGGGCTCAGCAGGGGACAGCCTAAATGAAAGAGACCCTTATTTATCCATGGAGGTCAAGGGAAAGAAACCAAACAGCCCAGTAGCTCCCAATTCTCCATGTGCCTATGGCCTTGGGTTGCTTATAAGCTGGCTGCTATTTTAATCATTGCTAAGGGCTACTCTATTTTAATCATTTACCAAGGGCTACTCTGTGCTAGACACCATGCCACATGCTTTACATTTATCCCCTTTTCAAAGCCTTGCAACATCCCTTCTATTCCCATACCCACTTTACAGATGAGAAAACTGAGGCACAGGTTAAATAATGCCCCAAAGTTACACATTTGGAAAGTGGCAAAGGTAGGACCCTGCCCAACTACAGGACCTGTGGGCTGGGAAAATACCCTTCAACCAAACTGGAGTAAACTGATTTCATTAAAGCACTAATTTGTTCATGCCTCCCTGATTTCATACCCTTTTGGGGGAGCCCTCCCACACTGAGACTGGGCTTAGCCATGTGACTTGCTCTAGCAGATAGGATGGTAGTGAATGTGATACAGAAACTTGGTAAGGCACTGGGGAGTCCACTTCCTCTCTCAGACCCTGTCCCTGCAATGAGAAACGCCTGGCCTTGCCTGCTGGAGGGATAGGACATGCACAAGAAGGAGAGACCACTTGTCCCAGCCAATTCTGATCTAGACCAGGAAGCTGTGGCCAACTGTCTTAAAGCATGAGCAAGCCCAGCCCAGATCAACCCAGCCCAGGTCCATACAGCTCCCACCTACCCGCAGACGTGGGTGGAATAACTAAGTCTTAGAGTGGTTTGCAACATGGCAACAGCTAACTGATATGCCAGCTGCATTGCCTGTTCTCTTTTGACACAGGAAAATAACTGCCTGAGAATTAACAGAGTGAGTGAGAAAGACATTTAAATCAAAGGGTTTGCTTTAAATGCGGGATTGTCAAAAAGTTACTGTGTTTGGGTCAGGATTCGAATTCTAGAACTGTTGACAATACACATGAAGGGATCAAGCCACATCAGGAGTCACAACTCTATTTGCTCCATCACACCTGTGTGGTGTCCCTTAAAAGGAACCCTTTATTGATCTGTTCTCCTCTTCTATATACTTAAAAGGCAATGCTCTACCATGTGCCAGGAGACACGGCGTCTTTCTTCCACACCAGCCTGACATGAAGCTACACCTCTGTGTCGGCTATCCATCGTTGTGTAAAAAAACCGCTCCTAAACTTAGTGACTTAAAACCTTCATTTTACTATCACTCCTGATGCTTTGGGCAGACTGGCCTCAGCTGGGCAGTGGTGCTGGTAGCTCGAGTCTTGTGTGTTTGCAGGGGGAGGAAGGCTGGGGCTGCTGTCATCAGGAATTTGTCTGATGTGGAATACCCCAAATGGCTCATGTCTGACACCTTGGCAGGGGTGGCTGGAAGGCTGGGCTCAGCTGGGACACTAACTGGGACATTGGGAAAACTGGGCCTCTCTCTTGCCCTGTTCTGTCTCAGAGCCTCACTCTCCACGTGACCTCTCCAGGTGATTTCTCCAGCAAGGTAGCTGGATTTCTCATAGGGCAGCGTGGGGCTCTCGAAAGCATGAAAGCAAAAGCTGCCAGGCTTTCTTAGGCGTCCCTCCCACTGCCTTCTATCGGTTAAAGCAGTTACAGGGGCCACCTAGATTCCAAATGGGGAGTAAACTCTTCCTCTCAGTGGGAAGGCAACAAGTTGCATTCACTTTAAGCCACCTAACCACTCACCTCCTACACAGCCCCCTCGCCTAACCCCCAAGTCGGTAGCAGTACACATCTTGAAATGGAGCAATAATGCATTTTTTTTTTTTCCTGAGATGGAGTCTCGGTCCGTCGCCAGGCTGGAGTGCAGTGGCGCAATCTCGGCTCACTTCAACCTCTGCCTCCAGGGTTCAAGAGATTCTCCTGCCTCAGCCTCCCAAATAGCTGGGATTACAGGCACCCACCACCATGCCCAGCTAAGTTTCATATTTTTAGTAGAGTTGGGGTTTCATCATGTTGGCCAGGCTGGTCTCAAACACCTGACCTTGTGATCCATCCACTTCAGCCTCCCAAAGTGCTAGGATTACAGGCGTGAGCCACTGTGCCCAGCCACAATAATGCATTTTTACCCCAATGCACACTGGGCAGCAGGCCTGGGATAGGTCTGCAGCATATGCGTTGAGTAAACAAATGGTGTATTCCCAGCAGAACCACAGACAATTCGTGGATGAACACCAAGACAAAGGCAGCAGCCTTGGAACCCCAGAATCTCTGCTGTGTCATGAGACTGCCCCAAGGTTCCATTCCAGAATGAATGAATGGGGTGACCACCGAATGGCAATGTTCCTCTCCCTGCACATACACAGGGATGTCGGGAAGGATGAGGCAACCACGTTCTTTGCAAAGACCTCAGTCTGAAAATGGGCACCTGCAAGATCCAGACTCCCCTGGGAGGGTCCACTTTAGGGTAAGTGGGAGGGGGCAGCTCTCTCCCAGGGCAGATGTGAATCTCATTTTGGGTGGGGCTCTAGGCACAGGCCTGAGGGACTGCTGTAGGGAGGACAGCCCTGCGAGAGCCCTTAATCATTTAACTAAAACCACGCTCAAGGCATAATTAGCAGACAGCTCCAGATTCATGATCTGAGGCCCACTGGCTCTAATGGACTAATTAGGTGAGACATCCTTGGGCGGGCAACACACTCTGGCCTTCTCAGAAACATCCCAGAGAGCTCAGCAGATCAAGGCTGGCATGTGGTCCACGAGCTGCCTTACGATGGCTGGGCAAAGAGACAAATGCATTACTGGGCAAGAACAACACACAGCTTGCAGAGATCAACAAGGCAATCCCTTCCACGCCAGCAGCCCCAAACAACCAATCCTTGCAACATTCAGATCCTGTACACAAAATCCTTTGCTCTCAGCAATCAGCAACATGCTCTCTGCCTCCTGAACCACCCTGCCCTTTGCAAATCAAGGCTAACAGCAATAAAGCGCACGCATGCCTACACACACAATTCTGCCCTCCCCTGATCCCACTCCTCTGTAAGCTCACAGCCACTGAGAGCTGCTGCAAGACAGCACATCATCATCCTGGATCAGAAAAATTAATCACCAGCTCTGTGGAAGCCCCAAAAGTACCCAGGGCCTCAAACCCACCACAGATAGCAGACACTTGCTGTTTAGCCAGTTCTCTCCATCCAAGGTGCCTCTGAGTAAGTGGCAGGGGTCCCACACAGCAATAGGAGCTGGCAGAAGGCAAAGCCTTAGCAAAGGTAAAGTCTGCATCTTTGGGAAGCCCTCAATGCCTCTGACATAATAGCAGGTAGAGACAGGAATGCAATAGACATGCTGAGTGAATGCAAGAGAAAGCAACTGAGAAAATAAGAGAACTCAAATCCTGCAGCACTATTTGCCAAAGGGCTCCCTGGTCAGAGAAGCCTGGGAAACTAGTCCCTAAACTGAAGGAATCCTGAATAATATGAAAACTCCATATTCCAGATTCACAATGCACATTAGGACAATGAAGGCTCTGAGAAGTCCTGCAGTTAAGGAACTTATTTAATGGGTAGTTGTAGCAATTGTTTCACAACGTTAATTTTGCAAATAATCTTTTTTTCCCCAGAATCTCCAGTGGGATAATATATTTAGGAAATATTGTCCCGGGCAAGCAATACATCAGTACAGGGCAGATACCTCAAGCCCCAATCCCATAGGAGCTAAGGAGCTAAGTTATTTAAATAAGTTAAATGGGGGCAGGTTTAATATTTGCATAAGAGGCATATGGAAACACTCTTCATCTCCATGAAGAAATATGTTCTTATTTTTCTGAAAACAAAAAACCATTTTGGTTTATCTTTTCTCTTCCATCTTTGATAGCAATTGTTTCCTATGAGAGAAATAGAAACATTTATTTAAAAGAAATATAGTTCTATAAGAAAACCAATGTGCAAAGGCAATGATGAAAAATACAAAGAGAAAAATGAGAAACAGGATTGGTGGGCACTGCAGGGGCTCTGGGGTACACAGGCCCTGTCCAAGAGCACAGCTACATTCAGCTCCACTTGAATGTTGCCAGGCTAAGAGGTTCATGCCAATGATATTAGCTTTTCCAATTTTTAAAAAGAAGTCAGAAATCTAGAGTTCTAAGTGAAATTCCTCATTTTTAAATGTTGGCTCAAATTGTTTCAAAATTGAAAGGGTCAAACAAAACATTCCTGGGAGCTAGATTCAGCTCACCAGTTTGCAATTTCTGCCAAAAAGGACGGAGTAATGCTCATTCAACTGGTGCTGCCACCCGTTTCCCAAGCTCCTCTGGCCAGGGAACCCTTTGGCAAGGGTTTGAGTGCTCTTATACTCTCGGGTGCTTTCTCTTGCACTCACTGAGCATGAGTCCTGCCTTCCCTGCATGTACCTGCTATTATGCCAGTTGCATTGAGGGCCTCCCAAAGACTTTGCCTTTGCTAAGGCACTGCTCTAAGCACTGGGCCCTCACCTCTCCTTGGGCAGGCCCTGCCATGTGTGGGAAGGGGTGAGCACACAGTGGGAGGCCAAAATGGCCAGTCCATCAAGGGGATCCATCATGGTGTCATGACAACACTCCCTAAGGTCCTTTTCAGAAATAGAATTCACTCTCAAATCAAAACTAAAAGCAGAAAGCCCACCTGGAGAGGCCAACGAAGGAAGACACAGTCCACGGGACTGAGAGAGTGCATGTGTAGTGGGTTGGAGTGCAAGTTTAGTGGGTTAGAGTGCGTGTGTAGCGACTAGCCCATGGGACCAAGACAGTGTGTGTGTAGCTGGTAACCCGTGGGGCTGAGAGAGTGCATGTGTGCAGCAGGTTAGGGTGCGTGTGTAGCAGGTACCCATGAGACCAAGAGAGTGCGTGTGTAGCAGGTAGGCTGCGGGACTAAGACACTGCAAGTGTGGTGGGTTACAGTGCGTGTATAGCGGGCAGCCCGCGGGACTAAGACAGTGCATGTGTGGCGGGTTAGTGTGTGTGTATAGTGGGCAGCCCGTGGGACTGAGAGAGTACCTGAGTAGCAGGAACACAGGCACAATGATATCCTTATTAGAGCCTCATAACAGCCCATGTGATATGTGGCTGAGGCTGTATTTAAATGTTTCTTTCTTTTTAAAGATGAGGCTCACGGATGTCAAGTGACTTCTCCAGGTGATCATAGTGATATTTGCATTCCCAGAGACAAAAGTAGTCCCTGATGAGATGAGGCAGTGACCAAGACACAGCCAGTGGTCCTGCAGCCAGGCCAGCCAGCTACCAAGCTGCCCAGGAGAACCACAGGCTGCAGAAGGCCTCCTGATCACCTGCAGAATCATGGGAGATGGAATGCTGCTCTCACACATTTCTCAGAAGCTGACTGACAGACACCGCAATATGAGAAACGTATACAGTGTGGGTATCTGATCAGAACCTGGGTGTGAGTCTCTCAGCAGAGCACTGGTAGATCCCCAGGGAAACATCACTCCACACAGTAAAAGAGGCAGAATCTTCTGGAACATGGAGCTGGACATGTCCAGCTGAAGAAGCAGAAGCCAGCAGAAAAGGAGGCTCAGGTACCAAGGGCACCTGCAAAGGGAACAACAACTCAAGCTGGTACTATGGCAGAGATGGCTACCTGCCCCTAAAGATTCCTGCTCCCTCTTCCACAGTGTAGAGTTGTTAGTGGAAGGTGGCTGCCCAGATGGGACTACATTTCCCAGCACCGCTTTCATCAGGGTGGGGCCATGTGATTAGTTCTCATCAATGGAACATGAGCAGAAGTGGTACAGAATGATTCACAGCCAGGGATCTTAAGCAGTGGGAAGAGTTTTTCCATTCCCTTATTCCCCTTTCACCAGGTGGAAGCAGAGAACTCAGAGGCTCTCACAGATGAAGAAGCCACAACATAGAAGGAGCCTGGACCACTAAGTCACTCATTTTCCAACCAAGATACCTGTTTTGGACTGGTCCATGAGTGATAAATAAAATTCTAAACTTTAATGTCAAGATGTCTTTACTACAACAACCAGAGTTGCCCCACCTAAAACAAGTGGAAAGAAAGAAGAATACATGGGTCAAGAAAGTAAGTCCTCACTGGGGTAAGAAGCTCAAGGCAAAAGCAATACAGGAAAAATCTATCTGCTAAATAAGATCAGTCACCACCTCCTACATACAACCCACCTGAATGCCTCTACATAAAGGTCAACTTTAAGACCCCTGGGTGCTTAGCTATGCCTACCTTGATTAAGAATGGCTTACAAAGACAAATACGGCGTGATCTCATTTATATGCGGAATCTAAAATGGGCAAACCCAAAGAAGCAGAGTGGAATGGTGGTTGCCAGAGGCTAGGGAAAGGAGGAAATGGAAAGGGGTGATGGCCAAGGGGTACAAAGTTTCAGTTATGTAAGATAAATAGGTTCTGGAGATATACTGCACAGCATCGTGCCTATAGCTAACAGTACTCCATTATATATTTAAAATTTTCTAAGAGGGCAGATCTTAAGTGTTCTTTCTCTCTCTCTTTCACACAAATAATAATAATAAAGAGAGCAGGAGGAAACTTGAGCAGATTACAGACATGTATTGGGCAGATTACAGACATTACAGGCCTTGATGGTAGGGATGGTTTCATGAGTATATGCTTACCCCCAAACCCATCAGGTTGTATTCAAGTTGTATACATTAAGTATAGCTTTGTACAAGTCAATCATATCTCAATAAAGTGATTTTTTAAAATAAAGAATGACTTATGAAAACTCCTTTAGGGAAAAAAGAAGGTTATTTACCAAATATACTCTACCTACCCACCCAACAACCCTCTGCTGGGAAGGTATTCCTACTATCTCCATCAACAGGTGAGGGCCACAAGGTCAGGAGGTGCAGTGACTTGGCCAAGGTCATGAAACTGGTAGAGGCAGAGCTTGGTTTTAACTTAAGACCCTACTCCTTCCACCAACCCAACCTGCTCTGAATGGTGCAAAATATTTGTATCATTTTCCGCAAATCACTTTCTGCCTTGTATGGGCCAGTCAGGTTTGGTGGCCTCCCCAACACACTGGGCACCTCCTGAAGGCAGGGACTCAGGCCATCCATCAGGGCAGCCTCACAGAGCCCAGCGGGGGCCTCTCATCACTGACTGCAGGGAGTGCACATGCTGCTTGACCTCATGCCCTCACCTGTTGATAGGGATGGTAGGAATACCTTCCCAGTGGGTCACTGGGTGGGGGGACAGAGTATACTTGGTAAATAACTTTCTTTTTTTCCAAAAATGAGTTTTTATAAGTCATTCTTTAAAAAAAAAAAAAAAAAAAAAAAGCACTTTATTGAGATATGATTGACTTGTAAAAAGTATACAACTCAATGAATTTGGGGATAAGGGTATACCCGTGAAACTACCACCGCCGTAAAGCCCACAGACGTACCCACAATCTCCCCAAGTTTCCTGCAGCAGCTCTCAGGCCAAATTCTGGCGCATCTTCAGGATACTCAAGAGGCTTACACCCCAAATCCTGTCCTCTAACCCAGTTCTCTCCCCCATCAAGGATAATCAGAAACATAACAAAAGGCACTGCTTCCACTTCTGAACAATCACCATTTGATCACAGCAATCTGGTTATGGATGGATAATCTTATCAGTCATTTGTTACCAATATTTAAACCAGGAATTACCATCACTGGGGTTTGCATCTTCTTTGCTATCTGGAGGAGGTGAGGAGGAGTGACTGAATGTCTTCATGTAATTGGACATGGGGGTGAGTATAGCTACTCCTCCCAGCTCTGCTCTGAGGCTTGTGTAGGCAATACCCACATCTGCCTGACACCAAGCCTCCATCTGTCCAGTGCCTGTTCAGGGCCCTCAGGAGAGTGAGGGCATATTAGCATATAGTCTCAACAAAAGGCAGGAATAAGCCAATAAGCTAGCAATCAATTCTGGGAACTCAGAATCTTCTGGAATATTCTTGAGCCCAGATAGGAGGCTTGGTGGGCTCTGCAGCCCAGATGCTCCCCTACGGCAGGGTTTCTCCACCTTGGCACTGCTTACATTTGGGGCCAAGGTCATTCATTGTTGCAGTGGGGAATCCTGTGCACTGCACGATGGTTGGCAGTATCCCTGACCTCCACCCACTAGAGGCCAGCAGCACCCCCCACCCAGCCATGACAACGAGGGATGTAC
>NW_012103510.1:3179892-3182851 GCF_000951045.1 Mandrillus leucophaeus
GGAGACCAGACAGAGTGCAGGGGGGCACCACAGGGATTGAGATCGGGTGGTGCTGAAGGTAGAGGTGCGGGTTCCAGCAAAGAAAGAAATAACAAAGACCTTTCCATGGCGGGGAAAAGACTTCCAGAAAGGACTTTCTTCTTGGAGGGAATGATAATTAGTCATAAGAGCAGCCTTACTGAGCACCTCCAGGCCACACGGGTTCACCAATTCACACACCAACTCCAGGAGGAAGGTTCAGCTACTAGTTTCGCTTTACAGATGGGGAGACTGAGACCTCAGAAACATTAGGAAAGTTGCCTAAGTTTGCATAACTGCTAGCTAGCAGGCCCAGGACTCAAACTCATCTGATTCCAGAGCCCACGCTCCCACCCTCTTCTGCACGGGGCAAGTCAGCACCCCTTCCGACCTCACGATCCTGTGGGCTCCAGAGACTGACTTTGGTCAGCACCCTTTCTAACCTCCACATCTCCTGGGCTTGGCAGAAACTGGCTTTGGGTCTGTCTCTGTCTGACTCAGGGACAAGTTCAAGCCCGGACGCTGTTGCTGCACCTAAGCTGGGTAAGACAACGAACCATAGGGGTGGTGAGCACTCATTTTTAGAGATGGGCGGACTGGTGCAGAGAGGATTTCTCTGATTCCCAG
Organism: Mandrillus leucophaeus; assembly: GCF_000951045.1. Taxonomy (NCBI): domain Eukaryota; kingdom Metazoa; phylum Chordata; class Mammalia; order Primates; family Cercopithecidae; genus Mandrillus; species Mandrillus leucophaeus. The sequence continues at coordinate 3,180,538 of NW_012103510.1, forward strand.
ACTCCCCCAGCAGATCCCCTGAACCCCTCCCCACCAATTTGCCACCTCCCCTGAGTTAGAGCACAAAGGACAGGGCAGAGCAGACAACTCCACCACCCCCAGTCATCCAGCCAGCCCCACATAACACACGGGCTTCATTCCCAAAAAAAAATCCAAGATGGAAGCAACTACTCCCACCTTCTAATTTACAGACAGGATAGCTGAAGCTCAGAGATTGAAAGAACTTGTCCAAAGCACACAGCAAAGCAATTTCATTCAAGGATTAACAGATGCCTATATGTGTCAGGCCCTGTGCAAGGCTGTGGAGCCCGAGGGGTTAACGACAATATCCTGCCCCTGCCACCAGAGGGGTGACAATACCCTGCCCCATGCCACCACAGGTTAATAACAATATCCACAACTCCTTGCTGTTCCTGTGGGAGGTGAGCAGTAACTCAACTGCCACATGAATAAGTCACAAATGACCAATGGTGGTGAGCATTCCAAGGAGGCAGAAGGAACACGGTGTTAGAAGGAACCACAGTGAAAGCTGTTCTGAGGCACATGTGAGAGCTCCATCCTGGAGGGTGAGCTGGGAAGAACAAGGGAGAGTACTGGGAAGCATCTCCAGCTGCCGGAACAGAGCATGCAAAGGCCCCGAGGTGGGCGGTCGATGGGTATGTTCCAGAAGGGAGCAGGGCAGCTGGGATGGAGTGAGGGGAAGGGCGGCCAGGGATGAAAAGCAGGAAAGGGGCAGGTTGTGCCCAGCCTTATGGACTATGGGAAGGGATTTAGATGTTCCTCTAAGGACTTTGGGAAGCCGCAGTAGAGATTCAAGTAGGAGAGGGAGGAGTGGATCTCATTGGGTTCTGCAAAGTCAGCCCGGCTGAAGCAGGGAGGAGAAATTCAGAGGCTGTTGGAGTCCTCCAGGTGCAACAGGATGATGGCTTAGAAGAGGATGGGGACCATGGTGAGCAGTGGGCAAATCTGAGATTCACAGAGTCATAGATTGACGAAAGGTGTCCATCTGGCAGCTCTGCAGGGAAGGAAGGGGAGGAGTTAGGAATGACGCCCCAGGATGCCTCTCTGAGCAACAGATGAACAGAGAGCCCTTCACTGGGACTGGGAGGCTGGCAGCACAGATGGGTCTCAAGAGTAGGTGGGGAAGGCTGCTTCCGACGGGCTGCTTGGGTGTGTGAGCAGCAGTGAGTGGAGGGTACCCAGGTCTTCAGAGCACTTGAAACTCTCAAGGCCCCTACCAACTCCCAAAGCCTCCATGTGCACAAACCCTGGTTCCACCAGGCTGTGTGGTCGGCTGCTCGTCCTCATCCTGGCTGCATTGCCGACCTGCCCCTCTCTGAATCACATCTCCCCACAGGAGACAGAGCCCTGGCCTCTGTGTCTCTCAAACGGCAATCTCCAAAGACAGAATTTGGGTTTGTTATTGGAGGGCTGCCACCTGCAGTCCTTAGGCCAGCGCCCATGTCACTGACAATTTCCAAAGCCTTGAAAGGAACCTTAATCCAATTGTCTGTGTCGAGCAGGCCACAGGCAGCCCTTCCTTCCCCTCCACTTTCAGCTCTCCCTTCGAAGGCAGCCCCAGGGAGGAGATGTCCAGCACAGCCTGGCCCTGACAGCAGGACAGTCACACACCCAGGAGGGTCTGCCATGAGCCCGCTGAAGACTACCACCAGCCAGCCCTCAGTGTGGAAGCCTCCTTGTGCCTGGCGCAGGGCTGCTATGGCTGGGGTGGGGGCCGCATCACTCGAATGCCTGCCAGCCACATTCCACCCTCAGCACAAAGTGCTGCACAGATGGTACAGCACTCCCGGCAACACATTTCCCAGATGGAAAAACCAAGGCTAATAGACAGGGTCACTCCATAGATCCTGAGAGCGGAAGTCCTACCCCGTTCTGCCTCCAAAGGCCAGCCGAGCTTGTCACATTGCACATGAATAATAACTGTCCTATGTATCACCTGCTTTCTGTGGCTAGATACGGAGCTAAGTGTTTCACAGGCATTCTCATCTGATCTACACAACAGCTCCGTGGGCTAAGCACCATTTTCACTCCCATTTTACAGATGAAGAAACAGAGGCACAGAGAGGTTAAGGCACTCGCTCAAAGGTCACACAGCTAGTAAGTGGCAGGGCCAGCATCTGAATCGGGCCTATCTCTGGGGCCAGTACAGTGTTTCTCAATTCCCATTATCTTCCCTCTCCATACAGAGCCTGTGTAGACCACAACATTTTAATACCACAGATATTCTGTGGATCTGTTTATATACCGGATGTATATCTGTGTTTTATACTTAAAAAGACTAAGACTCCTTTGC
>NW_012103510.1:3183526-3187090 GCF_000951045.1 Mandrillus leucophaeus
ACGAGGGATGTACCCAGATATCCTGTGTCCTGTGCACTGCACGATGGTTGGCAGTATCCCTGACCTCCACCCACTAGAGGCCAGCAGCACCCCCCCACCCAGCCATGACAACGAGGGATGTACCCAGACATCGCCAAATGTCCTGTGCTCCCATGGAGAACCCCTGCTCCAAAGGATGCAACAAATGGTGGCCACACCAGAATTTAGGACTGGTGTTTTCCCATCTTCCATTTTCTCCTCTCTGGATTTTTATGTGATACGTCTCCATTTTTAAAGTGTGGCAACTAATTAAATATTTTTCTGCTGCGAGAGCCAAAAAGCATGTGTACAGGTCACTGGCCAGAGCCTCCAAAAGCCCTCTGCTAAGTCCAGATGGAAAATGAAAAAGCATATAACCCACTTCTCAGTGTTTGAGCTCCTGAGCTCAAGAGCAAGTCCGTCCCCACGGCCCTGGGAAGGAGCCCTGGAAAGGGAGGCCCACGTTATTTCTTGGGGGGAATATTGCCACAGGATCACCTGTCAAAGGGGCTTTTCAAATCCCTTCTCCCAGGAACACAGGCTGACAACCCCATTTGTTCTTTTTCCCCCAAAATACAATTCCCGTCCTGCTGATACTCTGAAAACTAGGCCCTAAGCCGGCTCCGGCCTATGAAGCAAACACTTGTGAACCACCCGCCTATAAAACCAGCCAGCCTCTGGGCGCTGGTGAATCTTTTAGTGCCAACATCACCCCAGAAGACTGGCCTCCCTATCTCTCAGCCCCTAGTTAAAGAACTTGATCTGAGCAAGTTTCCTTTCCTTCCAGCGAAAATCTGGGTTACTAGGGGGAGGGCAGTGGAGAATCTAATAAATCTTAGAATATACTTCTTGGCTAAAGGAAAAAAAAAAAAAAAAACACCTACTTACTGGTGTCATGAAACAACTTTCCAGCTCTCTCAGAAGACAGCCGGGTTCAGAAGTTACTATTATATTCAAGCTGTATTAAATCAAGCTGTGAGAAGCACCAGGGTTATGCTTTTAAAGAATGCCCTGAGCCAATTCTGATGTTTAAAGGGAAAAGGAAAAAGTTTCCAAGGCTTCCATAAATTCCAAGGAGAGGAAGTTTCAAACTTGGGTGTTCACAGACCATGGCCCCCACTGGAAACAGCTTGGTTTCATGTATTTGGTTTTACTGTTCAAACTTTAGGGTCTTTTAACTTTTTATTTTTACAGGGCTCAGAAGAAAAGGGAGAGGGAGCCATTTGCTCACCAAGTGCCAAAGAAAACCCAAGCGCCTCCCTCAGAGGGCCTCTGCCTGGGACGACAACGAGGCAAGGATGTGGGGAGGGGACCCCCTGGCTCCTGGCACGCCCCAGGCACAGCTCCTCCTGCCCGCTGGAGGCCAGGCCTGCGAGGCCGGCTGCTAATGAACTCCGACAAGATCAATCCAAGGCGAGACCACGCTGCACTACCACTCGGCCGTGCCTGGGCCTCGGCCACCAGCAGCAGGAGGAGCAAAATGGAAAGTTTCCAAAAACAAGATGAGGCCCAGCCAAGTCCCAAGGAATCCTAAATTTAGTCCCTGGGGGAAGATGGCTGTGTCGACTCAGCCAGGACACCAGTGAGGCCCGGTATCCCTTGAAAATGTCAACCAAACTAAACAGGCCCTCCCAGGACACCTCAGCCCCCAGTTCTGACTCACGCCCACATTTCCAATCCCTAGCCCCCAATGTCCAAGGCCTGTGTACCTAGGAGGTTGGGCAAGACAAGGGAGGTATACCCATTTGATAGGAGATGAAAATTGAGTCCCCAAAGAGGTAGTGGTGAGGTAGAATGAATATAGGCAGTCCTGCATTTGGATCCAGCATCAAATTCTATCTCCCAATACCTATGTGTCTAGGAAGAAGGCATTCTGCCACTTGGAGTCTCAGTCTTACCATCTGTAAAATGGGAGTGATACTGTCTATTTCAAAAAGTACTGAAAAGACACAAAGTTTTAAAATTTCTATGTATATATAGACACACATGTATTATATATACATACATATATGTCATATATGTGTATGTTAAAGAGAGACTGCTGGGCTGCACCCCAGACATATATAGTCAACAGCTGTTGTTTGTGCCAGCTCAGCACCCTCACCCCCACCCCTACTCCCCTCTCAGCCCCTGTGGCTGAGGCCAGCCCAACCCGTTTCCATGAGAGTTCTCAGACACCTAACTGAATCAGAATCACCAGGAGCTAAACCCAGGTTATTCAATTTTCCCCAAGCTATTCTAATACACAAGAGACAGTTTTAGGAACAGCTGCCAGATAAATTCAGAAGATCCAAGTGGCTAAGCTCAGAGAGGGTGTGACCCTCCTCCTGGCCCCCAGGAAGCGGTACATCTGCAAAGGGTCTCAGATTCTAAAGGGCTGTCAGGGTGGGACCCTCTCCCAGCTCTGAGCCAAGATGCAGAATCCAGAAGGGGAGGTCCTGAGGGGCAGAGACCAGCAGAACTCTGATCTGACCCCAGAAAGCACTTGCTGGCTCTTTCCCCCGCAGCATCCGGCTTCACACTGCAGGGCAGGTCAAGGGGATGAATAAGAGCCCAGAAGCTCCAAAGGGCCTCGCTTTAACCTGATGGGGGAGGAGGAACAGGGAATGTCCACCCGCCCACAGGGCAACTTCAGCATCAGGAGGTCTCCATAGCAACCCTCCAGCTGGAGTCACTGAGCCACCGGGAGACCAGACAGAGTGCAGGGGGGCACCACAGGGATTGAGATCGGGTGGTGCTGAAGGTAGAGGTGCGGGTTCCAGCAAAGAAAGAAATAACAAAGACCTTTCCATGGCGGGGAAAAGACTTCCAGAAAGGACTTTCTTCTTGGAGGGAATGATAATTAGTCATAAGAGCAGCCTTACTGAGCACCTCCAGGCCACACGGGTTCACCAATTCACACACCAACTCCAGGAGGAAGGTTCAGCTACTAGTTTCGCTTTACAGATGGGGAGACTGAGACCTCAGAAACATTAGGAAAGTTGCCTAAGTTTGCATAACTGCTAGCTAGCAGGCCCAGGACTCAAACTCATCTGATTCCAGAGCCCACGCTCCCACCCTCTTCTGCACGGGGCAAGTCAGCACCCCTTCCGACCTCACGATCCTGTGGGCTCCAGAGACTGACTTTGGTCAGCACCCTTTCTAACCTCCACATCTCCTGGGCTTGGCAGAAACTGGCTTTGGGTCTGTCTCTGTCTGACTCAGGGACAAGTTCAAGCCCGGACGCTGTTGCTGCACCTAAGCTGGGTAAGACAACGAACCACAGGGGTGGTGAGCACTCATTTTTAGAGATGGGCGGACTGGTGCAGAGAGGATTTCTCTGATTCCCAGACTCCCCCAGCAGATCCCCTGAACCCCTCCCCACCAATTTGCCACCTCCCCTGAGTTAGAGCACAAAGGACAGGGCAGAGCAGACAACTCCACCACCCCCAGTCATCCAGCCAGCCCCACATAACACACGGGCTTCATTCCCAAAAAAAAATCCAAGATGGAAGCAACTACTCCCACCTTCTAATTTACAGACAGGATAGCTGAAGCTCAGAGATT
>NW_012103510.1:3188865-3193112 GCF_000951045.1 Mandrillus leucophaeus
TAAACCTGCATGCTGTTCCAAAGCTGAGACGACAGATCTCCCAGAGAACCAGTTAAACTCTCCCTCACATTCTAAATAATGAAAGGAAGGACGGGAAGAGAAGGAGACAAATCAACCTCCTCCAACCGCCCAACTTAAGGGATTAAGGTCCGAAGCAAGACAGGAGCAAGGGGGCCATCTCCTTATCAGGCACACGGCTGCTCTAGACACAGGCAAAACTTGTAACACGCATCCTTCTTCCACAATGGGGGAGAGAAGCACCCAGTCCTAATACACAAAGGTCAGACCCGTCCTCCAGGGGCAGAATTTCCAGCCAATCTGTTTCCCTCGGATTTCCAAGACAGAACCGTCCCTCCCATGTACAGAGGTGCTGACTGGAGGTCAAAGAATGAGGCCCATAAATCTCCGACCTGCCAAGGGGGCCCAGATTTCAAACCTCCCAGTGCACCGGCCCACTGCACTCAAAAGCACAAGCACAGGAAGCTGTGGGATGAGTAGATTCAGGAACGTGGATGAAGGAAGACCCCTCTCTCTCACTGCCAACGATCACCATAGACATTATGGACTGAATAAATGAGGAAACGCTTGACACAGATGCTCTCACTTAATCCTCCTGAAAGTCCATGAGGCTGCTGTTATCCCCAGTTTACAACGAGAAATGACAGAATCACATGGCCGGGAAATGGCAGCACCAGCTCTAACCTGGACTTCCTGTGTCTCCAGTTGGGGCCCCCCATAGGCTGGCCTACCACTCTCAGTTTCTTCCCCTCTCTGATATGCAGTCCTGGTTTCAAGCCCAGTGCTAACCACCTCTCTTCCCTGTTCAAAACCCTTAGGCTTATGTGTGCTTGCAAAATAAGCCCAAAATCCCCAGGGAGGGTTAAGAAAAGGTAGGCGGGTGCTCAGGGGCCCCCCAGGCCTCCGCAAGCCAACTCATGTCACCCACTCCCAACTCCAAAAATGCAGCCCACCCTCTCAAGGGGCCCATCCAAGAAGCGGGCTTTCTGGCACCATATTTTCCTCCCACAGAACGTGAGAATAAAGGGCTCTTTGCTTGTCTCCTGAAATAACTGGCTCTCGCCATAAAGCAATCTTCTGCCCAGTAAAAATATTTCTGTAAAACTTGGTAACTCTATCTGCGGTTCCTTTTCTGAAAGTCAAAAATCTTGGGGAGTGAAATATGGCAGAGGCCGGCTTTATGACAAGCTCATGAAGTCATGTCTACCCGAAACAGGCCCTCCTTAACACTGTGATTAATTTGCTGTTAACCACAGGGACTTTGTGTCTTAATATACTCAAAGCGAAGCACCAGTTCATATTTCTACCAGAACAATACCCACCACCCCAGACCTGGTGTCCAGCCAGGCAGGTAGCAGAGCCATGGCTGGGATCTGGGGCCGGAAAGGACTCAGTGGAGATCGGGGACTCTGCCAAAGGGCCATAACACACAAGGGAGCTGTTACCTGTGGCCTGTCCTTGGCCAAGGAGGAGGTACAGCTTATAAGTGAGGGGTATCCCAAGATCAGAGTGTAAAAGGCACTCACAGCTAAATCAAACTAACTCCAAGACACCCAGAGAAGCCCCTGAAACCTCCCTAGGGCTTGGTTTTCCCATCTGTAAATGGGAACAATCATCTCAGGGGAACTCCTGAGCAAACGAATGTGATGTCCCCTCTCAACATCTTCATCCGGCAAACGGCAACCACGCCCCTTCCAGGTGCTATTTTCGGCCCCAAAGAAATGGAGACAGGTTTACTGGGAATCTTCCAGAACACAGCAGCAGATCCAGAGGCCTTAAAGGGCTACTGAGTATGTCTGCTGGGTGCTCACTGCAAGCTAACACTTCAATGGCCATACGCATTATTTCATCATTTAATCTTTGAAACAACTCCAAGCGGTGGGCATTCTGTTCCTCTTTTTATAGGTGAGAAAACTAAGGCCCAACATCAACACAGTTCAGTATAAACCCAAGTCTGAAGCCTGGTCCTAAGCTCCATGCACCCCTCGAATTGGGAGATCACAAAGGGAAAAAGGAGTGGAGTAATACAATGAAGTCTTAAAAAAAAAAAAAAAAAGCCAAAGCCATAAAAACTAAAATGGGAGTTCCTAACCTGGAGCCATGGGTGCCCTGAAATTGGAGTGACCGATGTAAGAGTATTTGTCTAAGGAGAGAGACACATGAGATTCGGTGGATTCCCAAAAGGGAAGTTACTCACTCCTTGAGGGTTAAAAATCATCAACCTGTGATCATCATAGAGAAGTCAGAAGCTTGAAAGGAAGGCTGTAACCCAGGTGGGCTGCATGGAGGAGGTGGCAAACCACCTAGGCTCTTCCAAGATATGATAGAAATAGGTGGATCAATGGTCAGCTACCTGGCTGCCCTGTCCTTACCCAGCCTTGCCAGCTGCTGACCAAAGCCTTGTTCAGTGATTCTGATTGCAGGGACCAGGCCATCCACAGCTGTTGGCTCCACCCACACAGTGTGCTTTCTACAGCCCTCTCCTCTCAAGTCAGTTTCTCATCAGGGAGACTCAAGGGATGCGGGTAAGGGGGTGATCTCAGCCTCCACTCCAGGACAAGCATGTGACTCAGGACTGTCAGAGGCACAGGGATGGGTTCTGGGATGCGACCCAAGTCAAAACAATGGGAGCTCTGCCTGGACTTTTGCTGGAACTTTCTTCTCTAACAGCTGAAGCTGGAAGCCTGGACTGCTGGGAGCCAAGTTGCCATTACCTGGGAAGGGTGTGCCTAAGGATGAAGCCAATCTAAAAGAAAGCAGAGATGAAGACACAGATTGCTGTCCTGGGACACAGCTTGGGCTCGAGGATCCAGCTGTAACTGAAGTCCACTCCCTGGTTACACAAGCCAAGAACTTGACTGTATGAAACAGTTGACATGGGCTTGAAACCCAGAGTCCCAACGGATCCACAGAGAAAGGTCGCATCTACTTAACCACAAGCTCCCCCTGAAGCTGCTTTCCTCCTTGATTTTGTAGACACCAACCAGGGGGAAAAACTCCAGCTTTGCCAGAAACAGAGCAGAGCCATACCCGGGGATCATATCAGGATGTGCAGTGTGCGTCGGGGGCACAGGGGGAGGGGTGGAAGCAGAAATGCACACTGTTGCTCTAAAGCCGACCACAGGCAGAAGCCCACAAACGATCTGAATGCCCAGCAGTAAGGAATCAATGCAATAAATGATGGTTTATCCTTATAACAGAAGGCTTGATAGCCATGAAGAACAATAAGATTATACATTCTGATATGAAATGATTTCCAAGATAAGTTTAAAAAGTTACATATTAAGAAAGCAAGGTGCAGAGCCAGATGTATACATGAATCTTAAGTTAAAAGAAAATATTCAAGGTCTGTATCACTTTCCATTGTAGTTGTTGTTGTTGAGAGACATGGTCTCACTCTGTCACTCAGGCCGAAATGCAGTGGTGCGATCATGGCTCGCTGCAGCCTCAAACTCCTGAGCCCAAGCCATTCCCCCATCTCAGCCTCCTAAGTAGCTGGAACTACAGGCACACATCACCATGCCTGCTAGTTTTTGTTGTTGTTGTCGGCGTTGTTGTTAAGACATGGGGTCTCACTATGTTGCCCAGGCTGGTCTCAAACTCCTGGGTTCAAGCAATCCTCCCACTCTGGCCTCCCAAAGTGCTGTGATTACAAGCATGAGCCACTGCACCTGGCTTCTATATTACCTTTTTTTTTTTTTTTTTGAGATGGAGTCTCACTCTGTTGCCCAGGCTGGAGTACAGTGGTGCAATCTCAGCTCACTGCAAACTCCATCTCCCGGGTTCACACCATTCTTCTGCCTCGGCCTCCCCAGTAACTGGGACTACAGGCCCCCGCCACCACACCTGGGTAATTTTTTGTATTTTTAGTAGAGATGGGGTTTCACCGTATTAGCCAGGATGGTCTCGATCTCCTGACCTTGTGATCTGCCTGCCCTGGCCTCCCAAAGTGCTGGAATTACAGGGGTGAGCCACCAGGCCTGGCCTCTATATCGCTTTTGTATGGTTCCCACCTTAAATGAATTTTTCAATTAATCTACTAATACCAATGCTTCCTGGTCTTGTTGGCCAAGACAGCTTCTGCTGTCAGTGCAGGGATAAGCATGCACAAACAGAGCATGGCTAGAAGTATCTTGAGGAACCCACTACAGCAGATGTCTCCAAAGGGGGAAGCTGGGAGGTGGAGGTGGGAGGAGGCTTCCTGTGTACTGCATACCTTTAGTACTATT
>NW_012103510.1:3193940-3196931 GCF_000951045.1 Mandrillus leucophaeus
AAAAAAAAAAAAAAAAAAAACCAAAGAAACAGGTGACATTAATTTTAACAATGTTATTTAAGCCAATATGATCAAAATATCGACATTTCAAAATACTATCGTTACATGTGATTTGCTTAATTATTAATAAAAAAAAGTTGACATGCTTTTCCTTTTCTACATTAAGATTTTGAAATCCCCTGGGCACTCCCAATCCAGACCCGCCCTATTTCAAACGCTCAGTGGCTGCGTCAGGATAAAGGCTGCCATGGTAGGCAGTGCCCGCCCAGCTCCAACCACTTTGCTAAAGCAACGTTCCACGTCTTCCCTAAAACTCCTGAAAATCCATCTCTGCAGGACTTCCTCCATCCAAGGAACCCCACCACTCCTAACCAGAGGGTTCCACTTAGTTCTCAGGACCTCCTACAGACAAGACACCATGCTAAAAAGCTCACAAGATACAACTACAACAAGGAGTAAGAACTGGCCTCTGCCCTCAAGCAGCCTACAATCTAAGCGGGAGGAGAGGAGTGAAATAATTACCAACCCTACTGCACACCAGGCTCTGGGGCTTCTCACCCATTCTCTTTTAATCTTCATACTCGTCCTGGGATATTGGTTCTGTTATTACCATCTCATTTTATTGGTAAGGAAACTGAGGCTTGACAGACCGTGGATCTTGCCCAGGGTCTACCTATTTGACTTGGCCAACCCAGGGCAGAACAAAGGAGATGTTAGCAAAGCCATGTGGAAGCTTTTAAGAACAAGGAGGGCAGTTTCAGGGAGGGCTTCAGGGAGGGTGTGAGTGAACTTGGAGGCAGCATGAAAGGGAAGAAGGAAGCAGAGAGCCAAGGATAAAGCAGAGGCGTGTGTATTTGCAGGGAATACAGAAGCAATAGGTGCATTTCTGATGAACGAAACTGCACAAGCAGAATCTTGGAAGCAGGAAAAGAGGCCGGAATTCTGGGCCCTAAAATGCTGTAGCATGAAGCTGGTGCACAGGGCATGGTATGAGGAGAGTCCAAGTTCAATCACCCAGTCATGGGAAAGCATCCACTGCCCAACCCATAGGCCATAATGTCAGCGGAATCTGACTTTCCAAAATATTTATCAGAAGGCGCTGGGCACCAGACTCCATTCTATAAACCTGCATGCTGTTCCAAAGCTGAGACGACAGATCTCCCAGAGAACCAGTTAAACTCTCCCTCACATTCTAAATAATGAAAGGAAGGACGGGAAGAGAAGGAGACAAATCAACCTCCTCCAACCGCCCAACTTAAGGGATTAAGGTCCGAAGCAAGACAGGAGCAAGGGGGCCATCTCCTTATCAGGCACACGGCTGCTCTAGACACAGGCAAAACTTGTAACACGCATCCTTCTTCCACACTGGGGGAGAGAAGCACCCAGTCCTAATACACAAAGGTCAGACCCGTCCTCCAGGGGCAGAATTTCCAGCCAATCTGTTTCCCTCGGATTTCCAAGACAGAACTGTCCCTCCCATGTACAGAGGTGCTGACTGGAGGTCAAAGAATGAGGCCCATAAATCTCCGACCTGCCAAGGGGGCCCAGATTTCAAACCTCCCAGTGCACCGGCCCACTGCACTCAAAAGCACAAGCACAGGAAGCTGTGGGATGAGTAGATTCAGGAACGTGGATGAAGGAAGACCCCTCTCTCTCACTGCCAACGATCACCATAGACATTATGGACTGAATAAATGAGGAAACGCTTGACACAGATGCTCTCACTTAATCCTCCTGAAAGTCCATGAGGCTGCTGTTATCCCCAGTTTACAACGAGAAATGACAGAATCACATGGCCGGGAAATGGCAGCACCAGCTCTAACCTGGACTTCCTGTGTCTCCAGTTGGGGCCCCCCATAGGCTGGCCTACCACTCTCAGTTTCTTCCCCTCTCTGATATGCAGTCCTGGTTTCAAGCCCAGTGCTAACCACCTCTCTTCCCTGTTCAAAACCCTTAGGCTTATGTGTGCTTGCAAAATAAGCCCAAAATCCCCAGGGAGGGTTAAGAAAAGGTAGGCGGGTGCTCAGGGGCCCCCCAGGCCTCCGCAAGCCAACTCATGTCACCCACTCCCAACTCCAAAAATGCAGCCCACCCTCTCAAGGGGCCCATCCAAGAAGCGGGCTTTCTGGCACCATATTTTCCTCCCACAGAACGTGAGAATAAAGGGCTCTTTGCTTGTCTCCTGAAATAACTGGCTCTCGCCATAAAGCAATCTTCTGCCCAGTAAAAATATTTCTGTAAAACTTGGTAACTCTATCTGCGGTTCCTTTTCTGAAAGTCAAAAATCTTGGGGAGTGAAATATGGCAGAGGCCGGCTTTATGACAAGCTCATGAAGTCATGTCTACCCGAAACAGGCCCTCCTTAACACTGTGATTAATTTGCTGTTAACCACAGGGACTTTGTGTCTTAATATACTCAAAGCGAAGCACCAGTTCATATTTCTACCAGAACAATACCCACCACCCCAGACCTGGTGTCCAGCCAGGCAGGTAGCAGAGCCATGGCTGGGATCTGGGGCCGGAAAGGACTCAGTGGAGATCGGGGACTCTGCCAAAGGGCCATAACACACAAGGGAGCTGTTACCTGTGGCCTGTCCTTGGCCAAGGAGGAGGTACAGCTTATAAGTGAGGGGTATCCCAAGATCAGAGTGTAAAAGGCACTCACAGCTAAATCAAACTAACTCCAAGACACCCAGAGAAGCCCCTGAAACCTCCCTAGGGCTTGGTTTTCCCATCTGTAAATGGGAACAATCATCTCAGGGGAACTCCTGAGCAAACGAATGTGATGTCCCCTCTCAACATCTTCATCCGGCAAACGGCAACCACGCCCCTTCCAGGTGCTATTTTCGGCCCCAAAGAAATGGAGACAGGTTTACTGGGAATCTTCCAGAACACAGCAGCAGATCCAGAGGCCTTAAAGGGCTACTGAGTATGTCTGCTGGGTGCTCACTGCAAGCTAACACTTCAATGGCCATACGCATTATTTCATCA
>NW_012103510.1:3201176-3216380 GCF_000951045.1 Mandrillus leucophaeus
TCTTCAAAGGCACAAAACATCCTGACTCCATAAAAGAGGTGGGGACTTAGATGGAACAGAACAGAATCCCTGCCCCCTCTGCAGCTGTGCGCCCTCCGGCCAAGCTGTATGGTCCCTCTGAGCCTCATCCACCTGGAAAATGTTCTTGAGGATCTGCCATGTGCCAACCAGGGCAAAAGGCCCAGGGATACAAGACTGAGCCATAAAGAACCTGCCCTGTGGACTTTGCAGTCTGGCCTCAGTTTCCCCATAGTAATAACTTTGATCCTGGCCACATTTCTGTGAATATTAAATGCCTGACAAAGCCCTGTGAGGAAGGTTTGCAAGCCATAAAGCCCTGGGTAAATCCTGGCTGGAAAACAGCCACCCACTCAGTGCTGCTGCCTCCAACTCAGCAGGGAGTTTACCTTCCAATGCCCCAGACCAGAGCCAAGAGGACAAGTCCTCACTCAAGAACCCCAGTAGCAGCTGCTGAGCAGAACCTCCAGGGTTAAGAAGGCTAGAAAGGCCCCGAATTGTGACATCACGAGAAGGTGCTCCAATCCAACCATCTAGACGGAAGATCATGATCATTCCTCACCATGGCCATGGCTGTGGCTAGCCAGGGCCACCCCCACCAAGCCTGAACAAAGCCATGTTACAAGGAGCAGGCTGTGGACAGGCCCCAAAGAGGGTTAACCAGTGCTTCCTGTGGGGGAGCGGTTTCTTTCCACAACCACCTGCTGTGAATCACTCCTTTGACACCTCCCTGCCCACTGAGGATGGAGTTTAGACTGACACACAGGATCTTCTCCATGGGTCCAGGGCTGCGCCCGCTGAGGACTGAGCTTAGCCTGACACAGAGGATCTTCTCCATGCGTCCAGGGCTGTGCTGTCCAATGCGGCAGCCACTAGCCTTGAGGGGCTATTTAAGTTCACATTTAAATTCATTCAAATAAAATATATCTTAAAAGGCAGTCTCTGAGTCCCAGTGGTCACCTTCTAAGCCACAGGTTCCCAGAAGGGACAATGCAGACACAGAACATTTCCATCATCAGAAAGTTCTACTGGTCAGCACAGTCTAGAGGTCCTTTCCACAGCCCCTTCTTCTTCCCATTCTACAGGGGGGGACCTAGCAGTCTTTTCAAAAGAGGCAGGTGTCAATGACTGCCAGGGAAGTTCTAAATCCATTTGCAAGTTTAAGCAGCTACAGTTTTGGGGATGTGGGAAGAGGAGAGAGAACCATGGAGCGAGAGCTTGTCAGGAGTGAGGGCCTGTGCTGGTGTCTCTGTAGGGTCGCTCATTAGGTCCCGCTACTCTACAAATGGGGAATGCCCTCCTCCTCATCCCTCTCTAACTCCTGCACCCTCCTGTCACCTTTCCTTCAGGGTCCAGTCGGCCCAGCTGTTGCCCAGTACAGAAAGGTTCTGACTCAGGCTTGGGAAACCCCAAGGACTCCACACTTTGAACAGCACCCAAGAGGTTCGGATGTAGGTGGTCCTCGGCCACACCGAGTCCTCCCCAACCCCACACCCTCTGGCTGCTGTCTTCTCTCTCCACTCCTTCTGGCAAACCTTCTCCATAGAGTTGCCTACACACGTTGTTTCCTCATCTGTCATTCACTTTTAAAATGTATCACCTTTTTGAAAAATACAAAAAGTAGCACATGCTCACTTTTTTAAGTCAAACAACCTAAAAATGTACAAAATGAAAAGTGAAATTCTCTACTCCTCAGGGAAACAGTCCTTGACAGTGTACTCTTCCAGCTCTTTCTCTATGCCCCTGCAGATACATAGCGACACAGGCCTGCATAGACTTTCGCACACTGTAAGAAACAGGACCACAGCCTATGAATGTTTGGCACTTGCTTTGCTCATTCAGCAGTGTTTCAGGGTCTCTTTCCTGTCAGCAAGAGAGGACCTTACTCGCTGGGCTTTCACCAGTTGCAGAGAGCTCAATGAGAAGTCCACACCACTGTTACCTTGTACCCTAGGGATGGATGTTTGAATTGTCACAAACTTTTCATTCTTCCAAATGCAGCCATGAATATTCTTGTAAGTATGTGCTTCTGCTCCCCTGCACATGTTTCTCAGTCCCTTCGTGAGCCACCCAAGTCTCACCTCTGCTGTCACTTCACCAAGACAGTTCCTGCCAGACCTAACTGTGACCACCAGGATCCTAAACTCAAGGAACACATCTCAGTCCTTTTCTATAACTCCGCTCCCTCTTCAAGAGACCACCTACTCTCTGGTAGACTGTGTGGATGGCCCCCAGTGAATCCCACTTCCCAGTATTTATGCCCCTGTGTAGTTCTTTCCCCTAAATCTGAGCTGGACCTGTGACTTGCTTTAATGAAGAGAATGTGTTTTTGCTAATTCCAGGCCTAAACCTTAAAAAGTCCTGGCAGTTTTTGTTTCCATACTCTTGGGAAAGACAGCCACCATGTAAATCGGATTACCCTGAGACTGCCATACTGTGAGGAAGCCCAAGCTACCCACGAGGTGAGGCCAACTAGAAGAGAACTGAAGCCCCAGACATGTCACCCAATTGGAGCTACTGCAGTCAGACCCTTGCTGTCAGAGCCACCCTAACTGTGCCGCATGGAGCCACAGACAATTTAACCCTCCCAGGCTCTGCCCAAAGTGCATACTCTCAAGCAAGTCATACAGTGATCAAGTCACTAATTTTTTGACTTTTTTTTTTTTACAGCAGTAGAAACAAAACCTTCTCCTTTCCTTTAATGCATTTGAGAGGAGGAAGCAGAAGGCAGGAGAGGTCATAACAGACACCTCATAGCTAAGCTGGATGCACCCCCAGGCTCAGGGTTCCCAGCACAGCATTGTGTCCAACCCCTGACAACTCAGCCATGTCTGTCTTTCTCCTGGGATGAAGCTGCTGCTGTTGGCTTCTCAGGGGAGAAGCCATGGGGCCCCCCCCATGGGACTGCTCATCCCCTTCATTCCCTAAGCAAAGGGAGTGAGCCAGCAGCAAGAACCCACAGCATCCTTGGGAGCACTGACCCAGGTCCAAAAGTCAACAAACCAAACAGCTCAGAAAGCACAGAGAGGTCAGGAAAGTTGCCCTAGGTCACACTGCTAGTGAGAAGTACAGCCAGGGCTCAAAACCAGGCAATCAGGCTCAGGGCCTGCACCAGTGACCCACACTAGTGTTTCTCTAACACTCTGATTATGACCTATAGTAAGAATTATATTTTACAATGTGCCTCTGCTGTAGATAGATAGATATAGATATATGTGTATGGGTTTGGGTATAGGTGTGTGTGAAGTGTGTGTATACATTTTTTTTAACTAGAACAAAAAATTACATAAAACAATATTTACTCTTACTATATATAATGTTTTCTCATATTTTTACTCTTTTCTATTTCATTTTGGTCACTAAATTGATGTCATGAACAATGAATGGGGCTGAGACATACAGTTGGAAAAAAAAAAAAAAACTCACCTAAACTGATTTAAGATGGCTCTAAAATCACACTGATCTGAATTTGAATCTTGCTGAAGCAAGATTCCACTTCCAAGTCAAGGGGCCTTGGGCAAGATGGTTGACTTCTTTAAAGCCTCAGTTTCCCTATGGGTAAGATGGGCATAATAATAACAGCTGCCTCATAACGGTGCTCTGAGAAGCCAGCACTATGAACAGTGCTTGGCCCAGAGCCTGGCACACAGCAGACATGCAGCAAGCAGCAGCTACACTGTTACCACCTCCTCCTCGGGCTGCTGCTCCGAGGCTCAGCACGGGGCCATGCACACAGTGGGCAGCTCACGGGCACATTGAGCCTGCAGCCACTGAGAAAGCAGGCACGTACCCAGGACCAGCTGAGGCAGTGGGTACCTTTGGACTTTCCAGGGCAGGGAGCAAGCAGAGAAAGTCCCCAGTGCCCGCTGAAAAGGCAACTTTGTTCCTGGATTATAGTAGTTCTCTTCAATCATCTTTTTGCCTTTGAAGGGGGAAAGAAGGGTAAAACAACAAAGTCAGGGTCAAAAACTGTCCTGGAACAAGGCTCCCTCTGGAAACCAGGCATGGAATGAGCATGGCACCACACACCAGCACCCCCAAATCCACTCAGTGGAGCCACCGCAAGCCAAGGCCTCTGAGTGAGGGGCCCACCATCCCACACAGCCTTCTGAAGTTAGGAAAACATCCTCCGGCCTGAGTCCATTAGCAAGGCTGTGGCCTGAGGGAAGACAGCCCCATCCTGCTAACAGGGTCCTTTTATGCTCTACCTCCCCCCTCCCCAGGGCCCCAGCTCTATGCTCAAGGCCAGCAGGCTTGGGCAGCCCAGCAAGCCAGCCAATCCGCTCCAGGGTGACACTATTTCTTGTGACTGAGAGGTTCTCCTCCCTACCTCTTCCAATCTGACCAGAAAGCTGGAGTCCAGACACCAGTAACACTTCATAGAAGACTTGCAGTGAGGAGACAAGGCCTCGTGACAGGATGCAACATACAGTGGTACCACCCAGCCCAGCAGGCACTGCCCACTCCCCACCGCTGCACCACATAGTTCTGCTGTTACACCTCAGAGACTGGAATGTGGTTCCAAGCCAGACACCGAGAAGGCGGCTAAAGACTTTCTCTGTGTACCAACCCTGCATGCCTCCTGGCCTTTGCACATTCCATGCCCTCTGCCTGTAATACTTTTAATAAACCTTTCATCACCTAGCTATTTCCTATTTATTCTTTGGGTCTTAACAACTTATGCATCACTCCCTAATCCGAAGTAGAATCCTCCCTTATTCTCCTTCCCCATCCTTTTCCTTCACCACACTTAGCACACTGGTACCACACTTAGCACACATCCGGGTGATCACTAGCAAACAACACTGGCAAGCTGCGAGAGAAGGGGTGACATCTTCTTTATTCTTTAACTTGCTGAAATGAACCCATTTCTACCCTTAAAACAACTCCATGAGGTAGGAACCATTACTCTACCCATTCTACAGATGTGAAAACTGAGAATCAGAGATGAGCCATCACTTGGCCCCACCGTGCTGGGGAGAGGTGCAGCTGGGACTTGGACCCAGGAAGTCTGATTCTATAAGTTCTAAGCACACCTCTGGCACCTTCTATGGGCACATGCTGGTCTTCAGCATAAAGTCTCCCAGCCCACATCTTTTGTTTGTTTGTTTGTTTGAAACAGAGTATCACTCTTGTCACCCAGGCTGGAGTGCAATGGCATGATCTTGGCTCACTGCAACCTCCATCTCCTGGGTTCAAGCAATTCTCCTGCCTCGGCCTCCCAGATAGCTGGGATTACAGGTGACTGCACCATGCCCGGCTTTTTTTTTTTTTTTTCAGTAGAGGCAGGGTTTCCTCATGTTGGCCAGGCTGGTCTCGACCTCAGATGATCCGCCCATCTCGGCCTCCCATCCCAGCCCACATCTTTACTTACCCTTCCTGTGCCTCCCACATTGCTCTCCCACCAGACTGAAATATACTGTGCACAGCTTCCTGGCACTAAGGCTTTGCTTGGCCTGCACTCTCTGCCTTGGATGCAGCCTGAGTCCAGCTCTCCCTGGCTGGGCTAGTGACTCTAACTTGCTGGGCCGGCCTCCTCATCTATGTGATAGCGGAATAATACCTAAGGCAGTTGTGAGGATTCTACAAGAGAATGCATTATGTATTAGGCACAATGTTTAGTGCATATGATACTCACTCGTGTGTCCTTTTATCACTAACATACTACTTCTCTACCACCACCACCATCAGAATCTTAAAGGTCTAAATCAGCAAACACAAGCCAGAGTACTACAGGCCAAATCCAGTCGTCTGAGTCACCCAAAAAAAGTGTTTTCTAAAAATTTTAATTGGTTAACAATAATTTTTTAAATTGGAAAAGTTTCACATAAAAATCCAGACAGCTGGATTTTCTTAATGATCAGCCCATGTGGCAACACCAGGGTCATATTCCCACATGGCAGTGATTGGCTGGGGTTGAGTGGCACTGCCCCCTTGAGGCAGGGTGTGTGTTCCCCAAGGGTCACCCCGGTTCCCACCCCTCTCAGATGTCTCCCACTGAGCCTGTGGCATTCATTCATATGACCTCTCTGGCCCCTGTAGGTCCTTAAGTTTCTAACCCCTGATCTCAGTCCTACCACTCTTCAAATCCCTACTCACATGCCCATCTCCTTCAAAAAAACCCTCCCCAACCTCCACAGCCCTGTGCTTCCCTTATGGTTTTATACTTTAACAGTTAACTTGCACTGAGTATTTCATGCAAAGATCCAAAGTGAAATATTAGCCTATCAAATGCGGTCACATTTAAAAGAATAATCTATCATGACAAAGAATTTTGCAGGGCCAAGAAGGTTGCACTAGGAAATCCAGCAATGTAAATCAAGCATACAAATCACACACCACGTTAGCAAAGAATGATCCATTTCATCTGCATCCCAACAGCATGTGACAAAATTCAATAATTATTCCTGATTTTACAAAGCTCAGAAAGCCAGGAGTTGAAGGAAGCTTTCTTAAACAAAAAGTATCATACTTGGTAGCTGTTAAATAGAGTATGAGAGATTCTAACCAATGCAATAAGAGAAGAAAAATTGATGAAAGGCAATAGGGACAGCTTAGTTCCACTCTCACAGAGGCAAAAACTATGTCCTAGTCCTCACAATTTCCACAACACCCTAAGCACAGCACGTGGGATAGAGAAAGCAGTCAAATATTTGTGGAATGAATAACACCCTGGATCAGTTCTGACCCCTGGTACATGTTCTCAAAACATCCAGTACTTTTTGGAGGCACATATCACAACTTAAACTGCACAACTTGTTTATGAAAATATTTCTGTTTTCCTATGAGATGCTAACTTCCATGAAATCAAGGCCTTCACTCTAGGTATCAAGCATTTCTAGGTGTCCCTGGCCTAAAGCAGGTACTCAATGCCTGCTGCAACAGACACAGGGGCCTACTGGAGGGTGCGGGGTGGGAGGAGGCTGAAGATCTAAAACTACCTATTGGGTACTGTGCTTATTACCTGGGGGATGAAATAACCTGCACACGAATCTCCTGTGACACACAATTTACCTATATAACAAACCTGTACATGTACTCTGAACCTAAAATAAAAGTTAAAAAATATATATAGGGCTGGGCACAGTGGCTCACACCTGCAATCCCAGCACTTTGGGAGGCCAAGGCAGGAGGATCATTTGAGGCCAGGAGTTCAAGACCAGCCTGGGCAACATAGTGAGTCCCTGTCTCTAAATTTAAAAAAAAAAAACCCTACTGCAGATGCATGAATGAATGCACTCAATAGACAGTGCTAAATTGCCATGATTTTATTCTACTTCTCAGCTGGAGAATCTGAAGCCCAGGCAGGGAGTCTTTGGTTGAGGCCACACCAATGTGAAGCCCTCTCAATACCCTGGTGTCCTCTGAAAGGCATCAGCCACACACAAGGCCACACACATGCCACAGCCCATGTGACTTAACAAGTAAGGGAAGCGAAGCCCAGACCCATGCCTCAGAGCCCTCTAAACAAACACATCCAGGACCCACCCCGGCGGGCCACGCCGCCACCACTCTGAGGCTGGGGATGACTTCAGTGCGGAGACCTGAGGCTTTCCTCCCAGAGCCCCACGACTGGTGCCCACACGGCTAAACAGCTCCCTTCTGCCTTCCCAGGAAGCTATCAAAGAATTACTTATGTCTCTGGAAGTGCTTGTTTAGAGAAGGTTCTCCACCCCACCTGGGCTTGGCAGGAGCGCAGCCTCACCAGGCTGCCCTTCGGGGCTGCTCAGGCTTGCCT
The DNA here is from genome assembly GCF_000951045.1 of Mandrillus leucophaeus. NCBI lineage: Eukaryota > Metazoa > Chordata > Mammalia > Primates > Cercopithecidae > Mandrillus > Mandrillus leucophaeus. The sequence goes on from NW_012103510.1 coordinate 3,208,933, forward strand.
CCAGCCCCTGGAGGAGCTCGGTCATCCTTCACGCAGAGAGTCGAAGCCATGAAGCAGCGGGAAGCTTCCCAGGATAAACGGAGCAGGGTGACATCAAAGTCCTCCTTCCAGATTAAACAACTGAGGCCTTCAACTCTCGCTGGCGTTCCTTCCAGGATATTCTGGGCTCCTGCCTCAGTTCTCCCTCCGACGGAATGGCAGATATTTTGTTTGTGAGAGACTGAATTTTTTTCCTTCCTCAGGGAGAGGAGGAGGAGGAGGAGGAGGGGGAAGGGAGGTGGGGAGGGAGAAGAAGAGAAAGAATGTCTGTGAGAGACAAGAGCGGCAAAAAGAACACGTGTGAGTGGGCAAGAGAGAGGGAAGGCAGGGAGGCAGCCGGAAGTGCCTGGTTTGGAATTCAACAAGTGATGTGAAAAATCCAAAAGCATCTAAATCCAAGCATGTTGTGATTCACAGCCATGGGGCGAGGCTGCAGGACCCCCGAGCTAGGAGGATTCCAGAGCACCTGGCTCACCAGTGCCAGGGGGGGCTGCACATCCTGTCTCAGACAGCCTTGCTCAGCCCACATGGGGGACCCTCTTTCCATAGGCACAGGCACGCTGCAGCTCTGGGGCACGATGAGCTCTCTCTGGGGTTCCCTGGTCACTCCCTCTTGTTCCCTGGTCCCTGAAGTGCCTCCTTCTTGAGGAGCAATCCCACCCCACAGGTCCCCCGTAGCCCTGACAGCTGGGCTTGCAGTCCTGCGGCTAGCCTCCTCCCCAACACGACAGCAGGGCCACCCACCCAAATAGGCCAAGTTGTGCCCCCAAGGACCTGTCCGTGACACAGGGGCAGCACGCTGACTGCCCGCCCTGCTCCACCCGACATACCTGTCCAGAGGGACAGACAGGTAACTCAGATGTGCCAAGAGCCACCAACGTGCGAGGCTTTCCACAGACAGTGCCAGGAACGACTTCCAGTTCCCACAGGCTGCAGAGCCACTTGGAGGCCACATTCCCTTCTTGATTACCCACTTGATTCCACACAGAAGCCTCCTGGCAACCCCCCACCCCATCTTACAAGGGCAGCTTGAGCCTGGGGCCTTGGTCAGCTCTTCCCCCAATCTCCAACTCCTTCCTCCTCTTTCCTCAGCCTCAGTGGCCCGTCCTACCCCCTCCCTCCCAGAGTGCCTCTGTGTAGTCCTAGGAATGGGCCTGGGTGCTCACTGCTGCTTTGTCCCCTTCATCAGACTGGAAGCCGCAGGAGGGCAGGAACCACGTCTCTCTTATTCTCCACTGTATTCCCAGAGCCTGGCCCAGTTAGGGACTTATTAACTCATAATTAATAACAAGGCCAAGTGTAGTGGCTCAATGTGTAATCCTAGCACTTTGGGAGGTTGACGTGGGAGGATGGTTTCAGGTCAGGAGTTCAATCCAGCCTGGGCAACAAAGCGAGACCCAATTGCTACGAAAAAATAAAAATAAATTAGCCAGACACAGTGGCATGCACCTGTAGTCCCAGCTACTCGGGAGGCTGAGGCAGGAGGATCAATGTGAGGCTGCAGTGAGCTATGATGACGCCACTGCACCCCAGCCTGGGTGGTAGAGTGAAACTGTCTCTAAAAAAAAATAATAAACAAAGAATTATTGATAACAATTTATATTAATTCATTAAGCTGAGTACCTGAAAGAAAAGGCCTGGTTCTACCCTTCCACTCCAAACAGGAGGACCTGGGAAAAGATGGAATTTGGAAGCAGGAATTAAAGGGAAGAAGCTGATCAGGGAAGCTGGGGAAAAAGGAGGCAGGGAGGGTGTCTTCATTTATTTCTTCTTTTTTTGCTGCTGACAGTTCAGCCTTGATGTTTCATGCCCTCATGGAGATGGTTTGATCCCAGAGTGTACCTGAGCTTCCTGGTACAAACAGCAACACTGTCCATCGATTCGTCCATCCCTACCTTCCAACATCCCCACTGGGCGAGCAGAGGAAACATCCCCTGAGTTCTAGGACCTTGCAGGACCCATAGCAGGTGCCTCCTGGATTTGATTTCCCCCAGGTTGCCTACAAAAATGTGAATGAAGAGGGTGCTCCTGGGCTCTAGAGAACAGAAGGCATGCATAGTCTGGGTCAGGGGCATCCGGCCTCCTTCCCCAAGAAGAAAAGTCTCAAAGTGAGGACAAGACACTCCTCGAAGCCTCTACCAGAGACCACATCACAAAGACCCATTAAAGCACTAAGAAGATGACACCCATGGCCGCCACCCACCCATCCTGTGGGACCTATGGAAAACCAGAAGGTCCCTCCAGTCCCCGGCACTCTGCCCAGCCCAAGCTCTCCCAGCCTCTGCTTCCCACCCCCCAGGAGGAAAGACAGTGCCCAGGCTGAGCCAGGCAGCTGGCCCTGGTGCCTGTGAGTAGACGGGACCCTCCCTGGAGAACTCGAAAATGCCAGTGAGCAAAGCCCAAACACCTCCACCCTGAGTCCTTCTCCAGCCTTAAAGCAAATCGTCTTTTAATCCTGAAACACCAAATATTTAATTTATGCTCTACCTCAAATGTCAAGCCCACCTCCCAGCACATAGCTTTGAAACCACGTAAAGAAGCCTAACACTTTCCATATGGTAAAGACATGGGGCCTTTTAATTGTGCCAACTGGTATCATTCAAGGGTAATTCCCTTGGAATCCGGCGCTCGGGCAACAGCTGGGCCAGCCTCCAATCTCATCACCCAACCCCACATGTCCCCATGGGACATGTAAGCCTGCACCCTCCTCATCTTCTCCAAATATCCAAATGTACTAGGTGCCCCCAGCCAAATTACCAAACTGCCTGGCAGCCGCCTTTGATCCAGAGGCGGGCTTGCCTGCACCATGGCTCTCAGCCTATTTCGTCGGGCAGCTCTGCTGTACAAGAACAAAAGGGCCAATCGGGGCCGTGGGGAGGAGATTGTTTTAAATCTGGTTGTACATATTTACAATCGGCCTGTGAGTGTATACAGAGGCACACAGGTCTTCACCAAGTGTCTCCCACCTGATACCTGAGTCCCCTGCACTATTTAATCAATCTATTAAGCTTTTTCACTTGTCCATTCTATTTTCCACACCCAGTGTTTCCAATTGGTTTTCTTCTCTAACTGCCTGTTGCTGCTTCATGTTTCCAGCATCCTCCGTTGTCTCTCTGAGTTTATGATGCTTATTTTGCTTTCTAATTCTGTTTAACACAGTGTTCTCTGGCGTGTGTGCTGGTCAGTTTATTGCTTCTCTTCCACAGTACTCGTGTGCCTCCCATTTCTCATTCCTTTTCTCCTATGAGTCCATATTCCCTTGGACTTGCTCATGTCCCCATGGAAAGGGCAAAAGCCCAGCCCTTGGCCTGCATCCCTCCAAGTGAGCCTGCCATGAGAGTGGGGCAGGCAGAGAGCCTCTGGTGCTCTTATCCCAGCCCTATCACTCCCTGTTTGTAGGCCCCCATCTCCAACCCTACAAATGTCTTCAGTGAATCTCCCAGTAGGTTAACTTCCTTCCCAGGTTCAACGGTTATAATCCCATCATAACCCGCCAGGGATGAAAATATTATACCCATTTTGCAGATGAGCTAATTAAGGTATACAAGGGTAAAATGGTTTGCACAGGTGACAAATAACTAGGACAGAGCCTGACCTCATTTATTTCTGTATTTAAGAGGGCAGGCTTAGTTTAATGCCAGCATGGTCACCCTTTCACATCTCAGGACCCTGTGTGCAACTTGGACTCATCTGGGACATTTCCCAAGTTCATCAGATCCCGTCAGGAAGGAAGAGGGCAAACAGGGGCCATCCTGCTTCTGCCTGCCCCACGACTGGCTCATCTCGAAGCACTCCCTCTCTGGGAGTTTTGTATGCAGCACCCTCCAGGCGGATGCCCTGGCACAGGGCTTCTCTACACATGGCTTCTCCTAGAAACTGCTCCAGAAAGGGAGAAACACACAGTCCACACCAGCGGGCTGTCAACACTACAAGGTTATGGGGAGGATTAAGATAATGTAAGCAAAGTGCTTGACACATATAGGCACTTAATAAATACTAGTTATTATTGCAATAACAGTAATATCAGTTGGATGAGCCACTGTGTCTCCAGCCACTTAGTTGACAGGCCACATAAACGACTGGAGGCAGAGACTAGCCCCAAAACAGGCTTGGGGTTGGTGGGAGGACCTCTGCCAGCCCTTGGAAACCAGCAGACTTTGCAGCCCACGCCCTCCTACATCCTGATAATATCATGGAAGAACCTACCAGCTACCCCTTCGGCACCAGAGGGAATCGAGGAAATGAACTAGCCTGAGGGTTGCCCATTGCTGTCCTGTTCAATAGCTCAGTGCTTCCCAAACTGAACAGTGCATTCCGTTCCCACATTCACAATTTTGACCACTTGTACTTAATATTTTTCTCTGAATCGACTTCACATTAGACTCTTTTTTAACTTAGCTTCATCCTAAGCAATAATATCTGCAAAATCATGGGTTTGATGTCCTAGCTATTTTTTTTTCTGGTTAAAAAAAAAAAAAGATAACTATTAAGATTTAAAATGTTCATCCAGGTACCACCTGAAATCACCTGGAGGACGCCTGGAGTGCTGTTCCACACCCTGGACTCCCCCTGAAGGTCTGACTCCTTATCACTACCTCTGCAGACACACTGGCTGGGCCATCTGGGGCCAAGGTTGGTGAAAACCCAGGCGTCTGGGTCCCCAGCAGCAAGAACAACTCCCAAGGAGACAGAGGCCGGCCCCCTGCTTAACATCTTTGATGGCTGGGGCCCACCCTCCAACCACCTGACACATGTCACGCCAACGGCTCTGAGCCTCACATCTTCAAAAGTACTTTGAACAAACATTAATGACCTCTCAGCATTTCTCTGAGAGAGGGGGCGAGGGAGGGAGGGGGACAGGCACCATCCCATGCTGTCCTCAGCTAGGGGAAGAAACCAGGCAACAGAATTCCGTGACTTCACCAAAGCCACAGACTTAAGCTGGGGCCCCCTCCCCATCCTCCCTCACTTCCCCCAATGGTAACTTTTACTGGCCTGCATTCCTCTCGCTGGGAACACTACTATTTAATTAAAAACGACAGACTTTTGTTTTCCTCTCCCTCTTGCCTCCTCCCTCCCATCCTCCCAGACTGGATGCCAAGGAGACCCACCAAAAACATGCGGGTAACATTTGTTATGGCTTTGAAGATAAAAGTCAATTGAAGTAAGCCCTCGTTGTATTTCAAGTTTTCCCTCTAGCACGGAGCAAGCTGCCTGGCAGTTCAGAAAAAAAAGAAAAAGGAGGGACTGCAAATAAATGTCATTCTGCAGGAATACTTTGTAAAAATAAACAGGCTGAAAAAACCCAAAACTTGATTAATGGAAATCCACTCAGTGGGCCTCTGTCTGGAGCTGCAAATGCATTTGTTCATATGGCTAAATTAGACCATTTTCGTTGGTCTTTAAATAAATAAGTAGATCAAAAACTAGAAAGGGCAGGAGAAGAAGGGAAGGTTTGTAGTTCTGTTTTTAAAGGGCCTCAACTGCAGTGCCCCCCACCCACCAAGATTTGACCTTTACTAGGGGACAGCAGCTTCAAGTCCGACCAAGCCAACAGAAGACAGAGAAGCCCCCAGTTAAGCAGTGGTGGTGGAGGAGGACAGGGGAGCTTCTCCCAGGCCCAGAGGTTATTTCATCCACACACAGGAACTGACTTTATCCACAGGTCCACCTCCCGACACCAGCACTGCAAGCAGGCTGCCAGGTCCCACCACCCAAATACACACACATCTGAAGTCTCCACTGGCCTCTCCCCAGCCCATGGATAAGACCAAAGAACTAACCAGACCTGAGACTCAGTCTATTCCCCCTCTAAGTTTAAAAAAAAAAAAATTAAATGTCACATCAAAAAGTTGATTCATCCTTTGATCCTAGGCTTGCGCGAGTTCCACGCAGACCGCCTGAAAGCCCCGTGCAGAGTTCCGGAGCTCACAGGACATCTGTGAACGCCAAGTCCCAGGCCAGGAGCTGGGGCTGGACTCACTCATTCCCATCACACTTAGTGCTCCTCCACGAATTCCAGCCTCAGGGACCCATGGGGTGAAGGCTCAGGGCTGTGCCCAGGCTACAGTAGAATGAGGCCCTCTCTCTCATGTGCCAAGTAAGAGGTCTGCCAGGTCTCAGTCCCCCTAGATCTGCCACCCAGAGGGCCGCCTGCTCTGCTGGGGTTCCTGTACAGGTGGCACTGATGAATGCCACAGACAATCAGAACATATTCAGATCCTGGGGCTAGCACAGCTCTACCCTCCACCCACACACCCCAATACCGCCCTCTCCCTAGCCCCTACTCCACCTCCACCTTTGAATGCTGGTGGCAGAAACAAGGTAGAAGTCAGAGCAGGTCCCCAGATCCCTCCGGTACAGACATGCTTCCCCATCAACTGGACCTTCACCACCTCCCCACCTAGGACCTTTCCCCCAGGCAGCCCTCTGCCTCCAGCTGGGCACTTCAAGGTTCTCCAAGGCATCCGGGAAGAGGGTCGCGTTGGTGGGGCAGGGGGCAGCTGAGAAGAGATTTTTAGACCCAGAAGCTGTGCAGGAAAGTGCTCAAAGTTGGGGTGCATGGGTTTGGGGACCCATCTCTGAGGCTGAAAGGAGGCCAGGAGGTGGGGCAGGGTGGGGAATCATACCCGGGTGCCTCGGCCTATGGTGCCCGCCAACCGCAGCTGTCGGGGTCCTGAGACACCGCCCGGGCAGCGCTGTCTCCCGATCCACTCCTCGATGCCCTTCCGAGCCCAGGCAGCGCTCACGGCGAAGCTGTCACCTGGGGCGGGGACGACATGAAGCCCCTGAGTCTGGCTCCGGGTACCAAAACTTACCCCCGCGGAGGGAAGGAGGCGCGGTGGGAGGCGAAGGGCCATGGCACGGCAGCCAGGAGGGGGTTCGCGGGCTGAGGCAGGAGCCAAGAGAGGGACGCGGGTAAGTAAAGGGGGGTTCAGCGAAGCCCCAGGAGCGAGGAGACAGAAGAGGGCAAGAGGGGTGAGCAGTACCCCTGGAGGACGGGTTTGGGGATCAGACCAGGGAGCGCTGGTGGCCAAGACTGCAGAGGAGAGGGCTGGGGGTCAGGAGAGGGGCCGCAGTAGGTGCAGGAGCCAGGATACGGGAGAAGGCGCCGGGGGGCAGGAAGAGGGGGCAGGGTCTTGCGGAGAGGTGCTCGGGGGTCTGAGGAGAGGGAGCCCTGGGAGCCGAGGGCAGGGACGCGGGAGGGGGAGGGGTTGAGGGTCAGCGGTGGTAGCGCAGGACCGCGGGGAGCGGGTAGAAGGGACAGAGGAGGGGGCGCGAAGGCTGCTCCGGGAGCGGGCTTGGGGAGCCGGTGGCCGGAACTGGGGCTTGGGGGTGGCCCTGGTCATAAGACCTGGTGGGCTGGGCCGTTCTGCTGCGGCCGCGGTGTCCCCCGCGTCCATCCCCGA
>NW_012103510.1:3216955-3253240 GCF_000951045.1 Mandrillus leucophaeus
CAGGGGCGGACACAGACTGCGCTCCCAGCCGCGGTCTGGGGACCCCACGGGGCAGCTTTTCCAGGAGGCGTATTGGGACAGAACACCCCGGCCTTCGCCAACTGTACTGTCACTTCCCTCCGCTCCAGGTTCCTTCTAAACGGGCAGGGCGAGACTCAGCGGCTCCAATTTACAGGTGGGGAAACTGAGGTCGGGAGCGGAGACCTGAGCTGCTCAGGTGCAAGCTTCGACAGCGCTGCCTTTTCCCAGTCTTCCCACGACCTACCTTCTACAGAAAGTGTTCATTACCCGCCCCGTGCCCCGCCCCCCACCAGCGCACTCCTCTAGTTTCTTATTTGGGAAGTCCAGGAGGAGACCCCAGCGCACCCCGGGTCAGTGTGGGCCCAGCCCTCTTTTGGCGGCGACAAACGTCCAAAGCGCCCCGTTATCAGCCAATCTTTCGCATCTCCTCGTCCAGGGGCCCGTGGGTGCCCGCCCGGGTCGGGGCGCGCTGCCAAACTGCGCGGCCCGGAAGGGGGTAACCGCTGGGTCTTTGATCTTCCTTGGTTTCCGCTCCCCGCTGCAGTTCGCCAGACCCATGGGTTTGTTTGTTTTGTCTGGGGAGGTCTCTGCGGGGAGGTCGCGCGGCGGGGGTGGGGGGGCGGTGGACATCAAGGGGTTCTACCCCACCTTTGTGGCTCTCAGAACGCCTGCCCCCTTCTGGGGACACTGTGGGTCCGTGTTACGCTCGTCCTGGTACCAGGTAGCCCGGGCGTGGGAAGAGAAAAGCCGGAGCTCAGAGTGAAACCAGCCCCGACCTTTGACGTGAATTCCCTGTGCTCAGTTTTGTGATCTGTAAAATGGAGGCTCCATTCTGCCCTTTCTGCCGACTCTCCAGAGCAGCACTGCCCAATAGAAATATAATGTGGGCCACATTTGTAATTTTAAATTTTCTCGTCGCCGCGTCTTTTAGAAGTGAAAAGAAATAGATGAAATATTAATAATATATTTCGCTTAACTCAATACAGTCAGCCCTCCCTATAGGTTCCACATCTGCGGCGTCAACCAGCTGTGGACTGAAAATATACAAACAGAATAATACAGCAAAAATAAAGAATAAAAAACTTTTTAATACAGTATAACAACTATTTACATAACATTTACATTGTATTAGGACTTACAAGGAATCTAGAGATGATTTATAGTATACAGAAGGGTATGTGTAGGTTATATGCAAATACTACAAGACATTTTATACAAGGGACTTGAATTCTGGGGATTTGGGTATCTTCTGGGATCCTGGAGCCAGTCCTCAAAGATACCAAGGGAACACTGTATATCTAAAATAGTATAATTTCAAGATATAATGAGATATTTTACATTCTTTGTATTGCACTAAGTCTTTAAAATTCAGTGTGTATTTTACACTTAAAACACATCTCAAAGACTAGCCATATTGCAAGTGATCATTTGCACTTGGCATTGTGGCTACTGCATTGGGAAGCATCGCTCCAGAAGATCTACATGTCTCAAAAGGACATTAGAAATTCACAGCCCCCCAGAGTCATAAACCTCTTCATCCAAGTGTCTTACTTTCATCTTCCAAGCTTCCTTTTATACACACCCTTTTTGGTAGAAACGAAGGCTAATGTTATAAGCAGGTACATTATAATCCTGGTGGCTGGGTGGTTTCATTTGAGGAGTGCTGAAACCACAAAAATATATTACTGTTGTCATTTTTATGTTACAGTTCTTCATTCAGTACTTCTGATGTGTCAGTCCTCGTCCTCCATCATGCATAGTCCTCGCAACCACTCTCCGATGCAGACTCATACTTGTTCTAGAAAGGAGGAAACCTATTCAACCCAGAGAGGTGAACTCACTTGCCCAAGGTCACACAGTTCATCCATGACCCCATTAGGAACTGAACTCCAATCTGTTTATTTCATTGCCCAGGCTTGTTTTCACTACATCAGGTTGTTCCAACACAGTGCAAAACTAATGTTCTACCACTAGAAAGAGAGTCTCCCATCTGTAAACAAATATGAAGGGCCAGCTATGTGACAACCATTGTTTTAGGCACTTAAGATACATCAGTGAACAAAACAGACAACTGCCACTCTCATGGAACTCCCACTCACCTAGGGGGAAGATAGGCAAGAAACAATAAATGTAATGAATGAGTAAACAGTGTGGTAAGTTACACCAGGGGTGTAACAGGCCATTTTTCTTTCTTTCCATCCCATAAGGAGCTGGCAGCAAACAATTTTGCCCTCTGGGGGACACTTGGTAATGCCTGGAGGCATCTAGTGAGTAGAGGCCAGGGTTGCTGCTATACATCCCACAATGCATAAGGCAGCCCCACCCCCACCCCACCAGAACAAGTGACCCAGCATCAAATGTGGGTAATGCTGAAGTAAGAACCCCTGGGCTGTAGGAGCATGAACAAGTGAGGCAGAACTGCAGGGGTCGGGAGTAGGAGGGAGGCAGGGGTTTGAGCATCTGAGTCAGAGTAGGCACCCTCTTTCAGACCCCAAAAAGGCAATGGAATTCATCTGGGGTTTCTGTTTGCCTTTCTCACCCCTCCCCACTGGTACCAGGGTGCCTCTAAATCAAAGCAAAACTTGGAGTATCCTTTCTCACAGTGCTTAGAAAGTTGGTTACTTTCTTAAACCAGTCCTGGCTTTCTTCTTTCATGAGAAAAAAGTATCCCCTCTTCCCCTTGGGAATTTCTTTTTACAGTTCAAAAAGAGATAAAAGCAAGAACTAAAACTGCATTTAGCAGTTTGAGTCTTCCAGGGAGCAAATCCCAAATGTCCAGCCCAGACACAAAGCCCCCCTCCACCTTCACCCTGGTGCCTCCCAGCCCAGCAGGCGCCTGGGGCTTCACCGCTATTGGAATCATGACACCCCTACTGGGTCTGGGGTGAGAACCCAAGAGATGGGCCTTGTGGCAAAATGTTAGCCTGTCCAGGGCTCTGAGAAGGGGGTCTCCAGGGGCCACCAGCATGCTGTCCACCTGGGGTGGCCATTCAGCCTCCGAGGGCTTCCCACCCCACAACTAACTGTCTTTTTATGTGTTTTAATAATTTATCTGGCCCATTTCTTGGGCTGTATACTTACAGTGACACATCTTTTTCTTTGAAGATTTCCCATCCTTTGGGGGAGGAGAATGGGAAAGGAAGGCAAGGAAGAGATAAGAGAGAGAGATTATAACAGAAACGGGTTTCATGGGGCTTGAGATTTAACAAGGCTGGTTTAGGTGAAATCTGTCAGACATAGGGCTGGGAGATTTAAAAAAAAAAACAAAAAACAAAAAACAAAAAACCTACATCACCCAGGTTAGCTGCCCCAATGCTTGTCCCCCAAGTTAAGCCATCTGATCTGGCCCCCTTCGTATGCCACTTCCTAAAGGAAGCCCTCCTTGACCTTCCAACCTGATGGGCTCTTCTCTGCTCTGATTAGCCAAGGTTTCCCTGCCCCCTTCCATCTCCAATTATTTTTTATGGATGAGGCTAAGTTTCACTCCTGGAGCCAGGGCTCTTTGAGGCCAGGGTTCTTGCCTGACTTGCATCTCTGAATGCAATGCTGAACACAGCACTGCCTATAGCAGGTGCCATCACACCTGCTGTGGAAGGAGAGAAATTCACTCTGCCCAGCCTTAGCCAGGAGCATGTTGTGCTCAGTAAGGAGGGAGTACTGCCAAGAATATGATCTGGGATATATGAAGGAGAAAATCAGTTCCCAAGTCTCCACTGGTTCCTCCTGGATCCCTGGAGTTGCTTTATTTTATCGTTCCCTGGTGAGTTTTGGCATTGCTAAAGGGCCTGGAAGCCTAGTTTGGGTGAGGAGGGGAAAGTTAGACTACTCTGCATGAGAAAATATCAGGCATTTTGGAGGGAAGGGAAGAGAAAGGTCTCAAAAGAAACAGCATGAGAAGAGAGTGATAATGGGGCCTAAGAAGGCACAGCCAGCAAGGTGGGGAGTGGCCAATTCACTTTTGGGACAGTGAGCTCTAACATGTGATTGGCAGTGTTCTCTTCTTCCTTTGTTACTCCAAGCCCTCAGCAAAATCCTAGCCACTTCCCTGGGTTAGTGGCACAGGACAAAATGAAGGAATCAGAAAGATGACCCCCACAGGTAATTAATGGGGCCAAGGGCAATCTTCAGAGTGGAGATATCCTGCAGGAGAAAAGATGGGAGCCAGAGGCAGCCAGGAGGCATTAGGCCTTGGATATGAGATGGAGGAGGCTGGGCTTCCCCAGGAACTAGGGCTGGGGTCTCCAAGCCACTCTGTTTGGGTACTAAAGGCAGAGGGAACAGCACGTGCAAAGGCCCTGAAGTGGGGACTGCTATGGACATTTTGGAAACAGCAAAGAGGCCCGTGGTTCTGGAGCAGAGAGAGCATGGTTTGGGAGTAGAGGGGAGAAGATGAGGTTGGAGGTGACTGGGCCAAAAGACAGCTGCTTGAGTACAGTCTGGATGTTGGTTGAATTGAATTGAATTTTTGTGCCACCAACTCCTCCTGGGTTCAGGGTGTTTGAGCAAGTTTAGAGCACAGGTTTCGCAGGTGAGCCTGGAGGAGAGAGAATGCCAGCCCAGCCTCACCATCTTCTTGGCAGGCGCCCTGTTCTCCTCCCAGCCCTGCCTCTCTGCTCTTCTTCACGCTGGTCAGAGAAGCTATATTAGTCCGTTCTCAGGCTGCTACAAGAACATACCGGAACTGGGCAATTTTTAAAGGAAAGAGGTTTAATTGACTCACAGTTCTGCATGGCTGGGGAGGCCTCAGGAAACTTACAATCATGACAGAAGGGGAAGCAAGCACATCTTTCTTCACATAGCAGCAGGAGAGAGAGGTGCCAAGCAAAGGGGGGAAAACCCCTTATAAAACCATCAGATCCTATGAGAACTCACCATCACAGGAACAGCATGGGGTTAACTGCCCTCATGATTCAATTACCTCCACCTGAGCCTGCCTTTGACACGTGCGGATCATCACAACTCAAGGTGAGATTTGGGTGGGAACACAGAGCCAAACCATATCAGAAGCCTTTCTAGTCACAGCACCAGTCTTTGACTATTCCCAGACTTTGTTAACAAAAGAGCAAAAGAAGCCCCTATCTTTTTAAGCCTTTGTTTTTCAGTTACATGCAGCCAACCTGACCACCACACAGCCTCTCCATCTGTAAAATAGAAGGAAGGGTCCGGAAGATTGCCATTTCCCATAATGGGTTCCCCCGACCACTGGTTTGGGAGATGCTATTATTATGTGAAAGAAAGGACTCCATGAGAAACTTTGGGCAGCCCTGGCTTAGGCAAAGGGAGACAAGTTCTTTTCCTGCAGAACTTGTCAGAGCTTTCATTGAGTAGCCAAGCTTTGTGATTCTCTAAGAGGAGAGCATCGTCGTAAGCAGGGTTTCTTAAACTCGCCAGACCAGGAAACGGTTTCTGGAAAACAAGTTCATGGAACATGCTTTGAAAAATGCTGGACCAGATGACTTTTAAGGTTTCTTCCCATCTGAGATTCCAACTACTGACTCCAGGAGCCTAGACTGGGAGGGCGATAGGAAGGAAAGCTCAGTGAGGGGAGAGCCAGTGTGAAAAGTTTCCCTGAAGGAGACCATCTGCAAGTGTTGATGGTGTGCATTTCATGTGTTTTTGGACATATTTGTCCACTTACACCCCTCTGTAAGTGTTCAGCAATTGAACACATACTAAGCAAGTGCTTCCCACTGGTACACAGTTCTTAAGGTCATAGCTCAAGGAGTGAAGGAAAAGTGGTCACTATAGCAAAGCTCATAGTTGATTTTCCTGTATCACCTGCCTTCCCTTTCAGCTTAGCTTCCTCCTCCTCCTCCTCCTTCCATGGCACAGAACACAGCTTTAAGGTGGCCCCTGCCACCATGTTGGTAACACCTGACTCCTTCACCCCTTAGCCACAGATGTTTGGATGCCTGACCCATTGGCCAAACCCATCAGGATCTCTTTGCAGAATCTGAATCAAGAGGCCCAGGGCCTGCAGTCTACTTCCTGGTGGTCTCTACAGCTGGAGAGCTCCATAGTCCCAGGGGTTGGAGCAGCTTCTTGGGGTCGCTGTGGGCTGAAAAATAAGCAGGAAAAAGCGGAGTAAGAACCATTAGGGGAAAGCAATGATAGTAAACCCCAGGGAGAAAGAGACACAGACAGACTGGTCCCTGACTAACTGTATGTTCTGACCTTGGATCCCTCCCTGTAAGACTCTTAATCCCTCTTTCTTGAGGTAGGGTCAAATAGCCTAGAGGAGGGCTCCCTGGAATTTAATGTGCATATGAATTCGCTGGGATCTTGTTGAAATGCAGTGTGAGTGGAGCCTGAGAGTCGTTTCTCACCAGCTCCCAGGTGAGGCTGACGGTGCTGGTGTATAGACCACACACCACACACACTTGGAGGCTCTAGAAAGTTAAACCTTCTGAGAAGCAACCAAGGTTACATAGCTTGCCCTTGCCTCGTGTAAGCAGCCGTGCTGGGGAGGAGATGGAGAGGCCAAGGTCAGGGAGGAGGCAACCAAGAAATAAAGGTGTTTCTCTTTTATTTATCATGCCATTCAATGAAGATTTGTTGGGGGTCTAATTTACATCAGGCTTTTGTGTCCACGAAACAGACAAAAATGTCTGTCCTCATGAAGCTTATATTCTCATGGGGGAAGAGAGACAATAAATACGTAAGTCAATGAAATATGTGGTGTGTCTATGGGAGAAAAAATGCAAGTGATAAAGAGAAAGAAAACATACCAGGGCAGGAGCTAATGATTTTAGATCGACAGGTCAGAGAGGATAGCCTTTGTAGAAAGACTTGAAAATGAGGAAGAAGCAGAGAGAACAGCATATGCAAAGGGCCTGAGGTAAGGATGTGCCAGGAATGTTTTGGAAACAGCAAAGAGCAGAGAGACCACAGTTTGGGAGCAGCAGGGAGAAGATGAGGTTGGAGATGACAGGCACAGATCATGAGACCTTTGTAGGTCTCAGCAAAAATTTCAGCTTTCCTGGAGAAAGACAGGAGTTACTAGAAGAGAGTTGTGACTGGGTGTGATGGCTCATGCCTGTAATCCCAGCACTTTGGGAAGCTGAGGTGGGATGATCCCTTGCAGCCAGGAGATTGAGGCCAGCCTGGGTAACATGACAAAACCCCATCTCTACAAAAAATAATTTTAAAAAGTAGTCAGGTAAGGTGATGCATGTCTGTATTCCAAGCTACTGGGGAGGCTGAGGTGGGAGGATTGCTTGAGCCCAGGAGGCAGGGGTTGCAGTGAGCTGAGATTGCACCACTGCACTCCAGCCTGGGCAACAGAGTGAGACCCTGTCTCAAAAAAAGAGAGAGTAGTAACCAGAGCAACTGGGCTGCTCTGTTGAGAATAAGTGTGGGTCACAGGGCTATGGTCTGGCGCCGGGACTGAGATGATGGCGACTTAGACTAGGTGATGGCAGTGGAGGAGGTAGAAGAAGTTGGAGGCTGAATGTATTTTGAAATTAGAAGCAACAGCATTAGCAAATGTATGGGACGTGGAGCGGGAGAGAAACAGAGAAACTAAGAAAGCTGCCAAGATGTGGGGCCTGAGCAACTCCCAGGATGGAGCTGCCATGAACTGCGATGAGGAAGCCTGCGGGTGGAGCTGGTCTGCCAGGCAAGGAAGAAGGGGAGCTCCATTTGGCACGTTATTTTGAGAGGACCGTTGAGTGTCCTGGCAGTGGGATCGAGTGGCCAGTTGGATCTATGAGCCTAGAATACAGAAGCAAGTTGCAGGCTGCAGATATGTGCCCAGGCCTCATAAGCATGCAGATGGAATTGAAAGTCCAACACTGGATGTGATGCCCTGGGGAATGACTGTGGACAGAGAACAGAAGAGGCCCAAGGAGAGAGCCCCAGGGCCTTGCAAATATGAGAGGTTGGCAAGTGTCGCAGGCCGCAGACACCCGTGAACTCCTGCGCATCCCAGCACCACGGTGGCCTCTTGGCTTCCGTTCCCCTCCTAGAGAACCCCCTCTTCCATACCTGCTCGCCACCCCTCTTCCTGCATCCCATGGCAGGCAGGATTCCTGGCTCCACATCTGAACTCTCAAAGCACTTCTTTGTTCAAACCAACCCTAGAGATAAATGAGACAATGTGTGTAAAACGCTTAGAGCATCCAGCCGAGGGGACCTCAGCAGATGCTAGCTCTCTCTGATGCCCTGGTTAGAACAGCGTCGCCCTCTCTGCCTCCGCTGAGGTCCTGACCCCGAGTTAATCCTCTCTGCTCCTGCCTCGCATCACACGGTGGCTGGCACACAGTAGGGGCTTTTGAAATGCTTTGCTGTAGGCCTGAAGGGCTGAACACACAGGCCCATCTGGCCAGAGGTGACACTGCCCCCACGGCTTCCCCTGGCCTTCCCCAGGCCCCCTTCCCACATCATTTTATTTCTTCTGACTCTGTGCCCAAGACAAGGTCACTGTCACGTTTTCGTTCCAAGAAGCCCTTTTCAGTATCACATACACCCCTGGCGAGGGCAGGCAGGCAGACGGAGGCTGCTGCCGGTGGAGGGGGTGGGCAGCCACTATTGCCCCCTTCCTCTGAAACCACAAGGGATGGATGTTTTCTTCTCCTCTGCAGAACTGAGAATTATCCATTTGCATCTTCCAACAGCGAGCCAGGGTACATCCTCCACCTGGCGCCTCTTTTAACATCATTTCTGTGGACTTCTCCGGGTGACAAGTATCTTTGTGCTGAGCACCCCCTCCAGCCCCTCCCGCTCTCCCTGGATTCTAACTCTCTCGCAGGCTTCCGCCTGCACAAAGGGACCATTGAGAGGCAGGCTGTAGGATGCCGCCTTTGATCTGAGGTTCTAATAACGTGTGTATGTTTGTGTCCCAAAACAGGGCAGCAGCCTCGCTGGCTCACAGACGCAGGGGGAGGAGGAGAAAGAAAGTGGGCAGATCGTTACACTGGAGGCTTGGTCGTGAGCATTGGTTGGCACGTTTGGAGGGCACCCCCACAGATTCTCTCTGATGAGATATACCCGTTCCACAGGTAAAGACCCTGGCATGGTCATGATTTGCCAAACCAAGACCTGCGAGGTCGGTGGGATGGCCCGGGCACTCCATAGAGCCAGGGGTTGCAGGTTCACCATGGGAAGGGCAGGAGTCATAAGGGAGGGGGACTTGGACCAGGTGGATCTGGTGGCAAACTGAGCAGCATATACCCAACACAAAGGAACAGTGGCTGCTGCACACCAGCTGCCAGCTGCAGGCCCAGGGCTGCTAGATCTTTTGATTTTTCAAGAATAGCTGGAAATCCAGGTTTCTAGGTGAAATCTCCAAATTGTAAAATATCGGCAACTAATTTTAAAAACGTGAAGCCATGGTGCAGGCCAAATGAAATGCGTGCCTCTGCAGGAATCCAGCCTGTGCCTGCCAGCTTCGCCCTCTGCCTGGGTGGACTCATCCCGGAGAAAATGTGCCCTGGAGGCAGGGAAGTGTCGGGAAGGCAAATAACTCAGACCAGGCTGTCTCCAAGAAGGGAAAAGAGGGGTGGGGATGCCGGACTGGGGCCTGCTGCCCTAGTGTTCCCCAAATCCCCTCGCTGCCTCCAGCATGATTTCTCTGGTCCCTCAGCAAATGGGTGCCTAGTCCCTCCCAAATGCAAGGACGGCACTGGGCATGGGGGATGCAGGAATGAGTTAGATGGGGCCTCTGCCTGCCCTCAAGCCCACTCAGGGAGACAGAAGTATGAGAAACTGAACTCTTCCAAGGCCCCACTAGCACCAGGCCCTGTGTAAAAGGCCTTATGCTGTGTGTTCTCTCCTGCTATCCTGACAGCCCCCGAGGCAGAAGAGACGATGGTACCATCTCCACTTTACAGATGAGGAAATGGGATCAAGGAGAATAGAAAACACTCCTCAACCAAGTAGCAAAGTCTAGATTCAAACCCCACTACTTGTCAGCCAAGCCCTCATATGTGGACACCACTCCACACCATCTCAGGGGCTGCAAGATGGGTCCCTCAGGTTTAGGCCATGGAACTCCGTGAATTATGTAGTGCATAACCTGTACAACTGTACGCGCTGACGCTGTGGTAGAACAGAAAAATTGCAACTTATTAAGTGTTCATCAAAGTACGTATAAAGCCCTGAGGCTGAGCCAAGGAGTGTCAAGGCTAGGGCTTTTCTAAGATCCCTTTTCCAACACAAATTTTGCTTCTGGTGAAAAAACACCTTCCTTTTTGCCCAGACCTGTTGCCTCCCTTGAGTATCTAAGAGAAGTAAAGACCAAGCAGAACATATTCATTACTTGGCTCTACCATTTGCCCTCAGTTTTCTCATCTGTGAATGGGGACGATAGGACCATCCTTGCAAAGTTACTGCCAGGAAACGAATTGAACATGCCTGAAACAACTGGGGAGGAATCTCAGGTGAAATTTGATGGCTCTGACTTTGTCACTTGTCAGCTGGGTGACCTTGACCATCTACTCATGCTCACTTCTTTCTCCTGTAAATGGCATACAGTGCACGGCTCAGAATGGGCTCTTAGCAGGGGTTAGCTGTCATCCATGTGGCCTCATGCTCCTCCTTTATCATTCCCTCTATGGCCTCCCACCAGTGGAAACATGCTTAGAAGGGGCCATGCCCTTCTCCTGCATACAACCTTCCATGGCTCCCACTTTCTTCAGGCATCCGGCCAACACCTTGAAGACCTCACTGGGCAGCACAGCACTGGCCTTTCCAGTGGCATTTGCAACGCAGGAGCAAAGTGACAGAGCTCCCTGCAATGTGAAGTGAGGTGGGGCCACACTACCTGCTGCCCTCTGTCCTCAGATGCTGTTCCCTTGAGTGGGGTGAGGAGATGGGGTGGGGCCAAGGATCCTCCATCCATTGCCTTGGGTCTCTCCAGGGGGAACCCTGGGGGAAGGAAAGCCTGGTCACAACACCTTATCCGGGGTTGGCAGACCAGGATCAGGCCCTAAGAGAATGGAGCAGACCTCGAAAAAGAAAAGAGGAGGGGAAGGAAGGGCTGAAAACGGGGCCTGGGAGCTCCTTCCTTCTGTGCTCCCTGCTCCTCCCCTAATGCCTTAACCTTGTTCTTTGTAAAAGGATGCTACGGGTCCTCTTGAACTACCAGGCACGAAAATACACAGCCCAATGACTAGGGGGGCAGAGTGAACCTTTGAAAAGCTCCTGAGCCTCATCAAAAACCTGGAAAATGGAAACTAAACAGCAATAAGATATTTTGAAAAAGTTTTATTTAATTAATTATTTATTGAGACAGGGCCTCAGTCTGTCACACAGGCTGCAGTGCAGTGGCATGATCATAGCTCACTACAACCTCAACCTCCCAGGCTCAAGCAACCGTCCTGCCTTAGCCTCCGGAGTCACTGGGACTACAGGCATGCACCACCATATTTAGCTAATTTTTTTGTAAGTTTGTAGAGATGGGGTCCTGCTATGTTGCCCCGGCTGGTCTTTAACTCCTGGCTCAGATGATCCTCTCACCTCAGCCTCCCAAAGCACTGGGATTATGGGCATGAGCCACCACGTCCAGCCTAAAAGGGTTTTAAACAATGGAAAGCTGTAGTTACCATCAAAACCAGTACTTCATTCAATTCAGTGCTTGAGTGCGCATGTAACATTCTGGAGATTTCTTTTCTTTTTGTTTTTTTGTTTTGTTTTGGTTTGGTTTTTTGAGACGGAGTCTGGCTCTGTCACCCAGGCTGGAGTGCAGTAGCACGATCTCAGCTCACTGCAACCTCTGCTTCCTAGGTTCAAGCGATTCCCTTGTCTTAGCCTCCCAAGTAGCTGGGATTACAGGTACCCGCCACCACACCCAGCTAATTTTTGTATTTTAGCAGAGATGGGGTTTTGCCATGTTGGCCAGGTTGGTCTCGAACTCTTGACCTCGGGTGATCCACCCACCTTGGCCTCCCAAAGTGCTGGTATTATAGGCATAAGCCATCACACCCGGCCCATTCTGGATATTTCTAGCTTCAGATGAAAATAATTTAGATTTCAAACATTTTTCATTGCCAATATACATGCCAGGTTTTCTGTTCTTAAAAAATCCTGAGATGTGCTAGAATAATGAAAGCCAGTGCTGGGACGTCCAGGCTCCTCCTCATCTCACACCCCAGGTCTCTCTGAGCGCCACCATCTGGCCGGTTTCTCAGGTGCCCACGCAGCCTCCTGAGCCTGGGTCCTCTCTGTGTGGTTGCCCTCTCTGCTCTCCCAACTCCTGACTCCTGCCCACCTGTCAGTCCCAGCATAGATGCTACTTCTTCCTCCACAAGCCAGCTGGAGCCCTAGGGAGGTCTCACCTTCACCCCGGGTGGCTTAGCAGGAGCAGCAATTTCCTTATTCCCCATACCCTTTACTCAGTATCCAGAAAAAATTCTGGAACCAGCTGTTAAAATAATACTAGGAAAGGCTGCTTAGGAAAGAAGGGGCTGAGGCTGGGGTCTGCAGGAGGGCAGGAGTGGGTAGGGCTCCCACTTTCATGCAGCCACCCCATGAAGATCAATACCCATCCAACCTCTGGCCAGAGGGCCAACTCCATGTGACCTGTGGAACACGTATGGCAACAGACTGCACATCTCCATGTGGCCCTCCAAGGTGACCCCCGGAGGGACTGTCAGGCTGCCATGCACCAGGTGCAGGACAGGCACCAAGCGGGGTTCCCTGGGCAATGTTGAGATGAAATCAACCTCCAGGAGATTAGGTGCAGTCGGGGAGTGCCACCAGGCACGAAAATAACCACAGGTCGAGGTAAACCATTAGATAATATATGGAAGCACCTGGCACAGAACCTGGCAAGCTTTAGGCATATAATAAAGCGGCTCTCATTATTATTATTACAATAGCATCAAAAAGTAATGCTTTCTTCAGGACTTTTTGATTGTAAGGTACACTGTCAGAACCCAGCTGAAACTAGTCCAAGAAGAAGGCAAACTTATGAGCTCACATAACCCAGGTGTTGGGAGAAGAGATCAAGAACAGCTTCAGTCTTAGAACCTAACAACCTTGCTTTGAGAGTGAAAAGATAATTCTTCCCCAGCTCAGGTGAGAAAAGTCCTAGGGAAGGAATCTGATTGGTGGAACTTGGGTCATATGTCTATTCCTGGACCAGTCACTGTGGGAGTTTGATTAGTCCACAGTCTTTTGCCCAATCCTGTGGCCAGATGGAGTTGATTGGTGACCACACCTCAACCACAGTATGGATGGGAAGAATCAAGTTGCCCAAAGGAAGGAGGGAAGTGGGACATTATCTTATTTGAGGAAGGCAGATTGTCCTCATAACAGAACTCAGGGTCTGTCCAATGCACACAACTCAGGGTCTGCCTGAGAGGTCTTAGTTTAACATTATGGATAGAGATAGCGAGTCTCACATTTTATGGAATAGCTTGCCCAAGGTCACATGATTTATAAGTGGCAGCCCTGGGAGCAGTAGGACTATCTGCCTCTATAAGTTTCCTTACATCTAATCTCCACGAACCTGGCATTTAGAAGGAAAAGAATGACCATGGGCAGGCATTAATGTTTCCCACGACTGAGTCAGCCTCCTGCCTGAGCCAGTCCCACCATGTCCAGAACCAAGCCTGGTCTTTAGAGATGACTTTAAATGAACGGACTTGGCCTCTTGGTCAAAGCACAGGAAAGAGAAACTGAACAATCTGAGGAGCAAGTTAACAACCATCCTTGGCCAGGAAACACAGGTGACCTCGAGACCAGAAGCCCCAGATCTGAAGGAAAGCCAGCTTAGCCAGGGAGCTGGAGGAAAAAAAAATACTTTAGTGAAAAAAGAAATAAAAATATATATCATACACTGCCTCAGGATTGCCCTTTAGGGCTTGACCTTAGTGATGTTCGGTAAGGTGATTTTTGGATTCTCTCCTACTGAGCGGAACTATAGGACATCCTTCCCTATAGAGGGAACTATAGGACCCTGGGCCAAGGATGGAGGGAAATCATGAAGTGGTGCTGCCATCTGACTCCCATCTGAATCAGCTGACACCACTTGGGGGAGGCAGGAGAACAGTTCAGTCTCTGACAACATCTGCAAGAACTTAATGCTTCAGGGTAATCAGAGGCCAGTCTCTGTCCATCTCCCTGACCTGTGCATACCACATCCCATCCTGGTTTCTGCAGCTCTTATCTCCCAGAAGCATCCAGTATTTTTCTTTGTCCACCTCGTCTGCTATCAAAACTTACCTGTCATGAGCCCGCTTCCATTAGTGCTCTATGAGAAGCCTGGCTCATCTGACTAGGATGCGATGCTAGCAGGGTTGTGAGTGTCCTGGGCAAAGGTGCCAATCATCTTTCCCTTCCAGAGAACACATGCAACACCTAGCAGAGAGACTGCCCCACGTCAGAACCCCATGGTTGGCTCTGGGGGTTGAAGTGATCATCCTGACAGATGCTCAGGGCAACACCTTCTTGGCATCCCCAGTTCTTCCTTCTATGACCAATGAGGTGCCAAGTCCTGTCCACTCTCCCTAAACCTCTCTTGAGTCTGCATCCCCTCCCTCAGCACTGCCACTGTCCAGATGTGATTGATTAAATGTGGATACACATTATTCATCACTCTCTCCATGAAGTCCTTGCCTCTGGGCTGGCCCTGTGGCCACTGAACTAGCAGAATGTGGTAGAGCAATGCCATGCTCGTTCTGGCCATGGCCTTTAAGAGGACAAGCAGCTCTTGTTTTCTCCCTCTTGGAATGCTCACTTCTGGAGCATTCCCTCTCAGGACCCAGCTTCTGTGCTGGAAGTTCAAGCCACATGGAGAGGTCATGTATGTGTGTCAGTCAACAGCCTCACTTGAGCTTCCAGCAGATGGCCAACCACAGCTGCTAACCATAGGTGTGCACCATCCAGGATGTCTGGCCCAAATGGTTCCCCATTGACTGCAGTCCCATGGAGCAGAACTACCCTACCGAGCCCAGTTAACCCCCAGAGTCACAAGCGCTCATAAAACAGGTATTGTTTTGGCCAGGCGCGGTGGCTCACGCCTGTAATCCCAGCACTTTGGGAGGCTGAGGTGAGCGGATCATGAGGTCAGGAGTTCGAGACCAGCATGGTCAACATAGTGAAACCCTATTCCAACAGAAATTACAAAAACTAGCCAGGTGTGGTGGCACGTGCCTGTACTCCCAGTTACTCAGGAGGCTAAGGCAAGAGAATTGCTTGAACCCGGGAGGTGGAGGTTGCAGTGAGCTGAAATCACGCCATTGCACTCCAGCCTGGGCAACAGAGTGAAACTCCATCTCAAAAAAAGAAACAAAAAAAACCAAAAAAATGCAGGTATTGTTTTGAGTCACGAGTCTTGTGCTTGTTTCTTACACAGCAATAGGTGCCCGAAACACTGGGTTCAAGTTCTCATCATCCCTTCTGGGTCATTTGCAAGTCTGCTAACTAGCAGATATGCCAGCCTCCACTGCCACCCATTTCCCAAGGTTATTTTCCAAGCCAAGAACTGCTCATGTCATTCTGCTCAAAAGCCTTCAGTGGCTTCTCATCGTCCATAGCGGTACTTAGTACTTACCCAGTGACAGTGTGCATCAGAATCACCAGGGCAGCTTCTTCAAAATACAGATATTCCAACTGGAAATGGTGGCTCATGCCTGTAATTCAAGCCCTTTGAGAGGCCAAGGCAGGTCACTTGAGTCCAGGAGTTCAAGACCAGCCTGGGCAACATTGCAAGACTACAGCTATACACAAAATAAAAATAAAAATTAGCTGGGCATGGTGGTGCATGCCTGTAGTCTCATGTATTCAGGAGGCTAAAGCAGGAGGATCACTTGAGCCCAGGAGTTTGAGGGTGCAGTAAGCTATGATCATGCTACTGTACTCCAGCCTAGGTGACAGGGCAAGACCCTGTCTCTAAAAAATAAAAAATAAAAAATTCCACTCAGAGGGTTGGAACCAGGATATCAGGTTGTGAAAAAACACCCCTTGTATGATAGATTAAATTATAAATCCACAATTCTTCCTTGTGTCCCTGTATCATGATTTACTGTGAGCAGACGGGACTACCCCACACCACTGATATTGGACTTGACTGTGTGATGCGTTCTGCTCAGCTGAATGTGGGTAGAAGTGATGCTGTGCCAGTTCCAAGCCAAGGTCTGAAGAGGCATTGAACATTTCCACTCCTATCTCTTGCACTCCAGCTCTTTACCATGAGTGTGCTCCAGATGGACACTACCCTTTCAGTCTGAGTCCCCAAATGGCAGATATACAGAACAGGCTTGAACCCAACGTGTACCCTGGCCCAAGTTCAGTCAATACTAATCAAGTTCATCAGAGTCACCCCAGCTGATTTGCAGAGTTGTAGTGAGAAAAATAAATTTTTGTTGTTGTATGCCCTGGTTGGGTGGGAAGTCACTTGTTACGTAGCATTATTGCGGTAATAGTTAACCAAAGTATCAGATGATCCTAAAGCATGTCCCCAATTAAGAACCACTAGACCAAAGGCTAAAGTCACAAACGATTCATCTGGCAATCGAGACCTTTCTTGGTCTTGTTCCCATCTGGCCTCATCTCCCAGCTTCCTCTTCTGAACCAATCAAGATTCTGGGTACTGAAATAGAATCCAACGCTCATGAACCCTAACAGAAAAGGGACTCCAAGGTGGCTGTAAAATCAAACTGAGAAAAAATGAATGGAAAGCAGGGAAAGTCAGGCAGGTGTGGCCAGGGCCGGAAGAGGCCACAGGCATAGTCGAGGCAGAGAAAGAGACCACCACTGGTTACCTGTGCACCAGGTGCTGGATCCTCAAGCTGCTGTTTGCAAGGAGGGTATCTCCAGCTCTCCCTGCTCCTTTGGAGAGGGAAGCATCCCGTTGGCCAGCCATGCCTTAGCCATCACAGAGAAAGAGAACATGTCTTAGACACCTAAAGAGGACAGGGGTCCCACACTGGGCAGCCAAGATCCCCACTAACATCCCCAGTAAGCTTCACATTCCCTACAAATAGGAACAGAGTTGATACATGTAGAGCTCT
This sequence comes from Mandrillus leucophaeus, assembly GCF_000951045.1. Classification (NCBI taxonomy): domain Eukaryota; kingdom Metazoa; phylum Chordata; class Mammalia; order Primates; family Cercopithecidae; genus Mandrillus; species Mandrillus leucophaeus. The sequence continues at coordinate 3,233,932 of NW_012103510.1, forward strand.
TGAACTTTTCCTGGCATGTAATAAATGCCATGTGAGTGTTTTTAAAATGAATATTAAATATGTAACTTTTAGACCATTGGCTAAATAAGACGATTTGATTGTTCTTTTCAAGGACAACTCAAAAGCCACCCCTTCTCTGAGACCTTTCCTGATGAGGTGGAAAGTGATGTTTCTTTTCTCAGTGCCCCCAACACACTTGATCTGCCTGTCCTTGATGCAGCACAGGAGCTAGAGTTATCTGTGGTCTTGTGAGACGTGAGGTTTTCCCCAGTGCTGAGGTCAATGCCTGAGGTCTTACAGGTAATCAGGAAGTACAGGGAGAATACCTGAGCAGGGGAGCCTCTTGCCAACTGTGAAATCTGAGCCTGCCTCTAAACCCTCACAATGTGGGCAGTGGGAACAACCACTCATTTCTTTGCACTGCTGGGAGCCTGGGCCAGTGTGTGCAGCCTGACCCAGCACAGGGCCTGCTGGCAAAATGCCATGGTGAAAAAGGCTTCCAGGTGAGAATCCCTGATTGCTCAGCCCCAGATTTTAAACAAATACTCTCAGCTTTTGAGCTGAGCATCCTGCCTTTCCAAGTTTGCTGAGCCTACAATTTGCAAATTGGCAGCTCCAAGGAAAAAGTCCTGGAGTCAGAGTGAGTGACCTCTGACCCAGATGGGACAGGCTGCTGAGTCTCACCTTCATGCTTTCTCTAACCCTGGCCCCTTTGTTAAAACCCCCTTCAAGTCTATTGTGCAAATGAGCGCCACTGAGGACAGGTAGCATGCTTCATCCATACCTCCTCTGCTCCTTTTCCTGATCCCCAGTGTGCTTTGACTCCCAACAGCCAACACTAACATCTCATTGTCAGAATGCTTTCTACAGCTTGCCAGACACCCCAACCAATGATTGGCAACATGGGGGTATCAATACCCCAGCTCCCTTGTTCCCTGCTCATGCAACTCTGAGTTGTGACTTATGTCTCCAAAGCTCACATGTGGAATTGAGCCAAAATTACCCTCTGTGGGACTTTGTTTGATATCGGATCCTTGCCTGATCTGCTTCCCTTTCTGCCCCGCTTTCTCAACCCCTACACATTTCCTTCTTTAAGAGTCTGCTTCTGGGAATCCAGCCCAAGATGGTAGAGAGAGAGGAAAATTAAAATGATAAAAATGGCAACCACTCTACTTTAAAATCCTTTCATGCATTAGTTATCTTAATGATCTCAAATACCTTACAAGAAATTCTTTTTTTTTTTTTTTTTTTTTTTTTGAGACTGAGTCTCGCTCTGTCGCCCAGGCTGGAGTGCTGTGGCCGGATCTCAGCTCACTGCAAGCTCCGCCTCCCGGGTTCCCGCCATTCTCCTGCCTCAGCCTCCCGAGTAGCTGGGACTACAGGCGCCCGCCACCTTGCCCGGCTAGTTTTTTGTATTTTTTAGTAGAGACGGAGTTTCACCGTGTTAGCCAGGATGGTCTCGATCTCCTGACCTCATGATCCGCCCATCTCGGCCTCCCAAAGTGCTGGGATTACAGGCTTGAGCCACTGCGCCCGGCCTAAGAAATTCTTATCCCCATCTTGAAGATGAAGAAATCAAGTCTCAGAGAAGTTGAGTAACTTGCCCAAGTTATATAGTTAGGAAGTATTGAGCCAAGAAGTTCTATTACATGTACTGCTCCCATTAGAAAGATGCCATCAATAAGAGCTATACATATTTCTGTAAGTTAAAACTTGAGGAAAAAAATACAAATCTAATAAGCAAATGTGGATAATGACAGTATGCATTTATGGGGGAAAAAGGGTGATTGTTTTTATCTGTCATAGCTCTCCATGTTTAACCCATTTTCTTCTGGTATCAGATGGGGTAGGCATGCAATCAGAATTCCTTTGCCCACACTTGACCTCTGCATACAGACTCAGAGTTGGAAGGTGGCAGACTCTTCTGCTGCTGATATCCTCTGAGATATAAGTTCCAGATCTGTTTCTTCAGCCCTTTCTTCAGTCCTTTCATTGAAACCACCCCAGGATTATTCCAATAAATGCCCAAAAGTCTCAGTTTAGTCAGAGCCCATGGCTGCTGCTTGTCAACAAGACATCTCAAGTGACATAGAAATGGGTATCAGGAGTGGGGTGTTAAAAGTGACCCATCCTAAAAATATGGAATTGGAGACTATATGAGCCAATAAATCCTCCTTAATTTTGTAAGCAGGTTTCAGTGGGATTTTTGCACCTGCATCCAAAAGACTCTTGGGTGGTGTATGAATAAAAAGGGATCGAAATGCTCCTTCCCTGAATAACCTTACTTACACTACATCCCTATGCCTATTCTTCTTTTCAACTGTGTGATACATGTTTGCTTCATTCCTTTCCTATTTAACATATATTCATGCTTTTCAAGGTAACACAGGATAAGGAATCAGATGGTCAACTCAGGGAGGTAGCCATCTGATATATCAGAAAGGAATGGGCCTGGTGCATCATCAAAGAGATATTATGTGCCATGGCAAGAGAGCTATGGACCTGGGGAGTGGGAAAGCTTGGTCCTAGTCCCAACCCCAACTCTGAATTGCTGTGTGTCATTGGTCAAGAGTCTTCTGTCTCTGGGGCTCTGCCTCTCCTTTTATAGAAAAAAAGAGGATCTCTAAAGTGCCTTCTAGATCCACCATGTTCAGATGTTTGGAGAAAACGCAAAGACACATGGCCTACATACCGTGCACAGACTGATTAGGTGAGAAGAGGTAGCAGCACCAGGGTGCTGAGTCTAGGTGGGCCTCTCTGGGATTTCACCTGAGCATCTCTTTGAAGCTGTGAGCTCACAGGTGCCACATTTCTGCTATTCCTACATTTTTCTCTTCTGATCCTACCCCACTCACATTGTGGCAGAAACTGTCACCCATCCCCCAGTATCCATTCTCCCTTTATTCTTTTTAGTCATAGAATGGCCACATTGCTAGAAATTACACTACTTTCCAGCCTCCCAAGCAGTTACATGTGGCCATATGTGAATGGCATGTGAGCAGAAGTGATGTGTGCTAGCCCTTCCCATCTTCTCCCTGCCTTCTTGCAGACTGAAACATAGACACAGCACAGAGATCCAGCTTCCAACACGGAAAAAGAGGGCAGAGCACAAGAAGGAAGTCACTTGAATTCCTGATCCGCTTCATGGAGTCAAATTGTCTTCCATTCCCTTCCTAGCTTGGAGTTTTCCATGAGAGCGATAATCTTCCATCTTGTTGAACTTGCTATATTTGGGGGACTGTTCTTACAGCAGCTTACTCTGTGCCCAAACCAATACCTCCTACCCCATCTCAAGCTCAATTTTCAGACACCTTGCCAGGCAGGGCCAACGAGCTAATCTCCACCAAGAAGAGAGGGAAGTCAAGACCAACCTGGGAAATGTGGCAAAACTTCATCTCTACAAAAAAAAAAAAAAAACAAAAAAGTGTGTGGCATACGCCTGTAGTCCCAGCTATTCAGGAGGCTGAGGTGGGAGGATGGCTTGAGCCTGGGAGGCAGAGGTTTCAGTGAGCTGAAGTGGTGCCAGTGCACTCCAGCCTAGGTGATAGAGTCAGATGTTGTCAAAAGAAAGAAAAAGAAAAAAAGGAAGAAAAGGAGGAGGAAGAGGAAATAGGAGTAGAAGAAAGAGGGGAAAGACAGACTTTATTGGACAGCCACTCTGTTCCAGGCATTTATCTCCATTATCTTGAAAGCTTGAATTTTATCATTGGTGACAAATATGGTCCATTATTTTCCTTGAAGCGACAGGCACACTTTATCCATTTTCAAGAAAACGTGTACCAATACTTGAGTCTGAATAACCATAATTCTTCTGTTAGTCTTCTTTTTTTCAAGTAAAAATGATGTTCAGCTAGGTCAGCTAACAACTCAATTGCACAAGTACTTTTCCTTAAGACAACTATTGTATTTCAGCATGCAGGAGAAATGCTTCATGCACACCTTTGCTTGGTTGTACAGAATATTAAAATGTCTTGTACTCAGGGTCAAAAAATGAAGTTAATAACTTTTTCTGCTTCAAGGACATTCTTAAGTGACATTGTGTCTTTTTCTCTTTTTTGTTTTACTGCAAGAACGTCCCAGCCTGAGGCATGCTACCAGACTAGCAGGTTACTGGCTGTAGCTCTTGCACCACCAGTGCAAATGTCAGCATGGTAAAAAGGGCAGATAACATCTTAGTACTATTATGAAAACAGTTTTGACTTTCTAAACCCCCTGAAAGTGTCTTGGGGACCTCCAGGCATTCTCAGACCTCACTTTGATAAGCACTGACTTTCTTTCACTAGCCTGCCTTTATTCACAAGCATACAAACGTGCACACGTGCACACACAAACACACACACAGAGTTTGTATCATTTGATTTTCAAAAGGGCATTTGAATATCAAAAAAAGGAAGGACGTCATCTCAGAATAAAGGATAATCCATTAGACTGGATGCATTTAGTTTCATGAACAACTCACGGCATTGTCCTTATTGTTCTGGTTTTTGCCAAGGCCAGGGGGCAGACGTTGGCATGGAAGACTGGTGTTTGGAAACCGCCTCCATCCTGGTCCACCCCTTCTTGTGCACATGAGAGAAATTATGCTCTGAAGGGCCAAGCACTCGCTGGGGTACACAGCTGAAAATGGTTCCACTGAGCTGGGCCCCAGGTTTGCCTCCAGACAGCTGGAGCTGACCAGCTGTCAGCAGGGCTCTGGGCAAGAATTAAAACCCACACCCACTCTCCCAGGAGAGCTGGGAGCAGAACAGCCTGCTGGAAGCCCTCAGTGAGGTCTGCATGGATACAGGTTGAGTCTGAAGTGGATGGAGACCTCAGTGCCCTAACGAGAATCCCAAAGAATGGGTTTTATCTATTAACTAGCTGACACTGCTGGGCTCTTGCCCAGCTCCCTTTCCCCATCCATTCCAGATTCCATTGCCTGGGGTCATTTGGTAGGAGCTACACATGCTCACATGCAGATGTGTGCACATTGCACACACACCTGCCACACACCCACAAGTCCCCCTCCTATCCCCACTCCTCCCAGTCACTCTACTCACATCCTCTCCACCCATGATGACCCCAGCCCTCTCACCACCCCACCAGTTCCACCACCCCTGGGGACCCACAGGAAGACCAGGGCCTGAGGACCAGAGCAGCCTCCCCAGGCAAGTCTCTTCCTGCCTTTGGAACTCAGTTGCCGAGCTGTAATCTTGCAAGGAAGATCAGAGAGGATGCACTGTCTCTAAAGTCCCTGCCATTTCCAACATCTTGTGGGTCTACGATGAACGAAGAGTGTTTTGAAAGTCACCCTGGCAGCTTGGGTGGGATGGGGAGAGAGTGGCCCTGGGGAGGCAGGAGGTGAGGGGGTATCAGCTGTGAGGTGCAGACAGCTGGAACCACCCATGACCAAAGCCCTGGGATCGGATGCGAAGGTCAGGGGGAAAATTTGTAAATGCTGAGTCTGAGGGATGTGGTGAAAGTGAGCATAACATCTAAGGGTTGTAGGGGCTGCAGTCTGAGGGGTGCTAAAGACTCATAAGCAAGGACGGTGAACATGAATCAAGGTCTGATTTACCCTAGAAAATCCCCACAGGGACTCACAGAGTGACCTACCATTGTTCTGTGTACACAATGCCATGTCAGCAACATAGAGCCGAATCTTCATCTCTTCCTGAGGGAGTTGGCTTCTGTGGGAAGCTGGGGTCGCAAATTTTGTGTGTCAACTTGACTGGCCCATGGAGTGCTTAGACATTTGACTAAACACTATTCCGGGTGTGTCTGTAAGGGTGTTTCTGGAGGAGATTAAGATTGAATCAGTAGACTGAGTCAAGTAACTCACCCTCCCCAGTGTGGATGGTCCTCATCCAATCCACTGAAGACATGAACAGAAAAAAGGCTGAGAGAGAATTCCTCCTGCCTGACTGCTTGAGCTGGGACAGGTGTCTTCTCTGGTCTCAGACTTGGACTGAAGCGTCCGTTCTTCCCGTGTCTCTAGCCTGCAGGATTCAGACTAAAACTTCTACCATTGACTATCCTGGTTCTCAGGTCTTCAGACTTGGACTAGAACTACACCTTCAGCTCTCCTGGGTCTCCAGCCTGCCGACTGCAGATATAAGGACTTAGCCTCTGTAATTGCATGAGGCAATTCCTTATAATGATAAATCTCTTTCTATGTACATATCCTGTTGGGGAACCCTGACTAATACAGAGGCCATGTGACATTACGCATGAGAACCATACTCAGGCAGGAGCCGTTCTCGCAGGAGAATGGGGACTGAGGCTCCTCTCTGTCATCACATTCCCTCTGGAGCACTTACTTGTTTCTGCCCATCCCATTTAAATTGTTATCACTCTTAAGCCCATGCCATTAAATAATTGGAACTTGAAAAATAATAATAAGTAAATTGTTCTCTCTCTCCTCCTCTCTCTATCATTCCCATCTCTGTCTCATCTCTTTGTCAGTGGGATAAGACAGACTGCGAAGCAGATGCTGAGATGGAGTTAGGAGTGCGGTTTCTTGGGGGTAATGCCTGAGAAAGATACAAGAGGGAGGACGCAGGATCAGGCAGGAGGAGCCTCTGACTGCAATCCAAAGTTGACGAAGACTAGGTCAACTTCAAAAGGGGCTCCAAATCAACAACTACCCATCTGAGGAGCCCCACGCTGGCAAGAAAGAATATCACTTTTGGCCCTAGCGCTCGCGTTGTTCTCAGTCACTGGCTAGGAGCTCCTGAGATGTCCATGGCCTCAGCTTGAAAGTCGAGGCAGATCCTGAAGATGCTGAAGTTGAAGGCTGCCTGCCAACTGCACTTCTTGTAGCTGAATGGCAACGTTTTTCCTCAAAGGAGATTTAAGGGTGCACCTTCATGGCTGCCATATTGTGTGTGCACACACACGTGTGTGTCTTTTTTGCTTCTTTTTTTCTGCTTTGGTCAGCCATGTATAGTTGAGTTGAATACATATAACATGATTCATCTATAATACTTCTAATGTCAATGCTCATAGGTGGCATCCACTGTGAGCTTACAGGGTGTCAGACTGCTAAGTTATTTATATACATTGTCACGTTGACTCATGACCTTGACCCTGCACAGGGTCACTATCCCCCTTTTATAGATGAGAAAACTGAGGCCCACAGAGGCCACATGAATTGCCCAAATTCTCACAGTATGCTGAGGCTGAAACCAGGATTTCAACTCAGGTCTATCTGATCTGGAGCCTGAGCTCTGAAAAACAACACTAAGAAAAGAAGTCTCTCATTCCCCCCATGCAGTGCCTCCTATACCCCAGGATAGGAGGCAGCCCTAGCACTGCGTTGTTGTCGGTCATTGGCTAGGAGCTCCTGAGAGCACACAGGTGCCCCCCAGACCTAGAGAGCCCTGGCCAGTGGATGCCAGCTGACGTTTCTTGACAAGGGAGGCTCAACCACCCCAGAAAGCTGGAAAGGACAAGGGTCCCCATCAATGTGCCTTGGGTCTACTCAGATGTGAACACAGCCACGCACGTGGTGCTTCAGTGAGGCAGAGGTATGACTTCATTAACCTAATTCAAAAGCAAGATGGATTTTAAAAGTCTGTGGCCAGAAAAAACACATGTGTGTCTCTAAAGGTGCCTCCAGGGAGACCTCCTGATTTGATTGTCCTTGCTCAGACAAGAACTGGTTCAACCTCCCAGGTTTGGTGACCTTCTGTTTCAAAAGCTAAATCAGAGTCACAGATCCAGAACTGCCCTTCCTTGGATCATCTCCCTCTTCCAGTCACTAGGAGGATGGAAGATGGTTGCTTCCTTGGGATTCTCTCTATTATCTTTTTTTTTTTTTTTTTTTTTTGAAACAAGGTCTCGCTCTGTTGCCCAGGCTAGAGTGCAGTGGCATGATCATAGCTCACTGCAGCCTCAGATTCTTGGGCTCAAGTGATCCTCCTGCCTCAGCTTCCTGAACAGCTTGGACCACAGGTGAGTGTCACTATGCCCAGCTAATTTTTAATCTTTTTGTAGAGGCAGGGTTTTGCCATGTTGCCCAGGCTGATCTCAAATTCCTGGGCTCAAGCGATCCTCCTGCCTCAACCTCCCAAAGTGCTGGGATTACAGGCATGAGCCATCATATCTGGTCCCTTATTGTCTTTAAAATGTTGCTTCTCACATCACTGATTAGATAAGAATGAGGCTAATGTCCCAACTATATCTACTCACTGGTAATTTAGAAGCAAGGGATGTTAGGTCATACCAAATTAACTGGATCTAATAATTAGAAACAAAAAATTACAAATAAAAGAATTCCATGTCAAAGAAGGCCTGCCCTCAATTCTATGTATGGTAGATAAATCCAGACAGTGTGTGTGTGCTCAGGCAGTTTCCCTGGAAGCATGACCCTCTCGCAGGGAGGGTGAGAGAGTAGGGACAGCTCCGGCTACCTCTAGAACACAGAGGACCCCTCTGCAGGTGGCTCCTGGGAAGAGGGGTTCTGGATGATTAGGGTACCAAGAAAGGGGAAGACCCTACACCCCAGTAAGTCCTGGAGGGACTTTTTGTTTGTCCCTCAGCAGGACAATAATTAATTGACTTATTATTTGTCCACTTGGAAGGGACAAATATGGTCTGGAACAGAATAAATGTTGTCTCCCCAGGCTTTCTCCAGTGAATGGAATCATCAATTTAAAGGAAAGAAAAACATATCAGACTGAGTAGCCAGAAATGAAGTATTACTATTATAATGATGACAAGGTAGCTTAGGGTTAACGTCACCGGCTTCGGGAGCCCAACTGCTTAAGCTCGAATATTCACAGCTCTGCTTGCTCAGCGTCCTGGGTCAAGTTCCTTCCAGCCCACTCTGTCTCCGCTTCCTCATCTGTAACACGGAGATAATAATGACTGTCACCACTTCATCAGGATGTATAAGGGGTTAGTGTACACATGCACTATGCATTTCAGCACTAAATACACACTCAGCGTTGCAGTCTGATGTGGTGACATGAGAACTTCAGGGGGTCCAGAAGGCTCCATATTCCTAGCTCAGTCATCTTTTTTGGGGGATATCATTCAGCCCCTCAGAGCCTCAGTTTCCTTATTTGAGAGCCAAATGACTGCCTCGCAGCATTATCATGAAGATATATGGAATGATGAAAGGAATCATTCCCTAGGCTATAGAAGGCGTCCCTGGTGATTGTGCAGTGCACAATCTGAGCAACCATATGTGTCAGTCCTGATGATGAACATAAAGCAGTTGGCATGTTGGAGATACCACTTCTGTGCCTCCTTTTTTGTAAGTTTGCATATCAAACCATTGACTTTAACTCAAAGTCTTCCCTGCAAGTTTCCTCCACACTGAGTACAGTAGATGTAAAAGCTGAAGAAGAACTGCTCCATTCTCAATCCACAAGGGTTCCTGCCCTCAAAGAAAAAGAGTTTCTAGCAGAAAATAGCCCAAGCCCTGCTGTAATGCAAGACTAAACTCCATGCGGTAGGCTCCAAGAGGGAAGCAACCTCACAGCAAGATGAGAATAAAAGCCAGGAACAGCAGGAACACCTTTCCCCAAAGGACAGTCACTGGGGACCACCTTGATTTAAAAGTGTCAAGTGAAGGAGGGTGGAAGTGGCTATGTCTGCAAAGGTGAGGAGGTTCATGCTTCAGAAAAGAGGGTCTGGCCAGGCACGGTGGCTCATGCCTGTAATCCCAACACCTCCAGAAGCAAAGTGGGTGGATCGCTTGAGCCCAGGAATGCAAGACCAGCCTAGGCGAAATAGCAGGACCCCATCTCTACCAAAAAAATTAAAAATCAGTTGGGCATGATGGCGCATGCCTGGTCCCAGCTACTTGAGAGGCTGACATGGGAGGATCGCTTGAGCCCGGGAAGTTGAGGTGACAGTGAGCAGTGATCGCACCACTACATGCAAGTCTGGGTAAGAGAGAGAGACCTTGTCTTATTAAAAAAAAGAAGGAAGGAAGGAAGGGAAAGAAAAGAAAGAAGAAGAAAGAAAGAAAAGAAAAAAAAAGAAAGAAGAGAAAGAAAGAAAAAGAGACAGTGAAAGAGAGAAAGAAAAGAAAAAAGAAAGAAAGAAAAAGAAAGAAAGAGAAAGAAAGAAAGAAGGAAAGAAAGAAAGAAAGAAAGAAAGAAAGAAAGAAAGAAAGAAAGAAAGAGAAAGAAAGAAAGAAAAGAAGGAAGGAAGGAAGGAAGGAAGGAAGGGAAAGAAAGAAAAAGAAAAAGAAAATAGGGTCATGCTGTCTCTCCTAGCTGCGTTCCTGAGTGTGCCCAGTAGTGCCCACTCAATCCCAGAGCAGGGGTGAGGATGAAGGCTTGGAGAGGCTCTGGGGACTGGCCCCTAGTCCCCATTCCTGTACCAGTCAGTTAATCCACTTCAAATGGAGCAACTCAGAGAGAATCCCGAGTGACACCATTTTTCTATTACCCTTCATTACAGCCACTTAGATCTTTTATTTTATTGCAAACATTCTTTAGCCCAGACACGGGCTGATCTCCTAATTGGAGCTGCTGCGTCCACCCCCACCCAGATCAAAGCCGTCCTGTTTGTTTGTGGAGGATAGAGGATGAACCGTCTTGCTGGCCTTTGAACATGAAGGCCCCTTTGTCTTCCAGCTGAAGTCATCCCTGGCACCAGGCAGGGAGGAGGCTTCCGGTGGAGGGGACAGTGGAGGTCAGGAATTCTGTAGCCTGGTCAGAGGCTTGGACCAGAGCTTGAGTGGGGAACAGCTTTCAAAGCAAGACCCCAAACTTCCCTGCCTCCTTTTGAAGAGTTGTCTCAAATGGTGGCCCCAGGGAATGTCTTATTTGCCCCCCATGATGATTTTTAATTTAAATGCCAATTTGAATATTCAAACACTTTAAAAGATTGAAAAAAATATCAGATACTTGAATATTTCTTAAAGAAATAAAACACTTTCTAATTTCTTTTCAAAAATCGGAATGTAGCCAAGCACGATGGCTCACACCTATAATCCCAGCACTATGGGAGGCTGGAGCGGGTGACACTTAAAGTCAAGAGTTTGAGACCCGCTTGGCCAACATGGTGAAATCCTATCTCTACTAAATATATATATATATAAATTAGCTGGGGATAGTGCTGCATGCCTGTAATCCCAGCAACTCGGGAGGCTGAGGCAGGAGAATTGCTTGAACCTAGGCGATGGAGGTTGCAGTGAGTCAAGATTATGCCACTGCACTCCAGCCTGGGCGACAGACAGAGACTCTGTCTCAAAAAAAAAAAAGAAAATCAGAATGTCTGGCAATACTGGACCTCTATGACAGAAAAAGCCAACCAGTTTTCAACCCTATGCAGGCTTTTTTTTCTTTCTTAACTGTTGCAATGAACTATTGTTTCCCTTGAAGTGTCTTCTTTTATATCCCTGGGCCCACCAGAACTTCACCCCTGCCACTGGAGATGATTGGGAGTGGGGAATGACTGTGCCCATATTATAGATGGGAAAATTGAGGCCCTGAGGCATTCAAATAGCTGCTGGCGGGTCACACGGAGGTTAATAATAGACTCAAGATGCAAGAAATACAAGACAAAAGGAATGAACACTTATTCGTTCTCTCTTATTTTGAAATTATGGTCAGTATCGCTATTGTGGGAAAGAAAAGCCCAGCAAGCTGCCATCCCATAACCTAGCTTGATGCTAACACTAGAGTCTATTATGTGTGGGGAGCTGAGTGGACATTATCTATGCTACACAACAATCCTATGTGGCAGTTTATATTTTCTAGATTTTAGAATCGAGAAAACTAAGGTTTTGGGGGCTCAAGGACTTGCCCAAGGTTACACAGTACGGCCAAAGTTGAGACCCAGGTCTGCCTGACTCAAAACCTCAGCAAGTGGTTCCATTCTGGGTCCATCACGAGCTGGATGATCTTAGACAAATTACTTTTCAGAGCCTCAGGTTGACCTACACAGCAGGGAGGTGTCTGCTCAGAGAACACACCTTCCACTAGGGGCTTGACCTCCGTCCCCCTCCCCTACAGCCTTATTTATAGTTCCCTACTCCACCCTCCCTGGAAACAGCCACCCAGACCAAGGGCAGACACTTTACCCAAGCTGAGCCAATCAGATCCTTCCTCCTTGGAAGTTGGAACTGGGGCCTAGTCCTGTAAAGCTGTACTGGGACTATCCAAACTGGACCACAGGCAAGTGAGGTATGTCTGAAAGGAAAGAAAGATGCAGCTGATATGCAGACAGAAACAGACTCCAAGGCCCGGTGATCCCAACTCTCTATGTCCAGACCCTCCCAAAGTCCATTTCACCTCTATCCCTTGCCATTTGACATCACCCTGTATCTTGCCTATGATGCATTCTTTTCTGTGCAGGTTGACTTGAGAGATTATGCTGTTGCAGCTGTATAATACTCCATGTAAGCAGAGTAAGATCTGGCTCTGTGCTTTCAAAAAAGTTATTTAACCTCAGTTTCTCCTATTTATAAAGTGGGGATAATAAGTTCCTACCTTATGGGGCTTTCAGGCAATTCAGCTAAATAATGTAATTGGAGATTCTTGCACTCAGTTTCTAACACAGTAGATCCTCAGCACCTGGCTAATGTTTTTAACACTATTGTTAATGTTGTTGTTGTTGTTTACAAATTTTGATGATGGGGAGAGCTAGCAGTAATTTTAAACAACTCTTGATTATTCCACTTTGCAGATAATTCACAAACCAATTTTATCCTTCACTGACTTCTTTCCATCATCAGTTTCTCCATGCTCACGAAAAAGAATTATTTTGTCGTTGGCTAAACTGCAGTTTGAAGATAGAAATGCTTAAAACTAAAATCATGTATAGTTGGCATGAATTTTACTCCATCATCTTAGGTATGTGTGTTTTCTTAAAGTCATTGTTGTATTTTTCTAAACCAAACTAAGTTTGGAGAGTGATGTCAGCATGAAGGGAGACTAGGATTTCAGCACACATTCCCTTCCGGAAACATCCATTTGAACAACCATCCATGCACAAAAATATCTTCACAAAAGCTAAGAAATCCAGGTTAAAACATTACACTACCTGGATGGAGCACAAAAAGTAAGAAAAAACACCGAGAAAGGTAGAAAGGACAACTTCACCCCTCCCCTAAATCTGGACAGCACAGCACAGACCTGACTTCACTATAGACCCCAATACCTGGTCTGCCCCAGTGAACCATGACACCAGGCCGGCCCCTGTGACCCCCTCCCATGGCCGCAGGCTCCAGGCAGGCCCTAGCACCAGGCTCCAGGCCCACCCCAGTGCTAGGTTGTCCCTTGCAGACCCAGCCTCCAAGTCTACCATCACACTAGGCCAGTCCTATGGACACAGTCCAGGCCAGGCCCTGTAGCTTCAGACTCCAGGCCTGCCCCAGCACCAAGCTAGCCCTATTGGCCCAGGCACCAGGCAAGCCCTTGTGGACCCAGCCTCCAGGCCTGCCCCTATGTACTCACACCTACAGACCCAGGATCCAGCCCACCCCTCTGAACCCAAGTGCTACAGTCCATCCCAGGGAACCTTGGTGCCAGGCCAGCCCCTGCAGATACAGAACCCAGCCCATCCCAGCAGCCAGCTGGTGCCAGTGGACTCCAGCTCAAGGTCTGCCACAGTGCCAGGTTGGCTCCTATGGACCTTGGCGCCAGGCCTGCCCCGCAGACCCAGGCACCAGCCCCACCTGCCAGCCCAGGAACGAGGGACCACGGACCATACCTGGTCCTCAAACTCTAGCAGCAAACCTGCCCATGGACCTTACCAGATAGGCTTCCCAGAGTTTCTGAATGGCTGACTGGTGAAGGACTTTTCTTGCCAAAGCCAGTCCACGAAGACTAGAAGAGGGGCCTACTTCTTCAAATCTGCAGATGCCAATGCAAGGCTGCAAGGAACATAAATAATTAGGAAAGTAAGATACCACTAAAGGAATCTAAAAAAAGCACCAGTAACTAACCCTAAAGAAATGGAGATCTATGAACTGCCTGGCAAAGAGTTCAAAATAATTTTCTTAAAGAGCTACAAAAGAACTCAGACAGACCATTAAATGATATAAGGAAAATAATATGCAAACAAAATTAGAAGCTAAACAAAGAGATATAAACCATAATAAAGAACCAAACAGAAATTATGGAACTGAAGAACACATGACTGAACTGAAAGATTTCATAAAAGACTTAAACAGCCTTAACCACACAGAAGAAAAAAAATCAGCAAGCTCAAAGACAAGTCATTTGAAATTAGTCAGAGGAATAGAAAGAAAAGAGACTGGAAAGCAGTAAAGAAAGTGTACAGGACTAATGGGAGATCAAGCAAACTAATATTCACATTACAGGACCCCTGAAAGAGCAGAGAAAGAGAAAAGAATAGAAAGCTTATTTAAAGATATACTTACAGAAAATTTTCCAAATCTGAAGAAAGAAATGAATATTCAGAGTCATAAAACTCAAAGAACTACAAACAGATTAAATATTAAGAGATCTTCACCCAGACATGGTAAACTTAAATCCTCAAAAGTCAAAGACAAAGAGAGTTTTGAAAGAAGCAAGAGAAAAGTGACTCATCACATACAAAGGAACATTGATAAGAGGATGAGTAGATTTTTCAACAGAAACCTTACAGGCCATGAGAGAGTTTGATAATACATTCAAAGCGCTGAAAGAAAAAAAAAACTAGCAACCAAAAATACTATACCCAGCAGAGCTGTTCTCTAAAAATAAGGAGAGAAAAAGACTCCTAGACAAGCAAAAGCTATGGGTGTTCATCAACCAGACCTGGCTTACAAGAAGTACTAATGGGAGTTCTTCAAGTTGAAATTAAAGGACACTAACTAACAACAAGAAAATATGTGGAAAATATAAAACTCACTATATAAATAAGAACATAATCAAATTCAGAATACTCTAAGTATTTAACAGTAATGTGTAAATCACTTTTAATTCTAGTATAAAAATAAAATGACAAAGTATTAAAAATAACTACCACTACAATAATTTGTTAATGCATACACAATATACAAAAGACATAAATTGTGACATTAACAACATAAAATGTGGGGAGAGAAGAAGTTAAAGTACAGGGTTTTTGAATGTTGTAGAAGTTAATTTGTTAACAGCTTAAATTAGGATGTTATAACATAAGATGTTTTATGTAAGTTTCATGATAACCAAAAAGAAAAACGCATAGTAGATACACAAAAAAGAAAGAGAAAGGAATCAAGCACACCACTATAAAAATCCCTAAATCACAAAAAAAGACAGAAAGAGAAAAAAGAAAGAAATAAACTACAAAACAGAAAATAATTAACAAAATGGCAATAATAAGCCTTTACCTATCAATAATTACTTTAGATGTTAATGGATTAAGTTGTCCAATCAAAAAACATAGAATAGTTTAATGGATTTTAAAAATAATATTCAGCTATATACTGCCTACAAGAGACTCACTTTAAGTGAGTTGGCTATGACTTCACACATAGACTGAAAGTGAAAGGATGAAAAAAGATATTCCAAACAAATGGTAACCACAAGAGAGTAGGGGTGGCTACTCTTATTTCACACAAAATGGACTTTCGATCAAAAACTGTCATGAGAGACAAAGAAGGTCATTATAGAATGATAATGAGGTCAATGCATCCAAAGTATATAACAATTATGACTATATATGCACTCAACACTGGAGCACCTAAATAAAGCAAATATTAACAGAAATGAAGGGAGAAATAGACAGCAATGCAATAATAGTAGGGGTCTTCAATACCCCACTTCCAACAATGGATAGATTATCTGACAGAAAATCAATAAGGAAAAGCAGGATTGAAAAATACTATAGACCAAGTGGACCTAACTAACATATACAGAACATTCCATTCAACAGTCACAAAACATACATTCTTTTCTAGCACACACGGAACATTATCCAGGATAGATCATATGTTAGACCACAAAACAAGTCTTAACAACCCTAACAAAATCAAAATTATGTCCAATATATTCTCTAACCACGATGCTATGAAACTAGAAGTCAATAACAAGAGGAAAATTGAAAAATTCACAAGTATGTGGAAATTAAACAACACACTTTTGAACAACCAATGGATAAAAAGAGAAACCAAAATGGAAATAAAATATATCTTGAGGCCAGGCATATGGCTCACACCTGTAATCCCAGCACATTGGGAGGCTGAGGCAAGAGGCTCACTTGAGTCCAGGAGCTTGAGACCAGCCTGGGCTACATAGTGAGACCCTGTCTCTAAAAAAATTTTAAAAATTAGTTGGACGTGGTGATGTGTGCCTGTCCTTCAAGTTACTGAGGTGGGAGGATCCCTTGAGCCAGGAGTTTGAGACTGCAGTGAGCTGAGATTGTGCCCTTGCACTCCAGCCTGGGTGACAGAGTGAGACCCTGTCAAAAAAAAAAAAAAACAAGAGAGAGAGAGACAAATGAAAACAGAAACATCGCATTCCAAAACTTAAGAGATGCAGCAAAAGCAGTTAGCAGAAAAAATGAAATAATAAAAATAATAAAAATAAATAGTAAAAAAGACTGATGAAACGAATGCTTAGTTTTTTGAAAAAAAAATTGACAAATCTTTAGCTAGAATAAGAAAATAGAGATAATTTAAAATAAATAAAATTATAAACAAAAAAGGAGACATTATGATTTATACCACAGATATGCAAAGGATTATAAGAGACTGCTATAAAAATTATACACCAACAAATTAGCAACCTGGAAGAAATGGATAAATTCCTATACACATACAAACTTCCAAGACTGAATTATGAAGAAATAGAAAACCTGTATAGATCAGTAATGACTAATGACATTGAATCAATAATCAAAAACTTCCCAACCAAAAAAAAAGCCTAGGACTTGATGGCTTTACTGGTGAATTTCACTAAATATTTTTTAAAGATTTAATGCTAATCCTTCTGAAACTCTTCCAAAATACTGAAGGGAAGGAACACTTCCAAACTAATTTTGCAAGGCCAGCATCACCCTGACACCAAAGTCAGATAAGGTCAATACAGAAAAGAAAATTATAGGTCATTAACCCTAATGAAGATAAAAATTTTTCAACAAAATACTAGCAAACAGAATTCAACAGCACATGAATTATACACCAAGAGTACAGGATTATACACCATAATCCAGTGAGATGTATCCCTAGGATGTAAGAATAGTTTAACATGCAAATCAATAAATGTGATACACCACATTAGCAAAATGAATAAGAATCACATGATCATCTCAATAGATGGCATAAAAAACAATTTACAAAATTCAGCATCCTTTTATGATTAAAAATGCTCAACAAATACATATAGAAGGAATGTACCTCAACATAATTAAGACCATGTATGACAAGCCCACAAGTAACATAGTACTCAATGATGAAAAGTTGAAAGCTTTTCCTCTAATATCAGAAGCAAGACAAGGATGCCCACTATTACCGTTTCTATTTAATATAGTACTGGAAGTTCTATCCAGAACAATTAGGCAATAAAAAGAAATAAAAGCCATCTCAATCAGAAAGGAAGAAGTCACTGTTTGAAGATGACAACATCTTTTTTTCTCTCTTTTTTTTTTTTTTTTTTTTTTTTGAGACAAGGTCTGGCTCTGTCACCCAAGCCAGAGTGCCTTGGCATGATCTGCCTCCCAGGTTCAAGCCATCCTCCCACCTCAGCCTCACAAGTAGCTGTGACTACAGAGGTACATCACCACATCTGGCTAATTTTTTTGTAGAGATGGCATTTTGCCACGTTGCCCAGGCTGGTGAACTCCTGAGCTCAAATGATCTGACTACCTGCCTCAGCTTCCCAAGGTGCTGGTATTACAGGTGTGAGCCATCACACCCAGCAAACAACATCTTAAATATAGAAAACCCTAAAGACTCCACCACAAAACTGTTAGAACTAATAAAAGAATTCAGTGAAGTTGCAGGATACAAAATCAGCAAACAAAAATCAGTGGATTCCAAGCATGATGGTGTTCACTTGCAGTCCCAGCTACTTGAGAGGCTGAGGCAATGGGATGACTTGAACCTAGGAGTTTGAGGCCAGCCTGGGCAACACAGCAAGACCTCGTCTCTTAAAAAAATTTTAATCAGTGAGATTTCTCTACAATAACAACAAAATATCTGAAAAATAAATTAAGAATACAATCCCATGTACAACAGCATCAAAAAAATTCAGGCATGAATTTAACCAAGGAAGTGAAAGATCTGTACATTGAGAACTGTAACACACTGATGAACAAAATAGAAGAAGACACAAATAAATGGAAAGGTATCTCAGGTTCCTGGATTTGAAGAATCAATATTGTTAAAAAATCCATACTGCCTGTCTTAGTCTGCTTTGTGCATGTAATAACAGGATACCAGAGACTGGGTTATTTATAAAGAAAAGAAATTTATTTCTCACAGCTCTGGAGTCTAGGAAATTCAAGATTGAGGGGCTGTCATCTGGTGAGGGCCTTCTTGCTATGTCATCCATGGTGTAAAGTCAAAGAGGGGATGAAAGAGAACAAAAGATCTAGTTCACAGCCTCAAATATTTTTACAATAGGTATTAATTCACTCAGGAGGGTGGAGACCTCATGACCTAAACACCTCCCATCAGGCCCCATCTCCCGACACTGTCACATTGGGGATTAAGTTTACAACACATGTTTCTGGAGGAACACATTCAAACCATAGCCCTACCCAAATTAAACTGTAGACTCAATGCAATCCCTATCAAAATTCCCAACGCTATTTTTTACAGTAATAGAAAAAACAATTCTAAAATTCATATAGAACCACAATAGATCCTAAACAGACAAAGCAATCTTGAGCAAAAAGAACAAAGCTCGACGCATCACACTACTTGATTTCAAAATATAGGACAAAGCTATAGTAATCAAACAGCCTGATACTGGCATAAAAACAGACATGTAGACCAGTAGAATAGAGAGCCCCAGAATAGGTCCACACATTTACAGTCAAATGATCTTTGACTAAGGTGCCAAGAACACAAAAGGGGGAAGGACAATCTCTTCAATAAATGATGTTGGGAAAATTAGATATTCAAAGGCAGAACAATGAATTTGGACCTTTATCTTATATCATACACAGAAATCAACTCAAGATGGAGTAAAGACTTAAACACAAAGCCTGAAACAATAGAACTACTAGAAGAAAACACAGTGAAAAAGCTTCTTGACATTGATCTAGGCAATGATTTTTTGGATATGACCTCAAAAGCACAGGCAACAAAAGCAAAAATAGAAAAATGGCATTATGGCCAGGCGCGGTGGCTCAAGCCTGTAATCCCAGCACTTTGGGAGGCCGAGATGGGCGGATCACGAGGTCAGGAGATCGAGACCATCCTGGCTAA
>NW_012103510.1:3253355-3280164 GCF_000951045.1 Mandrillus leucophaeus
AAAAAAAAAAAAAAGAAAAATGGCATTATATCAAACTACAAAGCTTCTGCATAGCAAAGGAAACAACCTATGGAATAGGAGTTAAGAGACAATCTATGGGATGGGAGAAAATATTTGCAAACAATATGTCTGATAATGGATTAATTTCAAAAATATATAAGGAGCTCAAGCAACTCAACAGCAAGGAAATAACCCAATTTTTAAAAAGACAAATGACCTAAGTAGACATTTCTCAAAAGAAGACACACAAGTGACCAACAAGTATATGAAAAAAAATGCTCAGTATCACTAATGAGGGAAATGTAAATCAAAACCACAATGAGATCACCTCACACCTATTAGAATTGCCATAATCAAAAAGACAAAAGGTAAGTATTTGAAAGAATGTAGAGAAAAGTGAACCCTCATACACTGTTGTTGGGAATGTAAACTGGTACAGCCATTATAGAAAATATTATGGATGTTCCCCAAAATGTTAAAACTAGAACAACTATATGATCCAGCAATCCACTTCCAGGTATATATCTGGAAGATGTGAAATCAGTGTCTCAAATAGACTCTCAAGTTCACTGCAGCAATATTCATGATAGCCAACATATGGAACCAACCTAAGATTACATCAATGGATGAATAGATAAAGATTGTGTGTGTGTGTGTGTGTGTTGCACACATACAATGGAATACTATCCAGTCTCAGAGTAAAAGGAAATCTAGTCACTTGTGACAACATAGGTGAACCTGGAAGACATAATGTTAAGTGAAAAAGCCAAACACAGAAAGACAAATACTGCATGATCTCACGTATATGTGGAATCTTAAAAAGCTGAACTCATAGAAGATTGAATAGAATAGTGGTTGTCAGTGCTAGGACTGTGGGAAATGGTCAAAGAGTTCAAAATTTCAGCTATGAAGAATGAATAAGTTGTGAATATCTAAGGGACAGTATGGTGACTATAGTTAAAATCATATTGTGTACTTTAAATTTACTAAGAGAGTAGATCTTAAATATTCCCAACACACAAACACACACACAACTATGTAAGGTGATGGTCATGTTAATTAGCTTGATGTTGGTAATTATTTCATAATGTACATATATTTCAAAAATACCACATTGTACACTGCAAATATACACAATTTTAACTTGCCAAGTATACCTCAATAAAGCTTGGAAAATATTTTTAATAAATAGTCAATAATAAGACTAAAGAAATATGACTTCAACCACCCTTCCAGCAGCCTGACTGGTCACTGTTGATGGGTTCCCACCCCACAGCAGAGCTGGACAACACTACAGGGTCCCCCAGAGGCTGCAGCTATGATGCCTCCAGTCACACCTGAGCATAGGATCTTTGCCAAGACCTAGAACCTCAGTCCAGCCACTCTAGGTGTAGCTGTTTCCTTTGGAGGGACCACCACTTCCCTCTTCCCAGATACTGTCCTACTACTTTAAGGATTATAGAATTCACACTCTCAGTAACTTTAATTTTCCTCTCATCACCTTCTCTCCCGAAGTCAACCTCCTCCACTCAGAGTCTCTCTCCTCCTCCCTCTCCCTGCCAGGATAATCTAATACAGTAATCCTCAAAGTGTGGTCCTGGACCAGCAGCTCCTACATCACCTGGAAACGTGTTTCAAATGTACATTTTTACCCGCCTCTTAAGATCTACTGAACCAGATACTCTGGGAGTGGGACTCAGTAATCTGTGTTTCAGCAAACCTTCCAAGGGATTCTGGTGTATGCTCAAGTTTGAGAACCACTGGTCCAGTAAAATCCTTGCAGTGAAATTATACTTTTAAAACCAAAAGCCAAGAAGGGAGCTTGTCTTAAGACAACATCAGGTTCTGGTCTCTGCGACATAGCATCTTCCTACCTGGTGAGCAAACAGCAAACACCAGAGCCCTGGGCTAGGGAAGAACAAAGAGGACCAGCACGCTTGGCAGTGAGGGTTGCACACTGAGCAACTCTAAGGGATGCTACCCACCACATAAATTACAAGCAAATGGCACAGTATGGTGGACAAGTGGGAACATCAAGGAACCAAGGGGCAGAAAGAGGGATCTTGTGGTTTATTTGAATAAGTGGGCTTGGGAGATTCAGTCCCTGTTAAGGGGCAATTGGGAAGATGGGAAGAAAAGCAGTGCAAAACATGAACTCAGCCCCAGGGGGCGCTCTATATGCAGACAGCACACATCACGGGTCAAACAAAGAATGGGTTATTCGTGGGGTATCAAACGCAAATGCCCACAGGAGCCAGGATGGTATGTAAAGAGACTGGAGAACACAGCCCTGCAAAGGTGCAAGCACCACCAGCCATTGCCATTGTGGCCACATGGGATGCTGAGCTCAGTCTTGTCAGATCTTCCTTTTTAAAAACAAATAAAACCAGAAATCCATGTCTACATGAAGTCTCCCGGAGTCCCTTTAAAT
Source organism: Mandrillus leucophaeus (assembly GCF_000951045.1). Lineage (NCBI taxonomy): Eukaryota > Metazoa > Chordata > Mammalia > Primates > Cercopithecidae > Mandrillus > Mandrillus leucophaeus. The sequence goes on from NW_012103510.1 coordinate 3,255,787, forward strand.
ATTTTAAACAGATTCTGATTCTTTTTTACCACTCCACTTATTTGGCTGTGACAGATTCTTATTTTAAAAAACACTTTGTAATGTATCCAGAATATATAAATTACTCTCAAAACTCAATTAAAAACAAAATAAGCAAAAGAGCTGGATGCTTCAAACGAGACACACAGATGGACAAGAGCCCATGAATAGATGCTCGACATTAATCTTTAGGAAAATGCAAATGAAAACCACAATAAGTTAATGCTGTGCACTTGTTAGGATGGCTACATTTTTTAAAAAAACTCACAATACCAAGTGTTGGTGAATGAATATGCTGGGCAATTGGAACTCTCTTACCTTGGTGGCCAGAATGCAAAATGGTACCATTACATTGGAAACCATTTGACAGTTTCATATAAAGTTAAACGTACTCTTACTATGTGACCCAGCAATTCCACTCCTAGGTATTTACCCAAGAGAAATAAAAATTTATGTTCACACAAAAATCTGTCTATTAATGTTTATAATGGCTTTATCTGTAAACACCAATCCCTCACCTGGGGAATGGATAAATGAATTGTGGTATGTCCATGACAGAATACTAATCAGCAAGAAAAAAGGAATAAACCACCAAGACATGCAATAAAATAAAATGCCTAATCTCAAATGCATTCTGCTAAGTCAAGGCACTCTGACCCAAAAGTCTCCATAGTGTAGGATTCCATTTCTAGGACATTCTAGAAAAGACAAAACTATAGGGACAGAAAACAGATGGTAGCTAACAGGAATTGGAGATGGGGGCAGGGATTGCCAAAAGGGAGACGGCGGGGGTTACATTTTGGGGAGTGATGGAAATGATCCAGTGTATTGATTATGGTGGCAATCTGTCAAAATTCATACAACTGTACACCAAAAAGGGAGCATTTTACAGTATGTAAATTATGCAAAAAAAAACCTTAATTAAAAAATTAAAAGTAAAATAAAAATCACTATGTGGGCCACACAGCACAGCACTACAAGTAGAATCCAACTGGTGGCCTGGTTGGCACTGGACATCATCAAGGATAGAGGGAAAGATGGGAAGACCCCACCCCTGCCCCTGCCCTCGAGGAGCTGAGCAGCAGAGAGACAAGATTTTCAACTGTGTTCCTCTAGTCATGGCCCTTTTCTCTGTTTTCTCAGGGTTACACATAGTATGTCACTTGAGCAAGCAGAGACTTCCTTACCTAAAATGTTTTGGAAAATAAAAGTGTCCTGTGAACAAAGATGGACTTTAATCTAAAGACCCCAGTAAGAGCCCTCCTCTGTCTCTACCCACCGTGTGATCCTGAGTGAGGCTTCGTAGGAGCTCACAGGTGAGGGCAGCCCCAGAGCTCACAGAGACCTTGCCTTCTTGAGGGTGGGACAAGAAGAGTTTATGTTTTCTCTGACCTTGCAGACCTGGCAGGGAGGTAGGAAACACCCAAAGGTAACCTCCAGACCCAGACTCTGTAGGGAAACAGACCTGTCCATTTTGAGGGCAGAGCTGTTTGGGAATAGCAGTAAAATCTCTCAGCAATGGCACCTTCACCCTGCTGGGCTCCAGGCTTCCCCATGCTTAGAATGCTGGAGTTTGTAGCAAGGAATGCCCAGTCTCTTGGTCCCCTTCCTCCTGGGACCCTTAGAGCTGTAGCAGGCAAATGCCTGATCATCCCCCATGCCAGAAGATACCCAGGCCCTGCCTCTGAGGCCACCAATCAAAGTGAAAGACAGGAGAGAGTCCTAGCTCTCGGCCTGGAGGATTCAGGCTAGATAAGTGCAGAACATCCAAAGGAAAGAGATTCTGGCAACTTGGGCCTCAGTTTCCACATCTGTATAATGAGGATAAAGAACACAAACATTGAATGGTATGGTGGCTCATGCCTGCAATCCCAACAGTTAGGAAGCTGAGGAGAGAGGACTGCTTTAGGCCAGGAGTTCGAGACTAGCCTGGGCAACATAGCGAGACTCCATTTCTACAAAAAATTTCAAAATTAGCTGTACATAGTGGTATGCACCTGTAATCCCAGCTACTCAAGAGACTGAAGCAAAAGGATCCCTTGAGCCCAGGAGGTGGAGGCTGCAATAAACTACGAGAGTACCATTGCACTCCAGCCTGGGCAGCAGAGTGAAACCCGACTCTAAAACAAAACAAAGCAAAGCAAAAACGTAAACATCAGAGTGCTTTTGTGAGGCTTAAATGACTATCCTGTGCTGGGCACCTGGTTGGGGTGCAGAGATGGCAGTTTCCTTGTTGAGTCTCCCCCCACATTCAAAGCCATTGACTAGTCATCTGTCTCCCCAAGAAGCTATGCTTCTCTCCTTAGCAGGTCAGCAGTGGAAGAAAGACCTGGAAGAAAGACCTTTTCCCCAACCATGTCATCTGAAAGGGAGACTGGGATGACTCAAAGTGAGTGTGGAGCCAGGCTGGTCCTCCACTGGGAAGACAAAGGACCAAGGACAGGGGAAGAGCCAGTGGACCCAAGAAGCCGAATGGAGGAGCAGGGAAAAGAATAGAGGTGGCCGTGGGAGCCTTGGAAGCCAAGCCAAGAGCATGGAGTCTGGTGAGGCAGAGTGTGCAGGACTCTGGTTGAGGAGTCAGTTAGAAACAGTGTGCTCGTACGTCCCCTAGCCCACATGAGCCCTGGCCCCCACACCAGCCCCTTGCAGGACTGTGCATAATCTCCATTTCTCAAATAGAGAAGTTGAAGCCCCATGGCTCACACACACCCCTAATGAGTGGACCTGGGACTCAAACACAGGTCTCCACAGTCACCCACATTAAGCTTCCATTAACTCATTAAGCTTTGCCATTAACTCATTAAGGAAGCTTGGGAAAGTCCTTGCTCCTGTCTGGGCCTCAGTTTCCCCACCTTGTTGATGACTGGAAGGCCTTGCATGTCCCAAAACCCCCGATCCCAGAACTGCATGGTGTCCCAGCCCCAGCTTCTCTTCCACTCTGGGACTGGCTGCTCTTACGAGGAACCCCCAGCCAAACTTTGGCCGTGACCCCCAGGCCACTTTGCCCTGGACAAACAGTGGCCAGATCCCACCCCTGGGAGTTACCCTGGATCAAGCATTCAGCTTTTGGAAGAGTGGCCCCCATTCTTCTTCATCCTGTCCCCAGCTACCCAAGGCCAGTTCCTGCTCCCTGTCCCTGCAGACAATGCCCTAGGCCCAGGCTGGAAGCCTGCTCCCAGCTCAACCCTCCCCTACACCCAACATATGTGCTATGTGCACACTCACTCCCCTCAGCCCTGCGGCTTGAGGCATCTGCTGTCCTTCTGGAATCTGTGACCTCCAGGACAGCAGCAGGCAGGTCTTCAGCCCTAGAGGTCCAGGGCCCCTGAATGCCTTCTGTACTCCCCAGGGTCTGCCCAGGTTGCTTGGGAAACCATTTCAGGTCATTTGAGACGATGAGGAGGTTTAGCTCTGGTTTGAGCTAAACAACACTAAGAAACAAACCCCCGTCTGTCAAAGTCCATCAAGTTGAGTTCCGGAGGCCTGGGAGTCGGCTGACATCTCTCAAGGGGTTTGCTCTTCTGTGCTGCTTTTTTACTCAGTTCCACAAATATTTATCAAGGAAGCTGCTACTGCGCTGACATCAGTGTCCTGGGAGGTTCGGGGGATGGGCAGGCCATTGGAAAGAGAGAGGGAATACGGAGACGAGCGGTACTTGATCCCTGTCCCCAGGGACTTTACTCTCTCAAGCAAAGGTGTTTGACGCCTGCTCTATGAATGCCCCTCCACAGGGCAGCCAGCTGTGCCCTTCATTTCTAAATGGTTCTAAGGATGGAAAGGAAAGACCCAAAATGCTATCAGTCATTTTCTTACAGGAGAAAGGCATTCTCGTCCTTTTCTTCATCTTCCAATTTTGCACCAGGAGTCATTGCTACTTTTGAAATTGGAGAGTAAAGATTTATGGGCCTATACTTTTTAAAATATGGGAATGATTTATTGGAGGTGGTTATAAAAATTATTCTGCTCATCGTAACTATTCAGACAATACCCAAGAAATGAATGAAAATGGAAAACCACCCATAATCACTGATTGAGCAGGAAATATCTTGTCCTTCTTTTCCGACTCGCAGTGATGTGAGGCTGAAAGGGGCTTTGGGAGCCAGGGTGGCTGGGCTTGGATGCAAACTTCCACCCGCTTTGGTGGTACTGGGTCCACCTGCAGGCTCTGACCTGGGCCAGAAGCTACCCTAAGCCTGTGCTCCCTGGAACCACATTCCAGGGAAGATTGGGAGCTCCCATCAAGAGAGGAGCTTAGGAAATGCTGGTCCGTGCACATCTCAGTGTGCTAAGGAGGTAGATGCTCCCAGATATTGACCACCATGGAAAGTCAAAGTCAGATTTGGTGAATTCGTCTGATAGTGCCAATTTTTTAAATGGGCTTTAGGCCAAGAAAGGACATTTATAAAGGAAATTAGCAACTATTCCTTATCACTGGGATTTCAGAAAAGAATGGACATTCGAACACTAAAAATAGGAAAAACTGACTCTGCAAATAAAAAGCTTTATGAAAAACTCAGTGAGCGGCCCTTGCGTGCTGTGGGGAATTCAAGCTCTCAATGAAGGGCTGCAGCTCTAAGCCAGGCTAGAAGGCACTGGTTTCTCCTCTCCTTGGGCCTTGGTTTCCTCATTTGTCTAGCATTCTTCTTGCGTAAAGATTCCAACTTCTGGCTGGGCGTGGTGGTTCACGGCTATAATCTCAGAACTTTGGGAGACCGAGGAAGGTGGATCATTTGAGGTTAGGAGTTCAAGACCAGCCTGACCAACATGGTGAAACCCTGTCTCTACTAAAAATACAAAAAAAGTTAGCCAGGCATGTTGGCACATGCTTGTAATCTCAGTTACTCGGGAGGCTGAGGCAGGAGAATTACATGAACCCAGGAGATGAAGGTTGCAGTGAGCCGAGATAAAGCCTCTGCACTCCAGCCTAGGCGACAGAGGGAGACTCTATCTCAAAACAAACAAACAAGCAAACAAAGAAACTGATTCCGACTCCCCCTTCACCCCCTTCAACATTCCTCTTTTCTTTCCCCCCCAGTAACAAACAGCTTTGTCCCAATGATGGTCACCTCCCCTTTTTTTTTTTTTTTTTTTTGAGACTGAGAAGTCTCGCTCTGTCGCCAGGCTGGAATGCAGTGGCGCAATCTCGGCTCACTGCAACCTCCGCCTCCCAGGTTCAAGCAATTCTCCTGCCTTAGCCTCCAGAGTAGCTGGGACTATAGGCCCACGCTGCTACACCCGGCTAATTTTTTGTATTTTAGTACAGATCGGGTTTCACTGTGTTGCTCAGACTGGTATCGAACTCCTAAGCTCAGGCAATCTGCCTGCCTCGGCCTCTCAAAGTGCTAGGATTATAGGCATGAGCCATCATGCCCGGTTGGTCACCTTCCAACATCCACACCCAGCAGGTGGTTTGAAAGTACCAACACCTAGATAGACAGGCAGTGTGACAACCTGGGAGAGGTGGCCAGGTGATGAGGCTGGAAGGTACAGGGAGAAGGGACACAGTCAACACCACCAAGGCAGGCATGTCTAGAAAGGCAGGCATGTCTAGAAAGGCAGGCAGAAAGGAGACAGGGAGAAGGTGATCTAGGGAAAGGCTGTTCCTGATGGGGAGAAGGTCTCCCTGGTGTCCTGGAAAGGGCATGAGGTGGTTCAAGGGGTGCCGAGGGCATGGAGAGGTGGAGGCAGTTCTGGAGGCTCTTTCTGAGCATCAACACTGTATCCTGTCAGTCAGTGGGGTGAGTTCACAGGAGGGAACCCCAGATGGAGGGATGGAGGAAGGCAGGAGAGCCTGTAGCCTGGTCTTGTCCTCCACGGCACCCGCCACTCCGTGGGGCCCTGAAGGATGTGCTCTGAAAGCCCCTAGTAGAGACCTGTTCTCCCAGGGCTGGGGACTCATTCAGAGCATACGATGGAAGCCAAGAAGGTTCTGGCACCTACTGTTCCCTCTGGCACCCTTCTTTCCCTCGGCAACCTCAGGCCTCTCCCTGGGGAATCCATCAGCCACACAAACTGAGGGGGAGCAGTCGGGGACAGAAGGCAGGGCTCAGGCAGGGTTGAACCGTCTCATTCAATCACCCCTCGCTTGACAGAGGAGAAAACCGGGGCCAAGGAGGGAAGCCATTCCATGTCAACAAATTCACGGCTGTGCTGAAGCAATAGTTCTATCAAAATAATAATAATAAGCGATTGTGGGATTCCAGTCTTCTGTCTCTCACTCCAGGATTTAAATTGGAGGACCGCACATCGGAACTGATGGATTGTCAGACCCTGTGGCCTCACATGGGAAAGTGTCTGGGGACAGGAACATTCTACCTGCCTCAAGGGTCACCCCACCTGGGCACTTCTGTACGTGCGTGAAGCCCGCTTGGGTACACGCTGTCTGGGTGTCTCCAGATGTGGACATTTTTAAGCAGTTAGATTTTCTATTCCTTCCAGCCCCTCAACCCTACCCCCACTCCTCCCAGCAAATGGATAACAGGAAACAGCCAAAGCTTCTTAACTTTTCTTTAATCTTCCCCTCTCTGGCAAACTGAAAAATCAAACGATAATTGTCTGGGTGATCTCATTATTGTCAACAAAATCCAAGCCTTGAAGTCCGAATGCACTGAAACGCTGACACATTAAACACAAAAGGAAACTGCGCTTGCATGTTGTTCAATAAATAAATAAGGCTGGCGGGAGCTCGGTGCAGACCTGGCACACCGAGGGGCTTGGTGGTCGGAAATGCTCAGACTGTGAGATGACCACGGGGACCCGGGAAACATGGCATCTAGGAAAGACTAGGACCAGGAGGTCAAGGTCCCATCCTTGCTGTTTGTATCAGTCGGGCCCAGCAGGAAACAGATGGACACATGGTGCCTTCCCAAGGGTAATTGAGGAGAGTTTAATGATGGGGGTATTTACGGGGGCAGGGAACCAGAAGGGGAGGTGGGGCATCCAGGGAAGTAGCACCATGGGAAGCCCTTATAGCCACCAGACCTGAAAGACAAGGGGACCAAGCAGTGATCAGAGCCCAGAGAGTGTGATGGGTGAGAGGGCCACTTGATAAGAGCTGTGGCTTTTCAGGGGAGAAAGACTGCACCCACCAAAGTGTGGTCTGGCAGGGAGAGGACTAGAGAATGGATGGCTCCACTGCTCTTTCCTACCTCCTTCCTGTCTCCCAGCGGTGCCTCCCATTGGCCAAACCCAAGCAAAAGCCAGAGGACAAGGAAGATGAAAGTTAAACAAGCAGCGTCCCTGTATGCAGACAGATAGCACTGGCCCAGTGCTGGGGAGTTGCTGGCCCTTCTCCTCCAGGTCAGCCTGGTGTGTCTCTGCAAGTCTGGAGCAGCAGGGAGGGAGTAGGGGTAGTGATACCTCCACTGCATTTTGGTCTTCAAAAGTGTCCTATTTTCTGAAAGATGCAGGTTAAGGGACTGAGCTGCCTGGGGTATGGAGCAGGGTCTGAAGGGGCAAAGAGAGAACAGCCAGCATCCCACACATCGTACGACACCCCCTGCAGCATGCCACATCTGTACCATCCCCAGCTTGTGCACATCCAGGGATGCAAAGCTCACCCCTACTTCTACCTGCAAGCAGCCTATCCAAGTGTGAAGATCCCACATCTCAGTTCCTGGCAAAATCAAGTTCTGGGACTGGGGAACAGGACATATCCACGCTAGGGAGCAGGTGCTATTTGAATATCAGGAGGGTGAGACTGGGAGCTACTGGGTAGGACTGCTGCATTGCTTGGCAGAGGTGGGGTAGTAAACACAAAGCAAAACATATCTCCCATTTGTTCACCTTCTCTTGATCTTGATTTTTCTGTCATCTTATCAGAATCCTAATAGATACCATGAACATATATTACCTATCACCTTTATGGAAAATGGGACTCTTTTAGAGACCAAAGTGCAGTGGGGGTGTCACTACTCCTACTCACTTCCTGCTGCTCCAGGCTTACAAAGACAGACCAGGCTAGCCTGGAGGAGAGGGGGCAGCAACTCCCCAGCACTGGGCCAGCACTGCCTGCTGACTTTGCGCCCATAGACTTCCCTTTCTCTGTCAGTCCCATAGGCAGCAGTGGAGGGGACTGGTGTTGGGGGAAACAGGGCATCAGGAGACCCATGTCCTCATCTGCTTCTGCCGTTCTGGCTATGTAGCTCTGGACAAAACCCGCCCTGCCCTGGGTCTCAACTTCCCAACTTAGAAGGAAAAGGGACTTTGCTCCTGATCTCGGCCAGTCCAAGATCCCAACATGGAAGAAGAGACCCTTCTCTCCACTTGCAGAATCCTTTCCTTCCTCCTCAACTCTCTCCTCTCCAAAAGGTGCAAATGAGGCCAGGCACAGTGGCTCACACCTGTAATCCAGTACTTTGTGAGGCTAAGGTGGGAGGATCATTTGAGGACAGGAGTTTGAAACTAGCCTGGGTAACATAGCGAGACCCCACTCCCACTACAAAAAATGTTTAAAAATTAGGACTGGGCGCAGTGGCAAACACCTGTAATCCCAGCACTTTGGGAGGCCAAGGTGGGAGGGTTGCCTGAGCTCAGGAGTTCGAGACCGCCCTGGGCAACAGGGTGAAATCTTGTCTCCACTAAAATACAAAAAATTAGCTGGGCATGGTGGTGCATGCCTGTAGTCCCAGGTCCTGGGGAGGATGAGGCACGAGAACTGTTTGAGCCCGGGAGGCAGAAGTTGCAGTGAGCCAAGATTACACCACTGCACTCCAGCTTCGGCCATAAAGTGAGACTCTGCCTCAGAAAAAAAAAAAAAATTAGTCAGGCTTGGTGGTGTGCACCAGTAGTCCCAGTTACTAGGGAGGCTGAAGTGGGAGAATCACTTGAGCCTGGGAGATTGAGGTTGCAATAAACCATGCATCCATGCATGACTGTACCACTGTGCTCCAGCCTGGGCAACAGAGCAAGACCCAGTCTCAAAAAAACAAAACCAAAACAAACAAATAAATAAATGTTGCAAATAGTTGCTTCCCCCCTGAAAAGTTAAATCCTGCTTTTTATCTGTGAGTACCCGGGAGTTTTGTAGGGCCTCTCAAATATTGTTACATTTGGTGCTTTGCAAACAACTCCCTCTGCTTTTCCTGTTCAGCTACAGCATGAGCAGAAAGGACGAGAGAGGACCTGGGCATCCCTGACCCCCTGCTCAAGCCAGAGACTGACTGTCCCAATCCCTCTGCCCCGCCTTTCCACCCTCCCTCCCTGGGTTGTCACTGCATGACTTTGACAGGGTAGTTTTCCTCTCTGAGCCTCAGTTTTCTCATTGGTTAAATTGGGGTGCTAATAATAACCACCTCAGTGATGACACATGAAGCATTTAGCATGACATCTGGCACACAGTAAACATTCAATGGACAGGAGAGGTTGTCATTGTCTTTTCTGTCCACAAGGAACTGCAGAGGTACCTGCCTCATGTTCTACCTTCCTTGGAGGCTTGGGGCAGTTGGATATCCTCTGAAAAGCCAGCCAGTTCTGACACTTGCCTGTCAAGTCACTGAGTACGCCTCCATCACTGTATTCCCTGTCTTCTCTTCCCTAGGGTTCCAGAAGGAAAATGCTGCTGAGAGGACTGTGGAAATGAGGCTGAAAAAGCCTTCTGTACAATGCAAAGGATGGCATGCTTCTAAAGAATTAAGGAAAATATGTTGATCTTTTCATCTATACATGCTTGTCACCTTAAATAGGTTCTAAACTCTTTGAGAGTGGAAAATAAAGGCAGGAAACTAATGTTTATTGGACACCGTGGTTGACGTTACAATGCTCCACAACATCAGGCTCAGTTTTCCTTCCTGGACATACAGAAAACTACATATCCCAGTACCCTTCCTGTGAGGTGGAACCACATGGCTAGTCTTGGCCAGTTAACTGAGAGCAGAAATGTTCTGGCCAATTATTTAGTTAATTTCTTCCTCTACCACAGTGAACATGGAGGCTTTGAGGTGAAGTGATGGAGCTAGAATTTGATCTTCTGGATTATGTATTACGTGTGGAAGAAGTCTGCCCTGGAGGGTGGCCTTGGACCTACAGCAAGCTTCACAGGAATGAAAAATAAACTTCTGTAGTGATTAGCCACTGAGCTTGCAGAGATGCTTGTTACTGCAGCATGGCCTTGCTTGGACTGACTGGTACAAGCACTACCATATGCAAGTATTTTTATACATATTATTTCATTTGATCCTCACATCTCTAGAGGCAGGTGTTATTATCCTCTCAATAAGAGGTAGACCCAGAGGTAGAGCCAGGTTTCTTTGCCTCCTGAGCCCTGGGTCTTAGCAATTAGGTAGGTTCCACTCTCCAAAAAGGGGAAATTTGGGAGGCAGGCATGCAAATGGTTAGCTCAATGCAGAAATGCCCCTTGTCACTGTGGGGTCTTTGTTGAGGAAATTGTGATCCTTCAAGTGTGGCCTTCCAGAGTCTGGGAAAAAAATGTTCCCAGCTAAAAGTAGCTACATCAGAGGGTCCCAGCCAAAGTCCAACTCTAGGTTGGCAGAATTCTTGGATGGCTTGGAATTCCTGCTGGCCAGGGTTCCACTGGCATGGAAGTGTTTACACTCACGTCAAATTAGTTCTCCCACGCCTTCCAGAGCCTTAGCCCATATTTGGGATGAAAAGGGGAAAATGATTCCCTGTGGGCGATTCAAAAGCATCAGAAAAATTCCTCAGGGGCTGAGGCCTCTCCGTGTGGCTCGGGGCTCTGCGCAGGGTACCACATACCTGGACCCTGTGCCAGCAGGGCAGCCAAGCCAGGAGCACATGAACCCCCTCATACACTAATTCAGAAGGAAGGCATTTCTGCAGTGACCCTTGGGAGACCCAGAACAGATCCACAGCCAAATGAAGTACAAGAAACGGGAAAGAAGAAAAGATCTAACTTGCGTTTCTGTCTGTTGAAAGTAGACTTTTCTTCCTCCCTTCTAGAAGATGCTATGTGATCGGAGTGCCTTCAGCTGTGAGAAGCAGAAAACCCAAGTAAAAACGTCTTTGCAGAAAGGAAAGCTCCCAGAAGACTGTGTAGTGTGTACCCTTTTTGTGAGACTCAAAAGCAGGCGAAACAAAGCAATACGTTGTCTGGATGTACATTTATATGTGATAAAACCATACAAATGCATACAAGGGAGTCAGAAACACAGAATTCAGGATGGCGCTTATCTGAGGGGCAAATGTAGGGAGGTGGTCATAGGGCCAGTTCGAGAGGCGCACATATGGAGGAGTAACCACTATTGGCAATATTCTAGTTCTTGAGTTGAGTGATGGGCTCATGGGTGTTCATTATTTTAATAAATATACCAGTGGCATGTCATGAATCAAGGCTCATGATTAATCCAATTCTGTCTACCTAAGGTCTATTTTTAAAGGGGAATTCAATAACAACCAACACCTGTACACCCCTTCCTGCATGCCAGGCACTGTTATAAGCCCTTTATATATATAAACATGTTTACACCTCCTAGCAGCCTGATGAGATGGGTCTTATTTTATGTCCACTTTCCAGATGAAGAAACCAAGGCAAGAGAGGTTAAGCATCTTGCCCAAGGTCACACAGCAGGCAATCAGGCTTCAGAGGCCTCCTTTATAGGTGTCACACAATAGGAATGTTAGTCATATCATGTAACTGCAAGCCCAGAGACAGAGCTGTTGTGGGGTGGGTTTGTTCTGCGGTTCAGTGACATCATCAAAGATGCTGTCCTCACCATGTCCACCAGGCCCCCCCACCCCTAGTCATACTGCACTTGCAGTCTTTGCAAACTATCCCACACAGCCCAGCAACATTAGGCGTTTCCTCTCGTGTGCTGTTTCATTGGTGAGGAATTCCTTTCCCAGATCTTAGCTTGGAGACTTCCCCCTTGGAGCCATTGACCAAGCTGAATCTCATGTCCAGACCCAAACCAATCATTGACCACCATAATGGGCTTTGAGCATTCACAGTTCACCCCCCTGAGATTGCAGGGATGAGTGGGAACAGTCAGGGGTGTTTGCCTCTACTTAGGGTTCCTGTGCATGGGCTATGAGAAGAAAAGATGGTTGACTCCCCTGGACTGGGGGCTCCCTAAACAGAAACCATGTCTAAGTCATTCTGCCCTCCCTGCCCCCCATGCCTAGTTAAGGCCCATCAAATAGTAGGCACTCATTCTACTGAGCACGCCAGTCCTGGGGCTTGCCATGCTCACAGTCTCCTGATGAAAAAAGAAGAGACCATCTGTCCCTGGAGCCCAGGTGGCTGATATCTCTCCAGAGGTGATTGGTTGAGAGTCTGTCACCTGACCTAAGAGAAGTTATGTCACAGGCTAGCCCAGATCCTATGGTATATCTTGATACAAAAATCTTCCCAACCAGGATGAGTGGTTTTGTGGGTGTCTTAACCCAGATTCCGTGTTGGTTGGCTTTGCATTGCTAGAAAGGAATACCTAAGACTGAGTTATGTATAAAGAAAGTAGGCCGGGTGAGGTGGCTCACATCTGTAATCCCAGCACTTTGGGAGACTGAGGCGGGTGAATCACTTGAAGTCATGAGTTCGAGACCAGCCTGGCAAACATGATGAAACCCCATCTCTACTTTAAAAAAAAGACAAAAAATACAAAAAAGAAAAAGAAAATAGGTTTATTTGGTTCACAGTTCTGCAGGCTGTACAAGCATGGCACCCACATCTGTTTCTGGTAAGAGCCTCAGGAAGCTTACAATCATGGCAGAAGGGGAAGGGGAAGCAGGCATGTCATATGGTGAGAGAGGAAGAGGTTCCGAGTGCTTTTTAACAAGCAGCTCTCACGGGAACCGGCAGAGTGAGAACTCATTCATTACCACCAGGACAGCACCAAGCCATTCATGAGGGATCCACCCCTATGACCCACACACCTCCCAGACCCGCTTCCAACATTAGAGGTCACATTTCTGGGGTGTTTGTTTGTTTGTTTTGAGACAGAGTCTTGCTCTGTTGCCCAGGCTGGAGTACAATGGCACGATCTCGGCTCACTCGGCACGAACCGCCTCTGGGGCTCGAGCGATTCTCCTGCCTCAGCTTCCCGAGTACGTGGGATTACAGGCATGTACCACCACACCTGGCTAAATTTTATATTTTTAGTAGAGACAGGATTTCCCCCATGTTGCCCAGGTTGGTGTCAAACTCCTGACCTAAGGTGATCCGCCCGCCTTGGCTTCCCAAAGTGCTGGGATTACAGGCGTGAGCCACCACGCCCAGCCAGAGGTCACATTTCAACATGAGATTTGGAGGGGACAAACATCCGAACCCTAGAAAGCAGAGCCTGAGTCAAAGTTCACCTGCTGATGCTTTCCTGGTAGACACAATCCCAGGGAAGCAAGAATGAGGGGAAAGGATTGGGGCAGAAAAGGAGGCACAGGGGGTTCTCCTTCAGAACTGAAGGACCGAAGGCTGGCAGACAGCTCCCAGCTGCCGGACCCCTTTGGAACTGCTTTCATGAAGCAAGTCACCTCGCCCCAGATCACACCTCCTTCCTGGGGCAGCCGCATCTAATAACTGGGAAGCACAAGGTCATAAAGGCGCAACCCCTCGTCTCTACCCAGGATAGCTACAAAGGGCTTTCCCAGCTTCAGGACTCCTCATCGGGACTATGGCACAGCTCACTCTCCCTCTGCCCGGGGCTGCCTTCATCCTACCCTTCCACAGGGCGGTAAACCTCCTGTACCCTCAGCTCCTTTTCTGGACAAGGAAACATGAGGGGAAAGTCTGTGAGGGAGAAGGAGCAGAAGCTGAGAGGCCATGAAGGGGAGAGGGCTGTAAGGAGCCAGAGAGAGTGGGCAGAAGTTAGGGGAAAGTCGAAGTGAGGTAGAGACAAACCCAACGGCACACCCGCTGAGGGGACAGTGAAACGACCCTGTGGGGACAGCTGGCTGGCATTCCAAGTGATGTCATCCAAAAGACCACCAGGATTGTTACTGGAAAGGGCTCCAGATCCAAACCCCAAGAGAACATTCTTGGATCTTGCACAAGAAAGAATTCAGGGCGAGTCCATAGAGTCAAGTGAAAGCAAGTTCGTTAAGAAAGTAAAAAAAGGAATAAAGAATGGCTACTTCACAGACAGAGCAGCCCCAAGGGCTGCTGGTGGCCCATTTTTATGGTTATTTCTTGAGTATATGCTAAACAAGGGCTGGATTATTCATGCTTCTCCTTTTTAGACCATATAGGATAACTTCCTGATGTTGCCATGGCATTTGTAAACTGTCATGGCGCTGGTAGGAGTGTAGCAGTGAGGACGACCAGTGGTCACTCTTATCACCATCTTGGTTTTGGTGGGTTTTAGCTGGCTTCTCTATTGCAACCTGTTTTATCAGCAAAGTCTTTATGACCTGGATCTTGTGCTGACCTCCTGTCTCATCTTGTGATTGAGAATGACTTAACCTCCTGGGAATGCAGCCCAGTAGGTCTCAGCCTTATTTTACCAAGCCCTTATTCAAGATGGAGTTGGGCTGATTCAAACGCCTCTGACAGGATGGCTAAAAAGTAGAAAGAGAGCTTTATTGGTGATTGGCTTGCATGCTGGGAAGAGAGAGACTACATCGTGGACTGAAGGTGCTCTCTCTTCCAAGACAGGAAGGAAGGATGGGTTGGGTTTTATGCCTCCCAGGGCCAGGGTCATACATATTCAGCAGATTTGGGGGGAAAGATATGCATATTTATGAGAGGAGCCAAGATTGTGTATCATGGATAAACATGTATGTGACATACAACCCATGTTCACCGTGGGGAAGGGTTTTAGCATTAAAATGAGGTGGAAGTGGCTCTTTACATCAAAGGGGAAGCTGTAGGACACAAGGTCAGTTTCCGCACAGCCTCTGTAGGCTGTGGAAACTGGCCTACGGTCTATAGTAGTTTATCAGATGAGATTGGGCATGCTCAGGGTGGGATGGCCATAGACTATAATCGCTTATCAGAAGAGAATGTTTGGAAGGCTGATCCTCTCCAAATGAGAGCCGAAAGCTCCTCTTGTTGGGGCATTTCCCTGTAGGAATTTAGAAATTTGCCAGGCAGGAGGGCCCTAAACCCTCGACCTGTAGGTAACTTTGTTTCCTTAACTTTGGGTCTGTTTTAGTTGATAAAGGGTGTCTATTTTGGTCACTTAGGTCACAATGACCATCCCTATTCTCAGAGTCTCAGATGGTCTGCTGAGGTCACTTGAGGGGCTCCATTCCTTGGATTGAGAACAGCTTTGTGCAAGGAAAGGGGATCTGCCCAGGCTCCATCCTTGGCTTCTGGATTCAAGTGGGAGCCAGGCCCCTGATCTCGGCAGGACAGTTGGGGAAAGACTCTTGCTCTGGAGAGTGTGCTGTGAAGCTGCTCAGTCAAGGTGAAGATACTCCCACTCCCTCTCTTTTGGCAACACAAGAGGAGGCTCTGGAGCACTGAGGGCAAGGTAGGACTACTGGAAGCTCATGGATGAAGCCAACACGGTGCCAGATAGAAAAAAGAGACCATGCAGATGGAGAGAAATCAGACCTACCACATCACTTCAGCCTTAGGCCTTTCTATCTGTATTCCCTCTTCTATCAAAAATTACCCTTCTTGTGAACCTATAGATTATATTGAAAAGAAATAAAATAACCAAAAGAAAAAATAATTTAAAAAATTGCCCTTCCAACAGCCATCAGAGAGATTAAAATCATGTCCTTTGCAGCAACAGGAATGGAACTGAAGGCCATGGAACTAACTCAGAAACAAAAATTCAAAGAAGCACGTTGTTGGCTGGGCACGGTGGCTCATGCTTGTAATCCCAGCACTTTGGGAGGCCGAGACGGGTGGATCACGAGGTCAGGAGTTCAAGACCAGCTTGGCCAAGATAGTGAAACCCCGTCTCTACTAAAAACACAAAAATTAACCAGGCACGGTGGTAGGCACCTGTAGTCCCAGCTACTCGGGAGGCTGAGGCAGGAGAATCGCTTGAACCTGGGAGGCACAGGTTGCAGTGAGCTGAGATCACACCACTGCACTCCAGCCTGGGCGACAGAGCGAGACTCTGTCTAAACAAACAAACAAAAAAGCACGTTGTCACTTATTAGTGGGAGCGAAACAATGCATACACATGGCTGGACAGGTGTGGTATCTCACGCCTGTAATCCCAGCACTTTGAGAGTCAAAGGCAGGCAGATCACCTGAGGTCAGGAGTTCAAGGCCACCCTGGCCAACATGGTTAAACCCTGTCTTTACTAAAAATACAAAAAGTAGCTGGGCATGGTGGTGCACACCTGTAGTCCTAGCTACTCAGGAAGCTGAGGCAGGAGGATGGCTTGAACTGGGGAGGTGGAGGTTGCAGTGAGCCAAGATCATGCCACTGCACTCCAGCCTGGGTGACAGAACAAGATCCCGTCTCCAAAAAAAAAAAAAAAAAAAAGAGGGCATACATAGAGATAGAAATAATAGACACTGGGGACTCCAAAAGCCTGGAGGAGAAGATGGAGGCAAAGGTTGAATAATTACCTATCCGGTACAATGTTCACTATTTGGGTGATGGGTACATTAGAAGCCCAATCCCCACCAGCACGCGATATACCTATGTAACAAATATGCACATGTATCCCCAAATCTAAAATAAAATTATTTTTAAAGTTTATTTAACCTACAAAAAAAAAATTGACCCTGCCAGCCAGGTATAATGACACACATTTGTAATCCCAGCTACTTGGGAGGCTGAGGCAGAAGGATCATTTGAGCCCGAGAGTTCAAGGCCAGCTTGGGCAACACAGCAAGACCCCATCTCAAAAGAAAATTTGTTTTAATTACCCATCCATAGCACTATTTCAATCTTTCAGGGCCTTGCTGGGAAATTAAAACCAATCTAGGAAGAAAGAAGCCAATTTTTTAAAATTGGGCAAAGGTCTTGAATAGACATTTCTCCAAAGAAGATATACAAATGACCAAGAAGCAAATGAAAAGATGTCAACATCACTAATCATTAGTGGAAGACAAGTCAAAACCACAATGAGAAATCACTTCACACCTGTTACGATGGCTACTATAAAACAAACTAAAAAAAAATCCGCCAAAACAGAAAATAACAAGTATTGGTGAGAAAGCAGAGAAAGCAGAAGCCTTGTGCATTGCTACTGGGAATATAAAACAGCGCAGCTGCTATGGAAGATGGTATGGTCATTCCTCAACAAATTAAACATGGAATTACTATGTGATCCAGCAATTCCACTTCTGGGTATATATCCAGAAGTGAAAGCAGAAACTCAAACAGATATCTGTACTCCCGTGTTCACAGCAGCATTATTCACAGTAGCCAAAATTTGGGAGCAACCCAAGTGGCCACCAATGGATGATGGATAAACCCAATGTCACCTATACATACAATGGAATATAATTCAGCCTTAAGAAGGAAGGAAATACTGACACCGGCTACAACATAAGCCTTAAAGACATGACTCTGAATGAAATAAGCCAGTCACAAAAAGACAAATACTGTGTGATTCCACTTATATGAGGCAACTAACATAGGCAAATTCAGAGACAGAAAGTAGGTTGTATTGTAAATGTTTAAAACTTCATATTTTTCTGATGCCTTGACATCCCCACAAACAGGCTGTGAGCACCCACCACGTGACCAGGTGAAGCAGTATGATCAGACTGGTCCCTGCCACAATTCCCCTACTGACCTCGCCAACTGCGACCTAGTGACATTCAAACGCACCAACAAGGTCAGGCACAGTGGCTCTCACCCATAATCCCAGCACTTTGGAAAGCCAAAACAGGAGGATTGCTTGAGGCCAGGAGTTGGAGACCCACCTGGGCAACGTGGCAAGACCCCCATTTCTACAAAAAATACAAAATAGGCTGGGCGCGGTGGCTCACGCCTGTAATCCCAGCACTTTGGGAGGCAGAGGTGGGAGGATCACTTGAGGTCAGGAGTTCAAGACCAGCATGGCAAACATGGTGAAATCCCATCTCTACAAAGATATAAAAAATTAGTGGGGCATGGTGGTAGGTGTCTGTAATCCCAGCTACTTGGGAGGCTGAGGCAGAAGAACCACTTAAACCCAGGAGGCGAAGGTTGCAGTGAACAGAGATCGCGCCACTGCACTGCAGCCTAGGAGATAGAGTGGGACTCTGTCTCAAAAAAACAAATAAATAAGACAAATAAAGAATAAATAAAAACCTACAAATGCACCAGTGACATCTCCCCATGACTTCTGCTTGTGTGTGCCACACCTCTCCCACGCTCGCTCTCTCTGTGTTTCTTGCTCCCCACCTGCTTGGTTGAAGTGGCTCCCTTGTCATTCCTCCAATGCCGACCCCTGAGTGGCATACCTGTTCCTCCTTCTCTAAGACCTGTGAGTATAAATCCCCTAATTTCATATGCCTCCATACCTCTCTGGGTGTAATCTTTATGGCCATGTTGGAGTGATCGTTAAAGACCCACAAAGGGGACTTAGTCCCCAGTTTACAGCACAATAGCCATTACCAGTTGCTGGGGAGAGCAGAATTGGGAAATTGTTCTTTAATGGGTACAGTTTTGGTTGGGTGGGGAAGATGAAAAAGTTCTGGAGATAGATGGTGGTGACAGTTGCCCAACAATGTGAATATACTTATGTCACAGGTCTGCATACCAAAAACTGATTAAAATGATAAATTTTATGATATGTGTAGTTTACCAAAATTAAAAATCTAAAACTGGACTATGTGATGGGTCAAGTGTAACAGTTTAGTAGACCACTGGGACCTTCATCCAATGTATAGATGAGGCTCTGGGAAGGAAGAGGCTTGTTCTGTTTACACAGTGATGATGGTAGATGCAGAAGGAGAACTTAACATCTCCTAACACTCAGGCCTTCAGCACTGGCCTTTCAACTCAAGCGTTCCATCCTCTATGGCCTGCTATTCCAGCAGGACCACTGACCACAGCCCCTGAAGGAGCACAGGCCTAGAGGACACACAGCTCTGGAGGCTGGGGAGGGCCACAGAGACAGAGCCCAAGCTGTATCAGAAGTATCAGAAGATTCCTTAAAGTGAAAAACCTTGGGAATTCTCATTTTGTAATCCTGGTCATCAATCCCTCATAGCAATTTGGTGACCCTTCATTGAAGAGTTTCATGGATTTTATGCCCTTCTTAATAAACCTATTCCGGGTTTCAGTTTATCCACCCAGACAAAACCTCCAGGATTGCCTACTCTCAGTGCCAATGTCCAAGCACCCCTTTGATATCTAGACAAGATGGCAAAAGCCTGGTACAGGAACCACCATCCTCCCTCCAGTGCCCATGGCAGGCATTACCAATCAAGAGTCTATTTCCCACTGAGCAAGATAAAGACCTTAGAATCATTAACAGCACAGCCTCCAGCTGTCCAATCATTCAGCACTGGCACTCGAGGTGAGATTTATTTGCCAGCTGTCATCTACACTAATCTAACACAGCCCGGGATCATAGGGAAATCTCTCTTGGCCTCAATTTTTTCACCTCTAAATATGAAATGATTTTTATGTTCCTGCCAGCTCTGTGATCCAGTGAATTCCTAATAGAACCAGACAATTCTACATTGTGGATAATGGAAGGAAATTCTGTTGGTTTCAAGAGACATTCTATGCAGTTTTTAATATAATTTTTGGCAGCAAATCTGCCCTTCCTATTCTATTTACATTAGGGTGGGTCAGAGCATGGTGGGATCCAAGGACATTGGAAGTCTGGCTGAAGATATTGGGTTCCGCATCCCCTACGAAGCCAAACACTGCGATCTGAGGGTGTTCCTGGCCTCCAAGGTCACCAGTGCCCTCTGGAAGCCATTTCCTGCTTTCAGGAAGGTCCTGAGCCAAGATAATTCTAACCTTTTCTTTGAGGTGGAACATGACTGTCCCGCCCACTATCTCCCAGCAGGAGAGAGCCAGGATTGACATTTTCCCCCCTCACACTGTCCCTACTTGTCCTGTCCCATGTCCTGGGAGGGCAGATGTGTTCCTCTCACAGAGCCTAGGCAGTTTTTCTCATCCGCCTGCCAGCAAGCCGGGTGCTCTCCCCACCCAGCCAGGAACAAGGGGATGCCTCAGAGGGAGGGGAGAAGACAGGGCTGCCTGCTTGCCACCAGGCACTGTGAAAGAGAGAACTTTAAATCTTGGCCTCCACCAGGGAACTGCCTTAATTAGGGTGGCGCCAAGCATGATGCTGTAATTAACTGTGTGTCTGTGTTTCCATCCCAAATGCCCATTTCCAGAGCTTTGTGATCCAGTCTTCTAAAGAGAAGCTCCAGCTAGAAGCTTGGCACCAGCAACCCCAGAGGGGAGGGATGGCCAGATTTCCCCCACTATTCCCTCTTCCTGCCCCACTCTGGGTGAGTCTCTGGAGGTGGAAGCCATGGGTCCCTCCTAAAAGTGTGTTTATGTGTGCTCAGAGCTACTGGCTCTGCCTGGTCCCCAAAGCCAGGGAAACCCCAAAACATGACATCAGTATGGACAGTCGCAAGCATTCCCTGGGCAAGGGGCACACCTGTTAGTTTGACTTGAACAACATCCATTTTACATTATTCTAGTAACTTTGATCTTCTTTGGAGAACCAGCCTTATCCATCTGTAGCCCTTGACCCATGACCTAGGCTGGCCAATCGGAGTGTTCATCCCCTGGCCAGCCACAGTGATTGGTCCAGTGTGGGTCTGGGCCAAGGTGACTCTGTTGCAGAACCTTGAGATGGAACTGTTACGGAATGGTATTTGCTTTTCTTGGGAATTGCCAGGCTGGGAGGATGTCAGTCTGGAGGTGCAGGGGCCATGTTTGCCGCCTCATATAGGGAGGGTCTCTCAATGAGACCAAATTGAAGAAAGCACAGAAAAAAGATGGAGGATGCCAGAGACAGACCTAATGGCATCCTTTAAGCCGTTTACTCCAACCATACCAGAAGCGAAATGCTCCCAGAGACTTTTAATTATGTCAGAGGCAATAAATTTCTCATTTTTATTTATGTCAATTTGTTTTATGTGGGGTTTTTTTTGTTTGTTTTAGAGACAGAATCTCACTCTGTTGCCCAGGCTAGAGTACAGTGATGTCATCATAGCTCACTGCAGCCTCAACCTCCTGAGCTCAAACCATCCTCCTGCCTCAGCCACAGAAGTAATTAGAACGATAGGTGCATGCCACCAAGTCAAGCTAATTTTTTACTTTTTTTTTTTTTTTTTTTTGTAGAGACGAGGTTTCACTATAATGTGCAGGCTGATCTTGAACTCCTGGCTTCATGTGATCCTCCTGCCTTGGCCTCCCAAAGTGCTGAGATTACAGATGTGAGCCACTGCACCTGACTGTTTATGTCAATTCAAACTGAGTGCCTGTCACTTGCAACTTTGATATGGTTTTGCTGTGTCCCCACCCAAATCTCATCTTGAATTTCCACACGTTGTGGGAAGGACCCAGTGAGGGGGTAATTGAATCATGGAGGCAAGTCTTTTCCATGCTGTTTTCATGATAGTGAATAAGTCTCACAAGATCTGATGGTTTAAAAAAGAGGAGTTGCCCTGCACAAGCTCTCTCTTTGCCTGATGCCATCCACGTAAAATGTCACTTACTCCTCCTTGCCTTCTGCCATGATTGTGAGGCTTCCCCAGCCACATGGAATTGTAAGTCCAATTAAAACTCTTTCTTTTGTAAATTGCCTAGTTGCACATATGTCTTTATCAGCAGCGTGAAAATGGACTAATACAAACTTAAAGAGCTTCAACTAAAGCTTAAGTCACTACATGGACTCCAGTCCTGAAAATAAATCCATCTCCAGACTTTTCAAGTCACTCGTACCAATTAATTACACTTTTTTTATTTATATAAGATTGAGTTGAGTGTCTGACTCTTACAACCAAAAAGTCTCAATGATGCATATTTTCTCCTTATTATAAAAGTAATACATACTCATTGGAGACAAGTAAAAAAATTGATAAACACACAAAAGAAAATAAAAATTACGCCTAATCTCATCACCCAGAAACAAATTTTAGATATAACAGAGGAAATGCTTCTCTAGTCTTGGTGCTATGTATGTACATGTACATGGCTATTTAGATGAGATCAAAGATCAGACTCTAATGCTGGTGGGGTATCTTTTATTCTTTATTGAAATAGAGCATCTGGACAGAAAAGGGCACACCTCACAAGGATGTGACTTGAGGAATCACAAAGTGGACACACCCATGTTACCAGCTTCCAGCTCAAGAAACGGAACACTACTAGCACCTCACAAGGTGGTGGCTTGGGGCCCTCCTAATTATTACTTCCCCAGAAAAGTGACCACCATCCTGACTTCTAGTAGCATAGATTAACACGGCCTGTTTTTCAACCTTATGTTCAGTCACACAGAGTGCTCTTCAGTTTTAGGCTTCTTTCAGCAGTTTGTCTGCAAATAGAGCTTTGTAACCTGCTTTTCTAACTTCCCTATAGTCTGAATATGTCCCCATGTCTTTAATTATTCTTCCACTGCTCCCTTCTCTCATGAAGGAATCATTGTTGACATTGCCAATCTCCTATTGTGAGCATTTTGGTCGTTTCCCATTTTTTGCTACTATAAACAATGCTGTGATAGACATCCTTGCATCTCAGGAAATATTAAGTCAACATAAAAAGTCAACAATAAAAGGTTTGAGTAGAAGTTAAGGCAGCAGCAGCCAGGCATGGTGGCTCACACCTGTAATCCCAGCACTTTGGGAGGCCAAGGAGAGCGGATCATTTCAGGCCAGGAGTTCGAGACCAGCCTGACCAACATGGCAAAACTCCCCCATCTCTACTAAAAATACAAAAATTAGCCGGGCATAGTGGCACACACCTGTAATCTCAGTTACTCAGGAGGCTGAGGCATGAGAATCGCTTGAACCCAGGAAACAGAGGTTGCAGCGAGCCAAGATTGTGCCACTGTAACCCAGCCTGAGCAACACAGTGAGACTCTGTCTCAAAAAAAAAAATGGAGAAGAAGGGGAAGGAGAAGGAAGAAGAAAGAAGAAGAGAAGAAGGAGAGCTATTAAGGCAACAGGGCACAGGAGAGGGGATCAGACCCAGGCAGCAAAACAGAAGAGTCAGCCAAGGACTTTCAGGATTTTTCTGTTCATCCTGCATTAGTGGAGAGCACTGCCCTACTGAAATTAGCCTCCTTGATTCTTGGTGAGCAAACAATTTGACTCCATTTTTTGGTATTGAAAACAATGTGGAGACAACATCTCCTGTACATGCATCATTTTGCACATGGGAGCTTACATCCTAGGATAAATTCCTAAGAATAGTAGCTGACATTTCCCAAGCCCTTTCTGCCAGGCACTGTGTTTTTTAATGTGTCTTTCACAGATTAGCTCATTTGAGCCTCTCAACAATCCAATGAAATAGGGATTCTTACTGTCCCCATTTTACAGAAGTGGGATTGCTGGGTGAAAGGACAAGCACATTTTGCATCTTGATTCACATTTTCTAGCTGCCTTCCAAATGACTGTACCAATTAATTCTACCCCCAACAGTGCAAAGGGTCAATTTCCCTTCCCCGCTTGCCAATGCTGGATACTATCAATTATTTTAATTGCCAGTCGTAGCCAAACTGATATGTGAAAAATTATAGCTCATTATAGATATTTGTTTTTCTTTCATTTTTTAATGAGTGCCTTAGTCTGTTCAGGGTGCTATAACAAAATACCATACACTGGGTGGCTGACAAACAACAGAGCTTTATTTCTCATGATTCTGGAGGCTGGGAAGTCCAAGATCAAGGCACCAGGAGATTTGGCATCTTGTGATGGCCCATTTCCTGAATAGTAGATGGTACATTCTTGCTGTGTCCTCACAAGGTGGACAGGGCAAGGCAGTTGACTGGGGCCGTTTGTCTAAGGGCACTAACCCTGATCACGAGGGGAGAGCCTCCCAAGGTCCCATCTCCTATTGCCACATTGGTGATTAGATTTTAACATATGAATTTTGGAGGGGCATAAACATTCAGACCATAGCAGTGAGACTGAACATCTTGTTTCATATTTATTTGCTATTTGTATTTCTTCTCTAAATTGCCTGTTCATGTCTTTGGCCTATTTTTCTTTCTACTGAGGGCGCTTGATTTATTTTTTGCATATTAAAGACTTTCATCACGGCCAGTGCAGTGGCTCACGCCTGTTATCCCAGCACTTCGGGAGGCCAAGGCAGGTGGATCACGAGATCAGGAGATTGAGACCATCCTGCCTAACATGGTGAAATCCCGTCTCTACTAACAATGCAAAAAATTAGCTGGGCATAGTGGCGGACGCCTGTAGTCCCAGCTACTAGGGAGGCTGAGGCAGGAGAATGGTGTGAACCCAGGAGGCAGAGCTTGCAGTGAGCCAAGATCGTGCCACTGCACTCCAGCCTGGGCAACAGAGCAAGACTCCATCTCAAAAGAAAGAAAAGAAGGAAGGAAGGAAGG